>NC_016088.4:41695086-42039666 GCF_000004515.6 Glycine max
AGGCGGCTACGGTAAGTCATAATTACAAGAAGAAGGTCCACCTACATGAAAATTGTTGTTAGGAAGCTTTCTTTTTTGTGCAACTATCTCATCCTCTTTTTCAGGTGTAGAATGAATCTTGACAGGTTCAGGTGTAGGTGCAGGTGCTGCTACTGGTGGAGGCACTTGAATTTGGTTGCCAGACCTCAAGGTGATGACACTCATATTTTTTGGATTCTGCATAGTTTGTGAAGGCAATTTGTCAGAATTTTGGGACTGAGCTTGATTCATCTAAGTAGCCATCTGCCCCATCTGATTTGTCAGACTCTAAATGGAAGCTCTTGTCTCTTGTTGAAATTGCATATTTTGGATGGTCATTTGCCTCACTAACTCTTCTAAGGAAGGTTGAGGAGGAGCCTCAATTGATGGTTGTCTTTGTTGTGACTGTTGCTACTGTTGCTGCATTGGAGGAGGAACATATGTCTTGCTTGGACCAGCAACATTCTAGAAAGGAGGGATAGACTATTGTTGTTGTGTAGGACTTGTCCATCTCAGTTTTGGATGATTCCTCTAACTTGGATTGTATCTATTGCTTGAAAGGTCATAATTATTCTGTTGTTGTTGGTTTTGTTGCTGAGGAGTTCTATTATAAATGTTTACAGCATAAGCTTCAGGTTGCTCATTGACTCTAGATTGCTGCAAAGAAGGACAGAGATCTGTATTGTGATTTGCAGAAGAACATAGACCACAGACTCTTGCAACAGGTGTAGATTTATGATTCACGGCAAGCTGGGTTACTAGGTTGACCAAGGCATCAAGTTTTCCTTCAAGCTTTTTATTTTTAGGAGATGAAGATGAATTTGTGGCCACCTCATGGACTCCTCTAAGAACAATAACATCATTTCTTGCACTGAATTGTTGGGAGTTGGAAGCCATCTTCTCAATCAAATTCCTCGCTTCAGCAAGGGTCATATCACCAAGAGCTCCACCACTGGCAGCGTCAATCATACTCCTCTCCATGTTGCTAAGTCCCTCATAGAAATATTGAAGAAGGAGTTGCTCAGAAATCTGGTGGTGAGGATAGCTTGCACACAATTTCTTGAATTTTTCCCAGTACTCATACAAGCTTTCTCCACTAAGTTGCCTGATGCCTGAAATGTCTTTTCTGATGGCAGTGGTCCTAGATGAAGGGAAGAATTTCTCCAAGAACACCCACTTAAGGTCGTCCCAGCTGAAAATAGACCTGGGAGCAAGGTAGTAGAGCCAATCATTTGCCACTCCCTCCAGAGAATGAGGAAAAGCCTTTAGAAAGATATGATCGTCTTGGACGTCAGGGGGCTTCATGGTGGAACAAACAATATGGAACTCCTTAAGATGTTTATGAGGATCTTCTCCTGCAAGACCATGAAACTTGGGCTGCAAATGTATTAGTCCAGTCTTGAGAACATATGGAACACCCTCATCAGGATATTGAATTCACAAGTTACCATAAGTGAAATCAGGATCAGCCATCTCCCTAAGAGTCCTCTCACGAGGTGGAGGTTGAGCCATGTTCTCAGTATAAAAATTAGTAGTGGAATGTTCAAAATCAGAATATTCAGAATCACCCTCAACAGAATGCTCAGAATGCTCAAAATGCATAGAATGACCAGGATGCACACTATGCCTAACTAATCTATGAAATGTTCTATCTATTTTAGGATTAAAGGGTTGTAAATCACCTGGATTGCCCCTAGTCATGCACTATATGTAGCAAATAATGTGTTTCTCAACAAGCACCTAACAAGGGGGTAAAACTACAGCTATACTTAAACAATATCAAAATGAGCTGAAATTTTGTGAGGAACACCCTAAAATCATGAAAAGATAGCACAAAAATTTTCAAACAAAAATTCAAAGTCTAACTATGAAAATTACCTAAGCAAAGTTTAGAAAAATAAGACAATAATACTTAAAAAATAAAAAAGAACTTAGTAAACGGCTGATTTTTGGAGTTTGGGAGTCCCCAACCCACTTTAGCTAGTTGCCACAATATGGGAAATTTTTTTCTACCCCAAATGCATATATAATAATAGTTATTCTGATACTCGGAGCAAAAGTTATGACTGTTTTAAGTTTTGCTGAAAACAAGTTCCAAAAATTTTTGTCTCTCTCAGATAATGCCACACCAAGTGCTCTCGATATTTTTCACACAAAATATGGATCAAAAGAAGCTACCACACCAAAATTCAGCCAAAAATAACAACTCTAACTATCAAAACAAAAATCGTTAATTAAATTGCAAAATCCGTCGCTAATCACTATTCAACATTGTTCACAGCAAAACAAAAAGCTGAATCAGTCGCTGAATCCATCACTAAAACAATCACTAAACAGGGAATGCAACTGAAATGGAAAACAGAACGCTACACAAAATAAGATAACTAAACATTATTATGAACCTTTGGCCCACCATTTCCCCCGGCAATGGTGCCAAATTTGATCGAGGTCGTACCCGAACCAAATAAACATTAAAAAGACAGTATCTAGGAAGTGATCTTAGGTCGTCTCTCAATGAGCAATGGTCAACCAAACGTTCATAAAAAATAGTAATAAAAGAACAATGAATTGGGGGGGGGGGGGGTTGTTTGTTTTTGTAAATTAAACAGCAAGCAAATTTTAATTAGAAAATATCAAAATTAAAACACATTGTTTCCCCTTGATTCACAAGCAAGTCTCTTATCCTAGGTTACGAGAATTTATCCTTTATCAGTTCAACCACTTAATCCAACCCTAAATTAAATTACTAAGCGAAATTTAACATAAGGCTATCATTATGTGATTAAGCAACACATACACCAATTACTCATGAACGAAACTGATCATTAAGCATGAACGTAAATGAAGCGTAGAGACAATTAATCAAGCACTAAGCATGCATGGATTAATAGCAACAAATATAGAGTAATTGGTGAAGAGGAAAAACTGATCAGAATTCAATAGAAATAATAAAACCTCAAAGAGAGTTATGCTTGATCCTCAAGAGAAAACAATGTTGGAGACTTAGGCTTCCATTAATCAGTAGAAACGAAATTGAAGATTGAAGCAGAAAATGAAATTTTATTGCTACGTGAATAGTAAAAACTGGAATTGCAAAACCTAAAATTATTCTTTCTCCCTAAAACGAAAAGAAGAGAGAGCTCAAACTAGAACCTTGGTGCTGTCATATAGGTTCTCAACCCCAAAGCTTACAAATCTGTTTTAAGTCCAAGCCCATAAATAAAATAAAATCTAGATAAGATAAGATAAGACAAAATCTAGATGAAATAAAATCTAGATAAGATAAGATCTAGATGAAATAATATCTAGATGAGATAAAATCTAGATAAGATAAGATTTGGTAGAATAAAATAGTCTGCTCTCTTCAAGTCTAAGCCCAATTGCTTATAATTCTCCTGAAATTAAATTAAAAACACAAAATTAATCCAGTAGGCCCAAATGATAAAACTGCATAATTAATTTGACAATTAAGGCTAATCAGTAATTAAAATGGTGATAAAAACGGTTAAGAAATAGGAGAAAATGATGGCACATCAACTCACCATCACGATTAGATTTGACAGCCTTAATTTTCTTTCCAAGTTGAAGTTCAACCTCAGCCTTGAAAGTCTTAAAAACATTCAGGGATTGGGATTTCTCATGTATCAAATATAGGTAACCGTATCTAGAGTAGTCATCTATGAACGTAATGAAATATTGTTGTCCATTCCAAGAAGTTGTAGGAAAAGGACCACAAATGTCTGTATGCACTAGTTCTAAGACGTCTTTAACTCTTTCGGCACCTAATTTCCTTATGTTTGTTTGTTTTCCCTTTATGCATTCAATACAGACCTCAATGCCTCATAAATCCAAAGGGTCAAGAATTTCATCCAACACAAGTCTCTGAATTCTTTGTTTAGAGATATGGCCTAAACGCTTATGCCATAAGGTGGTTGAATTCTTATTCAATTTTCATTTTGTACCATGTGAACTTGTTTGCAGTATTTCATTATAGGAACTAACAACATCAAGCATGTAAAGATTATCAATTAAAGAACCAGGACCAACCATATTTGAATTTTGGTAGAGACTAACTTTATTATTTCCAAATGAACAAGAAAATCCAAATTTTCCCAAACTAGAAATAGAAATCAAATTTCGTCTAAAAGACAATACAACAAAAGTCTCAAATAAATCCAAATAAAATCCAGTTTTTAACTATAATTTCAAAGTTTCAATAGCTTCCATTGCAATCTTCTTGCCATCACCCACAAAGATGAATCTTTCATCATCACTTGGCAGTTGGCTCCACAGGCAACCATGCATAGTCATACTTATGTGAGTAGTAGCACCAAAATCTACCCACCAAGTATCTTTAGGTACAAAAGTCAAATTAACTTATGAACAAACCAGAGTAAGAAATTTACCTTTCTTCACACGCCATACGACATACTTGGGACACTTTTTCTTCATGTGTCCCGACTTCTTGCAGAAGTAACAGGTAAATTCCTCATCCTTATTTTGTTTCTTTTGCTGAGGAGTCCTTTCCACAACACCCTTAGTCTTCTTCCTTTTCTTATTCTGAGAAGTCGAAGTCAAGTGAGCACTTTCAGTCCTATCTCTCTGCAGCCTCTCCTCCTCTTGCACACAGTGAGATATAAGCTCATTGAGTGACCATTTGTCCTTCTGAGTGTTATAGCTCACTTTGAATTGCCCAAAGTGTGCAGAAAGTGAGATCAAAACCAAGTGCACAAGCAGGTCTTCACCAAGCTCTAACTTAAGTGACTTGAGTTTTGATGCGAGATTAGACATCTCCATAATGTACTCCCTTATGTTCCCTTTGCCTTTATACTTCATGGAGATGAGTTTAGCCAAAAGGTTACCCATCTCCGCCTTTTCATTTTTGGCAAAGTATTGCTCAATTTCCTCAAGGAATTTCTTTGCACTTTAACCCTCAGAAATAGAGCCCTGAAACGCCTCTGGAATAGAGTGCTTCATGATCATAAGGCACATTCGGTTGGACCGATCCCACTTCTCAATTTTTACCTCATTAGAGGCTTCCGGAGTGGAAATGGGTCGTTCCTTCCTCAGTGCCAAGTCCAAATCCATACAGCCAAGAACAATTTCTACGGCTTCCTTCCAGACCTTAAAATTTGTCCCATTCAACATTGAGATAGAATTCACTTGGGCAGTAACATTTGCAGCACTGGTAATATTAACTAAACTGAGAGAACAAAAACTAATAACATGTTCATAAATAATCAAGCAAGTCATATAAAGCATATATATAACAAGACATGCAAATATTTCCCATAACAGATCCATCACAAGATACCCAGCACAACATTAATTCTAGTCTTTGGACAGAGAAATTAATTTGTAATTGGTACTCTCAACGCAATGATCAAATATTGACAATTAGTTCTATCAAATAATAGCATTTCTTTGGACCAACTATTATTCACATGAAAAAAATTATAATTGTCACATATTTATCATCGCAGGTATGTTATTATTTGGCCAAATTTTGTCTTCCTTTGGGCCGATCACAATTTGCATAAATAATTTCATACTAACATCAATGCAATTTAATAAAATCAATTTATACAATAGAGGTAACTTTGGCAACATAATGGTTCAATCAATTTAATTAAAATTATCGGACACGCAAATAAATGGAAAAGATCTATAATGGTTAAATTTGCACCCAATTGTGATAGCAATAAATGTTTGAAAACAAAATCATGGTAAACTAATTACGCATCCGAAATGAAGATACCACGATACTATCACAAATTTATTCTAACCACATGAATATCATCAACTATCAGCTTATTACCAATTCATGAAGAAAAAACAGTTGGAAAAAAATAATAAATTATTCTTATAAGACAAAAGACCATTGTCTTATTACTTATTCATATAAACAAAAAATATATATATATTTATGAAATTGTGTCACGTACTAAATGCCAACGCCGGATACGTAGAACCTTTATCCCAAATAGAATAATATTCTAGCAAATGCGACACAAACAAAAAAAAGTACAACCCCGTAAATCAAATGCAGAGGCCTTTTATTAATTCTTAAGAAGAGAAAAACTTTATGGTCATAACACATAAAGTTAGGGGTTTTACAATTTTATTGATCAAAATAGTTTCTCCCCAAAATAATATTAGGATTCATATAACCAAAAAAATATCTAGATATAATACATATCAAACAACAGCTTTAAATCTCAATAATCTAACAGTAATGGTGGCTTTGATACCACTTGTTGGGAATTTTCAATAAACCTTATAAAATACCAAATGAGCACCAAAACACATTACGTCAGATTATCAAGAGGTTTTACGGAATACCTGGATCCATAGAGAGCTTGATCAACACGCAGCGGAATCTGACAATGGTCACGAACAATTGGTTTGATAACCTTCCTCAACCAAATCACCTTCTTCCTTAAGGGACCTTCGTTTTCTCTTCAGATGGGGATAGGAGAAACTGATTATTGATTTGGTGTATTGGGGACCATAACCATGCCTTATGTTTTAAACCTATTAGGGTTCCTATTATCCCCTAATTGGCCAAACTGGTTTCCTCTCATTAAGCTCATATCAATTTTCTAGTAATCTAAGATACCTTTGACCTTTATAACCTCACTCTCCTGAGCTTTGAAGAAAAAGAAATTGACATCTACAAACAACAAATGGGAAACACCAAGAGCTCCATTATAGATATACCATGCAACTCCCCCTTTCTTTTTACATCTTTAATAAGCAAAAACAACCCTTCTGCACAAATAATAAAAAGATAAAGTGATAGAGGATTTGATAGGGAAGCTATTTTACTACTACAATTAAGATAAGTATCAATCCATCTCTGCCTTTATTCCTTGATTTGCTCTATATTTAAAGTTGAATACAAGATAATTTGTGGGAAATTGGAGACAACAAACTAACAGACTTTGATAATTTGAATGGTAGGTTGTTACAACTAATTACTGGAAGAGTAGTGGAATCAGTAGTGGAATGTCATGACGGCCTGCTGGTGCTCACACGTAGTCTCACAAGTGGACTGGTTTTCTACTTATCCTCTTGGGCTTGTGGTTCTTGGTAAGATTGTTATCAATACCCCCCCGTTGAAAAATGTCCTTGTCCTCAAGGACATAGGCGGCCTGCAAATCAACCCAATCTTCCCAAGTGGACTCCTCTGGAGATAGACCTTGCCCCTGCACGAGCACGAGTTTGGAGGGTGGTGTGGTAGCATTGTTCCATTTCCATTCGAGGATGGTGAAGGTTTCGACGATGGGACCATTTTCCTATGCTACAAATGGTAGGTACCCGGGAGTGGCCGGAGTGGGCCTGTGATGTGGTTTCAACAGCAAGACGTGAAACATTGGATGAATTCAGGACGACTCTGGTAATTGGAGACAATATGCTACTGGTCCAATGCATTCCAGAATCAGAAAGAGGCCAAAATAGCATCTGGACAATTTCCAGTACTTGGTAGCGAGGGAAGATTTCCGATACGGACGCAATCTGACATATACCTAGGCTCTCATATAATAAGTGACATCCCGACGATGGGTGTCTACCACAAGCTTCATAGTTGCCTGAGCCTTACGGAGACGACGCTGTAAGACAGAGCGAATGGTGTTGTGAGTGGTAAGCAAGGTTTCTACGGCTTCCACCTGGGATGAGCCTTTTATCTATTGAGGGATGGAAGGAGGAGGTTTCCTGTAAGTCACTTCGAAAGGGGTAAGACTGGTACCGGAGTGGACCAAAGTATTGTAGGACCACTCTGCCAGGTCCAGGAAATGGACCCACTGTTGTGGGCAGTCGTGGATGAAAGCCCCGAGATATTGCTCCACGACGTGGTTGAGTACCTCAGTTTGATCGTTCGTTTTAGGGTGATATGTTGTGCTCATTCGTAATTGGGTACTGCTTAATCAAAATAATTTCTTCCAAAAACTGCTAACAAAAATCAAGTCTCTGTCCGACACTAAGCTCTATGGAAACCCATGGAGTTTGCATACTAGGTCGAAGAAAAGGATGGCCACAAAATGAGCCGTATATTGAGCTGGTAAGGCACCTAAGTGCACTCCCTTGGAGAAGCGATCAACTATGACTAGAATGGAACAATAACCCTAGGATTGAGGTAGGCCATTGGTGAAGTCCAAAGATAGCTCTTCCCACAGGGCGTTGGGGACTGGAAGAGGATGAAGTAAACCCACGGGTTTCTTCGTCTCGTATTTGGTCTGGAGGCAGATAACTCATTGTGAGACAAAGGTGCAAATATCACGGTGCATGGATGACCAGTAGAAGTTATCTTGGACACGGTGAAGAGTTTTCGCAAAGCCCAAGTGGCCACCGATAGGTGTAGAGTGAAATTCCTCCATAATAATGGGAATAAATGTGTTATCCGAGGGAAGCCATATCTTCTTATGGAAGAAGACCAAGTCACGGCTGATGGTGAACCCTTCATGTTCTGGAAATTGGTAGATGTTATTTATCAGGGTGGAGTATGCATCCAATGAATGGGTGATTGCTTTAATTGGTCCACGAAGTCAAAGTTGGGAAGGGATAATGAGAGTAGAGTCCCTGAAGAAGGTGGGGGTATTTAAGATAGGGCATCTGCCACAACATTTGCTGCACTGGATTTATATTCAATGGAGTAGTCATACCCAAGAAGCTTTGTTAGGTAGGTTTGTTGTTCTGGGGTCTGAATGACTTGCCTCATGAGGTGCTTGAGACTCTTGTGGTTAGTGTGAATGATGAAGTGACTGTCGTGCAAGTAATGGCGCCATTTACGGACAATGACAGTGATGGCATGCAGTTCGCAGACATAGGTGGATGCTCGCTAAAGTCGAGCACAGAACACCTTACTGTGGAAAGCGATGGAATGGGAACGTTGGAGTAAGGCAACTCCCATAGCTAAGCCTGAGGTGTCCGTCTTGAGGATGAAGGTAATGGTAGAATCAGGAAGAGCGAGAATTAGAGCCTGTGTCATAACATGCTTCAACCTAGTGAATGCGGCTTGAGCTTCAGAGTTCCAATCGAAATTGTCTGTGTGCAATAATGCAGTGAGGGAACTGGCTATGGAGGCGTAACCTTTGATAAAGCGAAGGTAGAAACCCGTGAGGCCGAGGAAGCCATGTAGTTCAGAAACAGAAGAAGGTGATGTCCAGGTAATCATGGCCTGAATTTTCTTTGGGTTTGGAGCTACGCCTTGGGCCGAAACGATATGCCCCAGGTTATTGAAGTTGACTTTTTGCAAAGAGGCATTTGGACTGTTGTAAATAAAACTCCCCCTGGGAAAGCATTTTGAGAATGGTCTCGAGATAAGTCAAGTGTGCCAGGAAAGGCTTCAGTAGCTCATTCATGGTAGCTTGAAATGTGGCGGGGGCGTTGCAGAGCCCAAATGACATTACCCAGAATTCATAATGACCATGAGGTGTTTGAAATGTTGTCTTATGTATGTCTTCTTCCACCATGCAAATATGATGAAAGCCTTGGTGTAGGTCGAGCTTGGAGAACCATTTAGCTTGCCCCAATTCGTCTAAGAGTTTGTCAATGGTGGGCATGTGGAAACAGTCCTTCATCATGATGACATTAAGGGCTCGATAGTCAACACAACAACGTCACGTGCCATCCTTTTTCTTCATAGGCAGCACAGGGGATGAGAATGGACTTTGGCTTATCCGGATGAGACCATTGGCAAGCATGGAAGCAACTTGTTTTTCAAGTTTGGCTTTCTGGAAGTGTAGGTAGTGGTACGGGCGGACATTTACGAGGTGGATTGAGGAAGGAGGTGGATGTGGTGAGTAATTGGTTGGTAAGGGGGAAGGAATTCGGGTTCACTAAAGATGTGGGAGTACTGGTGGATAATGGTTTTGGGTGTATGAGGGGGTTCCTTGGAGGATTGAGATGTCACCGATAACAATGAGAGGTGAAACAGGGCCGATATACTATTTGTTTGGAATATGCGTCAAACCTGTTGAGCGAATACGGAGCTGGGCTGGGATGGGACATCTGTAGTGAGTGTTATGGGCTGGCCCAATGTTGCAAATGTCATAGTGAGTCGGGTATAATCAATGGTTACAAGTCCTAGTTCACATAGCCATCGAACCCCTAATATAACGTCTGTGCCGCTAAAGGGTAGGGCAAAGAAATCCACCACGAATCTATGGCCCTGGATGACCACTGGTATCTGAAGACAAGAAGTATTGCAGTCCATAGTGGTGTCGTTCCCCACCAGTATTGCACTGATGACCACGAGTCCACTGTTCATCACAATGGTAGCATAGGCCGTGGTTGCGGTGGACCGCCAATTCTTCCGAGGAAAGTCGCTTGAAAGGGAGATGAGGGGTTGGTGTAGAAGGGAAGGCAGGGTTGATGGTGGGGCTAGCGGGAGGGTTGGAGACATAGGTACTAGGGGTAGTGATGAAGGCGGGCTGGGAATAGGAATAAGACCCCTTACGACGGTCATGGAGCTTGTCCTCTTGGAGCTTGGCGAGGGCCATGGCTTGGGGAAGGAACATAGGTTGTAGGCCTTAGACCTCCCGGCGTAACTCAAGGTTAAGGCCTGAAATGAAACATTTGAGGAGGAAGGGTAGGGCAAGGCTGACGATGCGATTAGCAAGGCATTTAAATTCCGTCAAGTACTTGTTGATGGTACCACGCTGATAGAGCTTAAAGAAGGCACTGTGCGGATCGTTGTAGAACGACGGAGCGAAGCGAGACTCCAAAGCCTGCAACATCGCAGGCCACATGGTGAAGAAACCGTTGCGTGTCATCCACTGATACCAGCTAAGCGTTGGTCTTTCCATGTAAAAGGAGACAACAGTGAGTCGTTCAGGCTTGAGCACACCTTGGTAGTCAAAGAATTGGGATATTTTGAATATCCATCCCAGTGGGTCCTGTCCATCAAAATGGGGGACCTCCAGTTTGAGGTACGGATGGTGTGTGACTGGCTGTGGGACAAGGGAGGGTGGCGATGGTGGTAAGGACATCATGGAAAGGCACTCCAAAATCGACTCGAGCTTATCGTTCAAGGTGGAATGCGCCTGCGACATATTATGGACTTCCTCCTCGAGGTGCTCAGTGGCTGACTAGCGTGTATTGTGTTCCGGCATTGCCGTGGCTGTAGTTTGGACCAAAATGATAGGGAAGCTATTCTACTACTACAATTAAGATAAGTATTAATTCATCTCTGCCTTTATTCCTTCATTTGCTCTATATTTATAGTTGAATACAAGATAATTTGCAGGAAATTGGAGATAACAACCTAACAGACTTTGATAATTTGAATGGTAGGTTGCTACAACTAATTACTGGCAGAGTAGTGAAATCAGTAGTGGAATGTCATGACGGCCTGTTGGTGCTCACACGTAGTCTCTCAAGTGGATTGGTTTGCTGCTTATCCTCTTGGGCCTGTGGTTCTTGGTAAGATTGCTATTAGGATCTCCCTGTCCAAGGCCCATTTAAGGAATAATGGGTCCAACAAAATCATCATTCACGTAAAGAATTTAAATGAGGAAACATGCATCATGATCCAACCAACAAAAATATCATGAAAAACAATTTTAAGCAACATAGCCCTAAGGTATCCCCAATTAATTTTGTAAATAGCCTTGCTAATATATATTTTCAGAGTCACATCATCCTTCCTCCCCGCTTTCTTACATTTCAGATAGTGCATAATCTTAGCAACCACCAAAGCATTATCAACTATCGATCTTCTAAGCACAAAAACTGATTGTTCTTCAGATACACATTTATCCAAAACTTCTTTTAGTATGCTAGCTAGCACTTTTGCTAAGATCTTACAGACCACATTACATAAGGAAATAGGTCTAAGATCTTTCATACCTTTAGGATTATCAACTTTGGGAATAATAAAAATGATAGTATCATTAATAGAAGGGGGAAAGCTCCAGCACGAATCCAAAAGCAACAAGCATGGAACACATCTTTTCCACAAATGTCCAAAAACCGATGATAGAATTCAACGTCAAACCCATCAAAACTAAGAGTCTTGTCTGGTAACATATGGAAAATAGCCTTTTGAACTCCTCATGAGTAAAATGTCTCATAAGATTGGTATTATCCTTCTTTGAAAGTTTCATATTTACTTTATTAATAATAGGCTCCTAAACTCATTCCTCTTGTGCAAAATAATTAACAGTTAGTTCACAAATGCCATTTTGTGTGTCTACTTTCCTTCCTTCATCATCTTTAAGGCTACTGATACTTTTAACTTTCTTCCTAGCAATATTAGAGGAATGAAAGTATCTAGTATTTATGTATCCTTTTTTCAACCAGTGCACTTTAGATCTTTGTTTCCCAAAACTATCCTCCTATAACAACAATCTAGTTAGTACCTCTTTTTCTCTATAATACTCCCTCACACTCTCTTCTCATCATCACTACATCTCAAATCCTCCAACTTACTTTTGCTTAAAGAAATATCCTCCCTAGATCTATTTCTAACAAACCTCCTCCAAGCCTTGATTTCCTCCTGACAACCAATAATTTTACTCATAAAGTCCCCTCTTAATCTCCTTCCCCAACTCCCCTTAACAACTTCCTCTAATCCTTCCTCATGCACAGTGTCGTCTCAAATATTTTTGGGGTCCAGAGCAAAAACTAAAAAAGAAACCCTTAAATAACAGAAACATATTTCATAAATAATTCATCGACAAAAAATTTCATGAATTTATAAATTCAACCATAAAAAAATAATACACAAAACTCTTATATATTAAAAAGTTCACCAAAATGAAGTTAATAATTTTTTCTAGATTTTTTAAAAGTTGTGGGGCCCTCATTTTGAGGGGCCTTGAGTCATCGATCACCTTGCGCATGTGCCTGAGACGGAACTGCTCATGCAACAAAGAATTCTTAAATATAAATCTCCTCTTCACCGAATTTTGTCTCAAAATATTAATAGCTAGGAGAATGGTGTTATGGTTAGAAATAGGAGCTATAGAATTCATTAGCTCTACACCAGGGAACATACTTAACCATTCCTCATTCGACATGGCTCGATCAAGGTGTTACTCAATAGCATTAGGAGTACCCTTACTCTTGGACCATGTAATGGGTAGCCCACCATAGGAATATCCACCATATTACATTCCATCACAACTTCTCTAAGCCCATGAATCAACCAATCTGGGTGCTTAACCCTACCACATTTATCAAATGAGAAAAAATATCATTAGAGTCACCAATAACATGGTGAATCAAAGGTGATTCAAAGGTGTTTTGATGATAACAATGATGATAACAAAAGATGATGACAAAGGTGATGACAAAAAGCTCAAAGATCAATCAAAGAACAACTCAAGTGAATCAAAAATCAATCAAAGAACAACTCAAGTGAATCAAGAACAATTCAAGAGTTCAAGATAAGAATCAAGAAGAATTCAAGACTCAAGAAGAAAGTCTAGAGACAAGAATCAAGATTCAAGGTTCAAGATCTCAAGAATCAAGATCAAGATTCAAGACTCAAAATTCAAGAATGAAGAGAAGACTCAATCAAGATAAGTATTAAAAAGTTTTTCAAAACTTTGAATAGCACATGAGTTTTGACAAAACCTTTTACCAAAGAGTTTTTACTCTCTGGTAATCGATTACCAGATTGTTGTAATCGATTACCAGTAGCAAAATTGTTTTGAAAAAGTTTTCAAATTGAATTTACAACGTTCCAATTATTTTCAAAAAGCTGTAATCGATTACCAGTGCCTTTGAACGTTGAAATTCAAATTCAAATGTGAAGAGTCACATCCTTTCACACAAAAGCTTTGTGTAATCGATTACACTTATTTGGTAATCGATTACCAGTGACTGTTTCTGATAAATCAAAATATTTAACTCTTCAAAAGGTTTTTGACTTTTTCAAAGTGGTTTTAAGTTTTTCTAAAAGTTATAACTCTTCTAAATGGTCCTCTTGACCAGACATGAAGAGTCTATAAAAGCAAGGCTTTGATTTTCTTTTCAAGACACTTTTTACTTTTCCAATCAATCCTTTACAAGCCTTGAATCTCTTTGAACTTCTTCTTCTTCTTTGTACCAAAAGCTTTTTGAAGTTTTCTGGTTTTCCAAACCTTGAAAACTTGTGTTATTCATCTTTTCATTCTCTTCTCCCTTTGCCAAAAAGAATTCACCAAGGACTAACCGCCTGAATTCTTTTTGTGTCTCTCTTCTCCCTTTTCCAAAAGAACAAAGGACTAACCGCCTAAATTCTTTTGTGTCTCCCTTCTCCCTTGTCAAAGAATTCAAAACGACACAGTCTGAGAATTCTTTTGATTCCTCCCTTTCCCTAATACAAAAGTGTTCAAAGGACTAACCGCCTGAGAATTCTTTTGTATCCCCATTCACAAAGTATCAAAGGTTTAACAGCCTGAGATCTTTGTCTCAACACATTGGAGGGAACATCCTTTGTGGTACAAGTAGAGGGTACATCTACTTGGGTTTGACTGAGAACAAGAGAGGGTACATCTCTTGTGGATCAGTTCTAGTGGAGGGTATATCCACTAGGTTCAAAGAGAACAAAGGAGGGTACATCCCTTGTGGATCTTTGCTTGTAAAAGGATTTTTACAAGGTTGAAAGAAATCTCAAGGACCGCAGGTCGCTTGGGGACTGGATGTAGACACGGGTTGTTGCCGAACCAGTATAAAAACTCTTGTGTGTTTGTTTCCTTCTTCCCTACTCTTTTACTTTCCGCTGTGCATTTAATTTCCGCTTTTACTTTCTGTTAAGTTTCTCTTCTACTCCATATTCTCTTAACAACATAAGTAAAAGCTTTAGAAGAGTAATTTCTTAATTAGTAAAGGTTTAGGAATAATTAATTCAACCCCCCTTCTTAATTATTCTGAGGCCACTCGATCCAACATTTATCAAATGAGAAAAAATATCATTAGAGTCACCAATAACATGCCAAGGTAAGGAATCAGATGAAGAAAGATTCTTGAGCATATTCCAAGAATCTTTCCTTCTGTGTCTCTCGGGAAAACCATACAAACCAGTAAGACACCAAATTTAATTATTCTCACAAGTAACTTTTACATTAATAAAATTCATAGAATAAATGAGAATTTGACAAGTACAATTATTCTTCCAAAGCATTACAAATCCTTTGCTCCTGGCCTCTATGCCAATGACAAAGCAATTATCAAATCCAATATTTTTCTTTATTTCCTCCACTTTATTGAAATGGACCAATGTTTCAAATGGAAAAATAACATTTGATATGTGACTCTGGATGAAGTCCTCCAAAGCAGGAATTGCACGCATGTTACCTAGGTCTTAACAATTCCATCTCATGATAATCATTTCTCCTAGCAGGCCTGGGCACCGAGACCTGCCAATAAAAAATCATCCTTGGAGTATTCCCATCCCCATGTAATTCGACAAAATTATCTTCACCAGACGTAGTAAGACATACTAACCTCACGTGAGTCACATCTATACCTCTTATTTTCCACCTGGATAGCATCTCCACCAACCCTTGATGTTGCCCCACCTCCTCTAGCACAAACAATCTTTCTTGATTTCTCAGCATTAGTTGCACATGCCACCTCCAAGTTCATAACATTATTTGCATTTAATGTAGCCTAATTCAAATCCTCAATTGCCACTCCAATTGTTGTTCCTTGATGATTAGATTGATTATGTCCCACATTACCTTTTCCAACCTTTCCATTATTAGAATTATTACCTTCATTAATACCCCCATGATTCTCGCTCTCCTCATTATTGTAGCCAAAGTCCTAACCCCTGCTCTTCCTTAGATATTTTCTGGCCACCAAATCAATATACCTCTGATTATCCATTCTCATCTCTGCTCCCCACTCCCTTACACCAATATCATTTTCCCATTCAAAATGTTTAGGGCAAAATTATTGGAATTTCCCAGTAACCTACACATAAAGTAAAATATCCCTAGTTTCTATACTTAAACATCACCCCATTCCGCTCCCCTAGGTTTTTTAACCTTCTTTTATTCTTTAGAGGAACATGAATGTCCACCTTCACCTTTACCTACATGTATGATCTCCAATGTTGCTGGCCAGGTGCTTCCCCACCATCTCTCGTTCATGAACCCTATTGGTAGGTTATGGACCCTAACCCAAAAAGAAACATGAAATAGATCTACTTGACTCGGCACATCATCTACATTCATCTTACTCAATATGATTAAATGGTTATCAAAGGACCATGGGTCGGGCTCCTTCTAGGATCCTTTGGAAGTCTAGTTTATGGAAAAATTGAAACAGGTATTGGCCTCCCTCAACTTCCTTAATATTGACTCCTATTTTTGGCAACCACAAATTAGGTTAAACTAATCATGTCCCAAATATTTTGAGTCTTTACCAATAGAGTTAGATACATGAGTCATGAACCTCGCGGGTCACCCTTTTTAACACACATATCACAAGCTATGGGCCTAAAAAAATTGGCCCATTTATGATTATGAACTTTTAAGCTCAGTTCATTTAGGTTTTTTGAACTATCTTCCATTTCTTTCTAGAGGATGCTTGAACTAATGAAAATAAAGCAATTTAAATGCTAATAAAAATAAAGTATTTTAAATGAATTTTGAGAATGCTTGTTTCTAATAATAAAACATTGACTCCGAAGATGAAAAGGTAGGGAAAAGATACAAAGATTTAGCCTTAAAAGTGAAGGTTTTACAACACACAAAAATTTTTAAGGGATAAATTTCAAAATGAAACTTTTATAGTTAAGTAGAATATAAATAAGTATACACAGTACAATTTTATTATTATTTTTATTTGATGTATTATTTGCATTTTTATTTTAGTTTTGCTAGTTGTGGGCTGGCCAATTAGCTCGCGAGTTACCAAGTGTGGACACAGACTAGTTAAAATCTAAGTTATTTATATGATGAACTTATACAAGCAAGCCATTTATATTGTCAGCCTAAATGGGCAAGTTGACCTATATATCCAACTTTATTCACCAGGTCGAGTTCAAATAAATGACTTTTAACAAAAAAAATTCAGGTCGAATAAGAAGAAGGATAAACCCATCTTTGTGCACCCCATGAACAACTTTAAACTTAATAAGTTACTAGAAACTTGCTCGTGCCAAAGCACGGGCTAATAGTAATATTTGATATTTGATAATATATGTTGGTAGTTTATTTATATTAAAATAATTGCAAACGATATTAACCAAGTTAACATTTGAACAAAATATGAGATCCCATATACATATTCTGATGACATATTATATATGGTATGTCATATATGGTTAGCACAAAAATAAGTCTAAATTACAAACGGTATAAGTAATGATTTGCATGTTTGATAAAGGGGATAGACGTGCATTGATACTTCTTCAAAAAGTGAGCATGTTGGAACCTGTAAAAACACTGGCAAAGTTAAAAATGTAGTACATTATAATTTGCTAAAGTGGAATGACTCAAATTTTTGTATTTGTCAACCCTTAGATATTGTTGATGATCTCTCACATAGTTTAGTCTTTGGGATTCAATCATGGCATAGCCATCTACTACAAATTGTTGGAACAATCTCCTTGATCTTAGAATAGTTTTAGCTTCATTAGGTCTTGATTGCATTCGATACGCAAAATGTTCTCTGATTGTTACTTTTTTTCCTCTTTGCAGCATGACTGCGGGAGTTAGCCTTATGCAATATGCCTTCCCTGTATCCATCTTCACCTTTAGAAAATAAAAATGGATATTTCAAGTGTAAGTAGGAAGGATGCAACTCATCAATTCTTTTTAACTGCCCATTTTGTTTCTTTACTATGATATCTCTTTTTTCTCCTGTTTGTTGATTACCAACTATAAGAGCAGCCACTTCAGCAACCTTAGGCAAGTTGTATATTCTACCATCAGTCTGTCTGTCACATATAAGTTTCAATTTTAAATCACAAACTGAGGAGTCAAGGAATTTATCCCTTGCCATTCTAAAGGTTTAAGCATATCTGTTTTCAGGGTCAAGCATTTGTTTCAGCTTCACAACAATCTCTTCCTCCATTGAATCTTTGTTACTACAAAGGAAATAACCAAAAGTGTATTTATTATAATAGTTGTAGTCACTATAATATGCCTAGATAAAATTATAGAAAAAACCTATAAAAATTGAACATACCTAAAATAAATTATGAAGAGCAGTAGTCACTATATTTCTATTTTACTTTGAATATGAATGTATTATGCCTCGCATATATTAAGAAAATTAGAGTTGTGTTGTGTTCACTTATGGATTATGAGCAAGTCTATTTTTGCACTTCATTCTTTGTCATAAATGTAGAGTCGTGCAAATTTTGGTGAATTTTGTAGCATTAGTAGGAGGCTTCCAATCAAATGGTGAATTTGACCTTGTGTTCAAAATGATGGAGGTCCCCTTCCTATATTTAACGTTCTGTCAATCTTTGTCCCAGGGGATCAAGTTATATGATCAAATATGAGTTTGGAAATTTTTGCTCGATCTTGAATTGCCAAACAAAAGTTCTTTCAGAATATCAGGAGGTTCTTTAAGAATTGGCAATTGTATTTTGCCATCACCACAACAAAAACTAAACCTAGGATTTAGACTCTTCTTATCTTTGTTTATCCTTTCACCATACCACATTTGTGCTCCACATTCTTGACATGTCCAAATAGGGTCCCCAATGTCATGGTAACTTATTAAAAATTGATAATTTGAAGGTTATACACAATCAAGTAGTGCATTTAAATCTCCAATATCATGAAGCTATTAATTTACCTGCATTAATATGTTTAGTTTCATCATCACTACAACTTTCTTTGTCCGTCATTAATGGACTATCAAAATGAAATTCTAAATACAAAAAATTTTAGTTAGTTATAATAGTGTGATCAAGAGGATATTAACTGAGAGTTGCAACATTACTGTGATGAGTACATAATCCAACTAATTTACTTGCATCTTCATGGGACAAATCTGTAGTTTGATCATGAAAATCTTCATGAGAAATCATAGATTCATTATGCAATGTACATCTTCTGAGGTTGACATGATGAAGATGAGACAATTGAAGTAGGATCTATATTTCCCTTTTTATTGCTTGTTACATTTTCTTTTCCAAACTTGTTCATGAGATTCATTCTAAGAAATTTTGTTTGGATGTCGATGAAAGTATGCCTTGATGGTGTAGGATTGTTAGAAACAATCTGACTATTTCTTTGCATAGAATTAATAAACCCATGATTTGAACATATTGATGAAGTGATATCAGCCAAAGGAGTAAAATGTGTACTCTAAAATTGTAACTCATTGGGAAAATTCTTAAATGTAGTGCGAGCCTGCTTTTCTTTATTTGGAATGATATTTTAATAAGTTTGAATTTGCCAAATAAACATAGACACAATGATAAATGATTGTATTTTATTTTACATTTGAAGAGTTAGAGGTTACCTTTCATCATATCTCTATTGCTTTTCTTGTTTTTTCTCTTTTCTTGCAGTATTAATTTCCTTTTTCTCCTTGCTTGAGCAGTTGCATCCATTTTTGTTTTGGCACACCCAGATTACACCAAGGCAAAATCTGGAATAATAAATACAATGTATAAATATACAAAACCAAAACATTTTGTAGAGTTTTAAGGTCTGTATTTTTTTTATCAAAAAATATAGATACTCCTATTACAATATTAGATGAACCTCGTAAAATTTGTTGAGATTGGTTGAATCTTTGTTTTTCAAAAACAAAAGAGAGTGAGTGTGCTACTTCTTTCAAAAGTAGTGTAGAATCTATCTCAGTGACATTGATTCAGCACCTTCAACCTCAAGTAGGTAGTATTTCATTGAACAACTCTTCCTTCTTCAACCTCCTCTTCGCCATGAATTTTACATTAAGCAAATACGTAATAAGGATTTTCAATTTTAGAGTAGTTCAGGAATGGGTGGTAAAGGAAAGCGGGAATGTGTATGGTGCTAGTGGATATCAAAGCAGATTTTCTGAGGTTTTTGGTGGGTTTGGGGTTGAAGGTGATAACAGAGTAGTCTTTGGTGTGTTTTGGTTGTTTCCTGTTGAAATATTGGTATTGGACTTAGTTCCTCTAAATCTAACTTTGGTCACTTGACCTTCCATCAGGAGTAAAAAGACAATTTGCTTTGACATTATTTTACATGTGATATGCAATATGCCACTTTTTTTTAAGTTAATAATTGGAACTTTAACAATACGTCTCACCTGAAATTTATTCTTATATCAGCTTTAATTGTACAACTTTAATATAATAATTTCAATTTGATGTGTGAAAAAAAGTTACGTTAATTATATAGAAAATGATTTATATAATATGACGTCTTAGTATTGCAGTTAATAATAATACTTATATATGTGTTTCTTGTTATTCTTAAGTCTTTCTAAGTATCTAAGTATATATATTAATGAAAGTAAATATTTGAAAGAATTAAAATCTTGAGATTTGAAACTTGATGCAAGTACAAACAATGTATTACTACCTTAACAGTAAAGAAAAGTTTGTAGACCATAATTAAATACACCTGTAAGTATATATATATATATATATATATATATATATATATATATATATATATATATATATATATATATATATATATATATATATATATATATATATATATATATATATATATATAGTGTAAGCAACTCAACTTGATATTTCTTTGGAATATTCACATATTACAAAATATTTCATAATTTTAATACTAAAACCCCTACATACAGTTTAAGACAATTAAACAATTATCAAAATTGAATATCAAAAATAAAAAATAATGATCAAAACTACTCTTTTATCTTTATATTTTTATTAGTAATTGTAATCATAATAATTTATATTATCACAACTGGCATGAACCATTACAACAAGAATTTCATCACTAAATCACAATGTCTATATGCAAATAAGTATAATATTAAAGTTAAAAAGTTTTTCTTCATTTGTACAAATTATAGTATGAGGTGTAGTGACATTCAAAATCTTCAAATGAATATTTTGTTCATAGTAAATAATTAAATGTTTTTAAAGAAACACCTAATAATATCATACTCACTTATGAAGTATAAACATTCACTCTTTTTTTTTTCAATAGTGTTAAAATTCATTATGAAATGGATCAAAACTATAGAATTTTATCAGTAGCACTGCAACTTGCTTGTTTATACCATTTTTGTATCACATTTTCTACTTTCCATGGTTTTTAAAAAAATGTGTGATTTGTAATCATAACCCTTCACAAACAAAATATAGAAGTTGTTAACAATATTTAAACCATAGTTTCACACTTAAATCTTGCAATTGTTTCCTGGTCTTTACAACACTTTTGTTGAACATTTTTTTATGCAAACACTATCCCAAAAATGAAATCTTTCAGTTTCACCTTCATGATCCATCACAATGATCAGCTTATACCTTATATTTCAATATTTCAATTAAATGATGAAATGGACAGATATTTTATTGGTGAAACTAAATAATAAACAACACAACACAACACAAAACTTTATGGACTACAATGATAACCTGAACAAAGTTTCATTTAGGGTCCTTTTAAACGACCCACATGTAGCCGAGAACACTTTTGCCTCAAGTACAATACAAACAACTATTGTAGCTCCATGGATCCTTCACCAAGACTTCATCAACAGTCCCAACAGTCAAACAGTATAAATGTTGGTTTGACAAAAAAAATTGTAATATATTAGCACACAGGTGCACAAATTAGATATTCGTTAATAACAAAAGAATGAAATGGAACTTGACTTGTGCCAGTGGTTTTATCTCTCCTAGCCTCACCACTTTTGGATTATGTAAAAATCTACCAAGTGAGGAACCTTGAGATCCCTGAGAAAATTGAGATTGAGAATAGGCATCTTCCTGAGTTACTTCACTAGTATGATATGGCTTGCAAAGAAACAAATATGAAGAACTCTTTTTTATGGTCAAAATCAATTTATAAGGATTTTTGAAGTGTTAGAATATTTTATAGTGTTTTAGGAAATCATGAATTTCTAACATGTCAACATTAATATACATCTTTGATGCTATCTTAGTGTTCTGAACATTACGTGGATATTTATATGCAATTATGTACCAAGAGTTTAGTTTGAATTCTAAATTGAAAATAAAAACATTATAGAATTGATAAGTACTAAATATTGAGCAGTAGGAAGTTTGATTTTGGCAAGTGTTAACATCACAATTAATGGCTGCTTCTCAATTTTGTTTTTATCCAGAGCTGCTCCAAGTTTAGCAGCATAACTTTCCCAAATAGTGACTATCATATCCACATCCCTGCATTACATATTCCATTTTTAGGAGCACTTATAGTGTAACTAAAAATAATTGCTTCTCAAAAATGAATAAATGCTACTAATGAACATACTTTTAATCTCACCATCACTATAAATTAGTTCCTGACATAACATGTGTTCAATCTAGATACAAGGTATCCCCTTATGTTTGCTGACAAACAAAACTCCATACACAATAAGAACAATTTGGTTTATATACTGTGGGGTACCAAAGAAAACAATATAGCAAATGCCATCGTACACTTAGTGAGGCAGCACTACGTCCCAAAACTATCAATTAGAGGGATTGGAAAAAAAATTATTTTCTACCAATGGTTCATTAAGTAAGAGAATCAGACCACTTTACCTTACACTGTATAAATACCCCGTCTGAAGCAAATAGTGGGGAATGAGTATATCAGACAGCTCTTACAACAAATTGCGAATGGGAATGGACATGGGGACCGAAAATACACTCAAGTCTGATACAAAACCCATAGATCAAGTGATTTGAGCAAACATTGCTGAAAAAGAACACTACCTCAATATGTGTTGCAAAGAGAGAAGACAAAAATAAAATAAAGGAAAGGATCGAGAAGCTCATAGACTTTTGACATAAAAATTGCAGCATTTGTGTATTTATGAACCGATACTCATGGAGTTAAACTGTAAAGTAAAGAAATAAAGAAAATGAACCTGTACTTATGGAGTTTTGAGATAAAACTCGCAGCATTTGTGTGGTTATGAACCGATACTCATGGAGTTTTCAGCTCATGGAGTTAAACCGTAAAGTAAAGAAACAAAGAAAATGAACTTGTACTCATGGAGTTTTGAGATAAAAATCGCAGTATTTGTGTGGTTATGAACCGGTACTCATAGAGTTTTCAGCTCAGGGTTGGTGGTGAGTTTTTCCACCTTCTCTCACTCCATACTGTCTTCTTTCTCCTTCTCTCACTCTAGGCTGTATTCTTTCTCCTTCTCTCTCTGAACTCTGCCCACAACACATTGGTTGGAATACAACACATTGGTTGGAACATAGCACATTGGAACACACAACGTGATGGAGACGTTTTTGGGCGGCAAAATGGATGCATAAAATCTTGACACCTCAACAAAGGAGGGACATTGGTGTAATTTCAATGCATTGCCAGGACCTTGTTTGTATATTATTAGATAATTAGATTCTACATTATATTAATTTATTTTATTATTTATCAATTAAAAATATTTTTAAAAGTCCTATAAAAATAAGAAAAAATTTAACAAGCTACCAAACTTATTCAAATTGAATAACAAAAGATTAGTTTGGTTTGATTTAAGGTTTAGTGTTTGTTTCAAATTGGATATTACATTCAAATACGATCAAACAAAAGTTGCATATTATTTTTATATTTGGTGTAAAAGGCCATTTTGAAATTGTATTGTGCTACACACAATCCTTAAAATTAGGGAAAAAAAGTTTTTGAGAGTGTAATTTGTCAATCATATTAATTTGTGAATTATTAATCCAACAGTTACATGTAGTGTAAACTTGATGATATCAATATATGTTTAAGGGCCAAAATGAGTGTGAGTATTTTTTCAAAAAAACAAATATGAGATAATAAGTTCAATCTTTGGTTAAGATTTGCTGTTGTGAATTCAAGTTGATTATGTTTCACCTCTTTCTCGTATTAAGACGATATATTTTTTTCCAATCATGGTATTTATGAATTGGATCATCCATATAATATACAAAAAAAATTCTATATATTTGATATCTTTCTCTTTATAACTCATTCTAGATCATTACTAAGTTTGATGACTAATCGTGGTTACTATAAAATAAATAATTCAAAAAATCGAATAAAACTATAATAAATACATTAATTTAAATATTTAATCAAAGATTTTTTCATATTAATTATAAACATTGACTAAGTTTGGTGATTAGCATTAACACATATAAAATAAATATTTTTTTTATCACCAATTATTTTATAACCAAAGACTAATAAAAAATAAACCTTAAAATTACTTAATTAAGGGACACAAACTATTACCATTTATGTCAATGTTGATACATCCTATTAAGGGACATAAGCATCTTGTGTTTTTTTCTTTTACGGGTCATTGTTTTTTTTATCAGTGCATGGTGTGTATTGATATGATGTATTTTGCAAACATTTTCAAACATATATTTGTAGAAAAATATATGATATAACTGTCTAAAATAATGTTTGTTCACGTTGGACCACTTTTTGGTTATTCAGCTATCAATTTGACTAATATACACGTAATTGGGCTAATCTTATCTTCGGCTGTGTCCTTATTGTTCGATTTTCACTCGTCTTCAAGGCACATTCCATTGCTCTTATTATATATCTAAAATATTTAATATTAATTATCTTAATACAATTCATATCAAATTTAATAAGTTTATTGAAATAAAAAAGAGACATAGATTATAATTTTTTTTCCAGTATTTTCTTTTAAAATGATTATGTTGACTAATTACTATTTTTTGATTATTAAATAGATATAAATAGAGATATATGTTTTTTTTAATATTTTGCACTTGTGATAAAAAGTTATATTATAATTTTTTGAGTAATAATAGTTAGAAATTTAATCATCTCCTCACCTATTCACTTATGTTATGCATAATCTTTTTTACATCAAACGTGAAATAAAAAATTTATTGTGAAAAATAGTATAATTTTTAAATAAACAAATGAATCCTTAGTTACTTTTCAAATAAGTAATAAATAACTCTTATATATGTTTTAAAATTTATTCCTTGAAGATCCTAACGAACAATCTGCAAAGCAGCTTTCAAATAAAAAGAAAACCAATATAAAAGTCATATAGTTACAGAGATATAATCATTAATCTATTAATAATAAAAAATAAAACAAAATAATAGTACCCCGGTAAAAGTTGATACTACTAAAGTTACTGTTACGGAAAAAGTGGACCCAACTCAGGTTATACTCTTTTTTAACCCCATCTCCACCAGCAAAAAGCTGATAGTGAAATTTGCGAAGAAAAGGAAGTTTAAGTTTAGAAAATTACTCCTAATAATTACAACTTTAATGATGATGGTACACTTACTGGATAAAATATACAATTGCATATCATTGTTGATAGGATTGTATTTGATAAAATATTTTATTAATTTTTATTTTTTTAATAATTAAAAAAAATTGTTTAATTATTTGATAAATAATAATTTTTAAGTAGATTTTAATATTTTTAGAAGGTTAAATAGTATTGTTTAAATATTATTTTAATTTTTTATATTATATTATATATTTTTTATTTTTAATATATTTATCAAATTTTTTAATTATCTTTTTTAAATAAATTATAATTTTATCATTTTCTGTCTTTTATTAAATATTTATAATTTAATAAATTAAATTTTCAGTTAATTTAATAAAAAAATCACTGTTAAAATACTAACTTCTTAAGATAATTTTTTTAAAGAGGATAAGAACTATGTATTAATAATGTAAAATAATTTTTATATTATTATTCGATCATAAAATTATTATTTAAATTATTTTAGTATATTTATTTTAAAAATTAATAAAATTTATCATATATATATATAATATTGTGATTGGATTATGTATGTTATTATCTAATCTTTTTTAAGTTAACAAACTTATAAGACGAGAGACTAAAATTAAAATTATTTAACTCTATCAATCAATGTGTAAAGTTTTTTTTCTCAATAGTTAACTAGTATTAATTGTTTTTCTCTCTCTTAAATAAATACATACAAAGACAGAGTAAAGAGAGAGAACCATAAAAAAAAAAAACAGAGAGAGAGAGGTATCCATCCAATCCATCCACGTCCTATCTGCGTCGTTTGTGTATAAATAGCAGAGCGCGAGCCAATACTTGTCTCCATTTAACACAGAGCGAACTCTGGGAGTGCTTTCGCAGTTTTCACTCACTGTTCAGTAGTAGGGTTTTTCTTTATCCCTTTTTCTTCTCTCTTCTCTCTTTCACCACTTCAACACAACGCTCATATTTCATTCATTTTCGTGAAGGCGCAAACGATTTCAGTTAAAGAGAGAAACTCGGGGAAGAGAGATAGAGAGAGTCAGCGATTGATCATACATGGATACGCACGCGGTGCATTTGGCCCTGGCGGCGCTCGTCGGAGCCTCCGTCGTGGCCGTGTCGGCGTACTACATGCACCGCAAGACGCTGGCGCAGCTGCTGGAGTTCGCGCGTACGGTCGAGAGGGAGGCTGACGCCGGCGGCTCCGACGCTGAATCGCCGCCGGCCCACGCGAAGAAGCGCCGGGGCAGCTCCAGGAAGCGCCGCAACGGCGGATACCGCCGGGGCTCCGCGTCGCTGCCGGACGTCACGGCGATCTCTGGCGGGTTCGACGGGGACGAGAAGCGGAACGGGCCGGTGCACGTCGAGGGGATTCCGGCGGGGCTGCCAAGGTTGCACACGCTCCGGGAAGGTATGGCTGCGGTGGAAATTTCCAGGTTTAATCTGGGATTATGTGATTTTGTGGTTTTTTATTGTTTCTCAAGATTTTTTTTTATGAGAGTAGTGTTAGTTGTTTTGTGTTGGATTTTATTTGGTTAGTGTGTGGAAGTCATTTGATCGGTTTTGTGGAGCTTGGATTGTGAATAGTGTGGAGAACTTTCTAATTAAGGAGTAATTAAGGAGTGTGGATGTTTCTTTTTTTTTTTGGTGTGACATGGGAAATTGGAAGGAATTGATTCCGATGTTTTTGTTGATCGTCTGTTTTATGATTGTTTGATACTAGTTTGCATTCATGTATTTTTTTTATCTGTGAAACAGGGTTACTTGGGCATAAAATAAGACAAAAGTGAGGATATTGCTGGATGTAGACGAGTCTCCATAGCAATTTAGAAATCTGCAGTTTAAAGACCCGAACTTGTTGACCTATTTTCACCTATAATTGTCAGAAATTTATTTAGGAATACCTCAATGATTTTTACTAATTTTAGTTCATTTTAAAGGCTGGATTATAATGGTTCACTAAAATTTATGTCACTTGGAGTTTAGGAGCTGGCATGGACCAAGAGATATGATATGATTTAACGTCTGAACTTATAATTGTTCACTAAAAAGTAAGCAAACTATTAGGTGTAGTAGGTTCCAATGAACAAAACGGAGATTACATAAAGTCAGATGGAAATGAAAGTTAAAGTGAGAAGAAAGTATAAGGGAAATAAACCGAAGTATTGGAATGACTAAAAGACTGAATAAACTTATCCCTGTTGAATAATTTCTCTTTAGTGGATCAGTCTTCTTGGACCCATATTCCTGATAAACTAGCTAGGAATTCAACAATACAGTATTAGAAGATCATCCTTTTTCTTTAAGAAAGTTATAATTCTCTGTTTTTTTTTTTTTTGCAATTTTTACTGATATACCTTTGCAGTGGCCCCAGAATTAAGATATACTTTAAATTCTTTCCTGTTTTTAATCTATGGAAAGGTTCTCTGGCAAATGTTGCAGTAGCATCAACCATTGTTTGCATTATACTACACATCTTTCTGATGCACTACCTGCCCATGAACAGAAATTGTCTGTTTGAAAGTGTTCATCTTCATTTTTTTGCTGACTAAGATATGTTTCTTACAGGAAAATCATCCCAATCTGGTTCCTTTAAGAGAAGTCTTTTAAGACCAACTTCTCCCAAGTCCCCTGTTGCAAGTGCCAGTGCCTTTGAAAGTGTAGAAGGATCAGATGATGAAGATAACATGACAGACAAAGTTAAACTTGATACTACATATCTGCATGCAAATGGGACTGTTGTAAGTGTGTTATGCACATGAATTAGGTTTATCATTCATTTGATATTCTATATAAGAAGGAGGTTTACTTTGGAGATGATAATTAACTTTCTCTGTTTCTCTCTCCCTACTTTCTTAATGCCTGACCTGTTTCCCTGGGCTTGAATTAATCCAGCCTTTTCTATTGCTCTTTCGCTATGCTTTGATCATCACATGACACAGGGCTCTATATTAGCTAAAGCAAAAAAATTGAATGATCTGTGAGTTGAAAATTGAAATCACCTGTATGCAGGGTCCAGAAGGTAAAATCCCATTTGAGACTTTACCTAATCATGTTAATGCCAATGGAGAGCAGATGGCAATTACACCGAGTATGATCCGCTCTCATAGTGTTTCTGGTGACCTGCATGGTGTGCAGCCTGATCCAATAGCAGCTGACATTCTGAGGAAAGAGCCAGAGCATGAAACTTTCACAAGATTGAGAATAACTCCTCTTGGTATGAACTCTGACATGTTACTCTTCCTCATTCTCTTGAGTGCAAAGAAATTGCTTTGAATGGGTTTTTCATGGGATGTATAGAATCCCCCTCCTTCAAACACTTGTTTGATTACAATATTTGCATATCTGGAAAATTTATAGTAAACTATAATTGTTATATTTTTTGTTTAGAGGCTCCGTCACCTGATGAAATTGAAGCTTATGTGGTTCTGCAAGAATGCCTTGAAATGAGAAAAAGATATGTTTTTAGAGAAGCTGTTGCTCCGTGGGATAAAGAAGTTATATCCGACCCCAGCACACCCAAGCCTAACCCAGATCCATTTTTATACATTCCTGAAGGAAATTCTGATGTGAGTTTTTTTCTCCCACCACTGAAAACTTGGATCTCCCTATGTTATATGCTGTGATTAAATTAGTTGTATTTCTCTTGTGCTACAGCATTATTTTGAAATGCAAGATGGGGTTATTCGTGTATATCCAGATAGAGATGGTAAGTAACAGGAATTTGTTATTGATAAACTTGGTAATTTTATCACCACTCAAGGTGGGATCTTATGCATGCTTGCCTATTACTTGCAGCAAAAGAAGAGCTTTTTCCTGTAGCTGATGCAACTACATTTTTCACTGATCTTCATCACTTACTTCGAGTCATAGCAGCAGGGAATATAAGAACTTTATGCCATCATAGGCTCAATCTTCTAGAACAAGTACATCTCTAATTTACTGAAACAAACTGCAGCCTATGCTTGTATTTTAATTACATACAAGAATCAATTGTTGTTTGACAATTTCTGTATTTTTCAGAAATTCAATCTTCATTTGATGCTAAATGCGGATAGAGAATTTCTTGCTCAGAAGAGTGCTCCACATCGAGACTTCTATAATGTTAGAAAAGTTGATACTCATGTCCACCACTCAGCATGCATGAATCAGAAACATCTTTTAAGGTTCATAAAGTCAAAGCTGAGAAAAGAGCCTGATGAGGTGATATTCTGGATCTTGCTGTGATGTAACATACTCTGCAGTAGCCCCCTTTTTTCCCCTGTCAGATGAACTGTATGACATAAGTGATAGAGCACAAATTGGATTTTTTTAAGAGTGTAAATAT
Organism: Glycine max; assembly: GCF_000004515.6. Taxonomy (NCBI): domain Eukaryota; kingdom Viridiplantae; phylum Streptophyta; class Magnoliopsida; order Fabales; family Fabaceae; genus Glycine; species Glycine max. The sequence goes on from NC_016088.4 coordinate 41,724,773, forward strand.
AAATTTGTGCATTTTCTTGTGAGTATTTAATGTAATAATATATTAATATAATTTAGTGTATCTATTAGCTTGATGGATTATGAAATGTTATTGATATGCCTGAAATGATTGGCTTATTGTCATCCCTTGCAGAAGTATGTAGCATGATGAATTATGTTATTTTTTAATCTCTGATACATGTGAATTATATATTTTACGAAGCTGATGTGCACTGTATATACTTTTAACATTCTCAGGTTGTAATATTTCGAGATGGGACATATCTAACGTTGGAAGAGGTTTTCAAGAGTTTAGATTTGTCTGGGTAATGAGCTTTTGTAATTATTATAGTTATAATTGGCTAGCTGTATGTTTTAGGAATTAATCCTCTGCTGTCCTTTTTTAACAGATATGACCTCAATGTTGACCTTTTGGACGTTCACGCAGACAAGAGTACTTTTCATCGCTTTGATAAGTTCAATCTTAAATACAATCCTTGCGGTCAAAGTAGGCTCAGGGAGATATTTCTTAAGCAGGATAATCTCATTCAAGGTAACATTTTTTTTTGGGTATAACAGTCCTATCACCTGTGTTACTTTAATCAAATTCAAAGTGGCTGAAATATCCCATGGTTTTGTGCAGTATTTTTACTTAATAAAATCTACTTAAAAGTTTCAAATGAGGTTTTTCTATCACAGATTAACATCATCCAAACTATGGATCATGTGCAGAAACTCAGCGTGCTTTTAAACCTATCAATATGACTCCCTAAACACCTGAAAGCACTCATATTCAATGTAGGGAAGTTTTCTGCACATGCCTGAGTGGGTCAATATACACTGGTTTGTGCATTTTGGTAGTGCAGAAGTTGTGTTGGTGTAGTTGGGTATTTTTGCATATGACCCAAAGTTGGAGGGCTTTCTTGAAGCCTATATCAATATTGTAGAATCCTGTATTGCACTAATTTATTGATTGTTGTATATACAATCTTTTAGGTGGATGCATCTCAATGCTTGTTATGCAGTATTATATCATCAATTTATTTAGGAAATGCAGTGCAGTATAAATAAAATCCTCTCTTCTAAGGAGTAGTATATATTTATCAAGGTTTGAAATTTGAATTTCAAACAGCCATGGTCATCCTTGGAAGAACTTCTATATTGCTTTTGTGAAAGCATTTGCTAATGCCACCTGTGGGTTCATAAAGAGTGAAAAGACTATAAATGAATGGCTTCCAATTATTATTAGGTGTTTATGATTTGTTATCTGTCTTCAATATTTTAGCATCTTTACTTCTATGTTCTAATACTTTTTTCTTGCATTGAATAGGTCGTTTTCTTGGTGAGTTAACTAAGCAAGTGTTTTCAGATCTTGCTGCCAGTAAATATCAGGTGCTTTCTTGAGTCTTTGTGTGTAAACACACACATATACGTCCTTTTTTATCATGTCAGTGATGTAAGACAGTCTGACAGTGCTTCTTGGCAGGGTATCGTGATGAAAAATATTTCTCTACGGCTGGAGTTCTCTTTTGACTTAAATATCATATACTGTTTGATTGTAGGAATTCAATATTGTACCATAACAATCATTTTCTTACCTTAAACATAAATAAGACTGATCCCAACAATGTACATCTACCACTACCCAATGATGCAATAATGTTCATAAGTATGAGGACCTATGTTGGCCAATGTGTTTGGACTTGTTGACAATAATTTACCATTTCTTGACTGTAGTTTATATATGCTCATCCCCATCTAGATGTTAACTTATTTCTGTGCCTTATTTATTCACAGATGGCTGAATATAGAATATCAATATATGGTAGGAAGCAAAGTGAGTGGGACCAACTAGCCAGTTGGATAGTGAATAATGATTTGTACAGCGAGAATGTCGTTTGGTTGATTCAGGTATTCTTTAATTATTTGTTTAGAGCACAGATTGGTTTTATTTCTCATAATGATATGGCAACAATTTATTATTTCTCCCAATCTACAAACTATTTTGGACTGCTAAATAATAAGAATTTGGGGAGCTTTTCCTGCTTTTCATTTATTGCCTTAATTTGCTCAGCCAATTATATAGTGTTAGCAATTGATGGTAGTTCTTATAAATGTCTTGCAGCTTCCACGGTTGTACAATGTGTACAAAGAAATGGGAATTGTGACATCATTCCAGAACATGCTCGACAATATTTTCATTCCACTTTTTGAGGTCACTGTCAACCCAGATTCACATCCTCAGCTGCATGTTTTCCTGAAACAGGTGTGTTATTCATCTACGTTGACCTTTTGGAGTAAACAGCCAATTTTAGTCCTCCAAAGATGAAGTGTCTTTAGATTTGTCCTCATCATAATGTTTGGTTCAGCTTAATCCTAGATAAATAATTGCTTATTTTTCAAAAGCTCCCACACAAAGCTCAGAAAAAAATAATTATTTTTCTAAAATAAGCTGAACCAGACATTATCTTATTTCAGTACTGTATGGTATTAATTCTCTACACTTTTTTAGGTTGTTGGGTTGGATTTGGTTGATGATGAAAGCAAACCTGAAAGACGGCCAACAAAACACATGCCTACACCTGAGCAATGGACTAATGTTTTCAATCCGGCATTTTCATACTATGTCTATTACTGTTATGCAAATCTTTACACCTTAAACAAGGTATGTAACTTTTTCTCCAGAATATGTATCAATTTTTTACGGCTTATCTATTTACTCTTTCAAGAAGAAAACAAGCTTCTTTTTTACTGATTATGGAAAGAATAAAAAAAGGAACCAAATAGTGGTTGTTCTCTTCTTATTCTCTGCATAGATATGTTGCATAGTTCTAGAGGTGTTTATAGGTTGGTTTTGGTTGGGATTAAGATGTAATAAAATGCAAACCCACCACATTAGTTAGGTTGGTTTGATTCAGTTTTTAAAAATCTTTTTGGCCAATTCAAACCAAATCAATCCTATTAAGATTGGATTGGTTTGTGGCTTGAGTTACCAGGTTAAGATAAAAAAAATTATTATATGTTTTTTAATTTTGTTCCTCACATTATCTTCTTTATCAGAGAACATTTTTTAATTTTATATTACTACTAGCTAAAATGGTTGTTGTTTATTATTTTAATTAATATATTGCATGTCTTATTTATCTCTTTCATAAGTATGGTAAATCAGTTGGATAGCAATCATGGCCAATTAAACTTAATCACAATAAGTAAGGCGAAAATGGATGAAAAGAACAGAAGTAGATGCGAGCTAGATATTAAAGTTTAACATGTATAAATTTAAATGTTTAAAAATTAAAAAAAGGTTAATTGGGTAATCAGATTGATTTGGGTTGTAAAAATAAATTCTGAGAACTGAATTGGGTAATTGGTTTAGATTATCAAGTTAATTAGGTCAATCATCCAATGAATATTACTACTACATATTTCTCATATATTTTTAATTCTCCCAGTTGCTCTTTTCTGTCTCTTAATATAGTAATGTATTCCAATAATTTTCTGCAACTTCATCATCAGTGTTTGAATTTTTGAGCTTTGTTTTGACACACCAAAGTTAACCTAATATAATTATTTCTCAGCTTCGAGAATCAAAGGGAATGACAACAATCAAATTCCGTCCACATTCTGGAGAGGTATATATTTGAATATATTTTCTGTCTATTTGTTAACTGTTTTGAGGAGACTGATGCATCATATTCGCTTTAGGCTGGTGATATTGACCACCTTGCAGCAACCTTTCTCACGGCTCACAACATTGCACATGGAATCAATTTGAAAAAATCTCCTGTGCTTCAATATTTATATTATTTAGCCCAGGTATGGCCCTTTTTTCAATTGATTACTTGGTTGTGATATTTGTAGTTGCTAATTTTAGTTTATTTTTTTATTAGATTGGGCTGGCAATGTCTCCTTTGAGCAATAACTCCCTATTCTTAGACTACCATCGGAATCCTTTTCCAATGTTCTTCTTACGGGGTCTGAATGTGTCACTTTCTACTGATGATCCTCTCCAAATTCACTTAACAAAGGAACCATTGGTTGAAGAATATAGCATAGCTGCTTCTGTGAGCTCTCTGTCTCTCTCTCTCCCCCCCCCCCCCCCTCTCAATCTGGGCATGGCATATGAACAAGCAATGCTCACAGCCAGGACATAATTCTTACTTTACAGGTGTGGAAGTTGAGCTCATGTGATTTATGTGAGATTGCCCGTAATTCAGTTTATCAATCAGGTTTCTCACATGCTTTAAAGGTACATTTCTCGTCCTGATTCTCTTGTGAATGAAATCCTCTACCCCTCAATGCAATTTTTTAAATTCTTATCCTGACATGTGTCCAGGGGCACCCAGAGTTGTGATAGACCATAGATCACCATGACCCAATATGCAATATCAACATTTAATACGATTATCTTAATGTACTACAGTCCATTATCTTTTAGTATTTTTTAGTTCGAGTTGATTATAGTTATTTTGGTGAAAATAAAATAAAATTCTACAGCCTGCTATAAATTTTTATTTAAATCTACGATAGAATATGGGGCAGTGAACAGCAATACAGCATATTAGCTGTGAATATGTTGACTACAAATAGCTCTATTTTTTAATAGAGAAGACTCCAATTTGTGCCCTCCGACTTAGGTTCAATACCACTTGGTCTTCAAGCTTAAAATTACAAGATCCCTTAACATTGTATTTATCCTTCTGTAGAGTTGTCTGTCAAACATCAATGGAAATTGCGGTGCTAAAATCATGTCACCATTTGTTGATCTAATTTCTTCTTCAAAATAATTTAATTTATACTTCTCCAACATAGTCTCTATGCTCAAATCTAGAGCACTTTGGTCCTGAAACTTAAAAAAATGTGTCAAGGATTATTGTGCATTCTTCAGAAAGCTGAGAGATTCATGTGTTTGAAGTTGGAGCGGGTAAACTGGACTTCTCGGAGAATCACACCACAAAAGCTACTTCTTGTAGTTGGAGAGTCCAAGGCCGTCTAAACCCCACGTAGAATCCATACTTCCCACACCTTGCAATTGAATTCTAACATCCTACCACCACGCTCTGCAACCCTGGCACTTTGTGGGATGACTATGAACTAGCCATTTAGCAAACATTGGAATGTCAGCGTCACCACCTGTTTTAGGTGAGAAACAGTGGAAAGCTTTGATAGAGTGATGCCATTGATACCTTGGAAGACCCACACCTCAAAAACTAATCGTTGTAGCTGGAGTGGCCAAGACCTTTTAAATCCCACTTTAGAATCATTTGAGGGACTCAAGTCTCATACCTTACAATTGATTGGCTGAATCCTAACATTTTTCTTTTATGATGAAAGTGAAATGATAGTCTGAATCCAAATTAGGTTATTACATGAAACATACATACCTGTTACTAAATCATAGCGTTTTAAAACTGATCTGTTTCTTGTTTTAGTCACATTGGATTGGTAAGGAGTACTACAAGAGTGGGCCACGCGGAAATGACATTCAGAGAACAAACGTTCCTCACATCCGGTTGGAATTCCGTGATACGGTATGGACTTATTTATGGTTAAATTATTTATATAACTTGTTACAGCTGTTAATTTTTCACACAATTTTAATTAAATTACACTATTCATGTATGGTTGAATTATAAGGATCTTGGGAATGGGACACAAAATTTATTATTTATTAAATTATGTTAATTACTTGAAGGTGAAAATTGAACTGCTTCTAGTTTTAATTTTCTATCTCTGATTTACATGGTTCTAAGGGCATTGCCATCTTAACAAGACCTTTTTCTTGGTGTGTGTATTTAAATATGGTGCAAAATAAATTTTGGTCCCTATTTCACTCTTCGAGTTTTAATCCTTATAATTGCCTGACCTGAAAAAATCCTTGTAATTCTTTTCCTTGGATATTGGCCCTTATAGTTTCATAGTACTATTAAGATTTTGGACTCTCAAGGACCATTACCTTGATATGTATAGCGAGCAATCTTTCTTGGAAAATTGAGCTATTTTTTATTAATAGAAGTTATAAGGAATAGAATCTGAATATGTTATAAGTATGGTGTTGAATGTTGATACTCAACAATAGGGAACAAAAATTGAGTGAAAACATAGAAACCGATACAAAAATATTATATAAGGATCAAAACCAAAATTAGAGGAAATAATTGTAAGGAAAAAAGTCTACTTCAAATCTTAAAATGTTTCCTAATTATGGATTTGTTGAAGGAAAAAATCACACTAAGAATGCTGTTTTGCAGATTTGGAGAGAGGAGATGCAACAGGTTTATTTGGGCAAAGCCATCATTCCTGAAGTAGTAGACAAATAAGATGCCAGGGGGCATTCCTTTCATACACATGAGGTTGTAAACATGTTCTGTATTACCTTATTTCCTGTTCTTCAGTTTTTGAAATGTGTGGTGCAGGTTCTTATTGTTTACGTATTGGAATTTTGCATTTCCTTACTTGCTCTGAAGTTACCTGAATCCGCTCACTTGTTGTAGGTAGATAGTATCCTCAAACCCTTGCAGCGTCAGAGATGCAGGGCTGAAGACATACAATGCTGGTCTGATGATATGAGCCAGGTACATACTATAGAGAATCAACAAGATCGATGAGCTTGAGCATCGAACAAGGTTTTACAGCTACAAATCGACGTACCCGTGGGGTTTTTTCTATCCTTGGGTTAGAGTTAAAATTATTAGGGTTAGCAATTAGTTCATGCTTCAAGCAAAATGATGCCTGTCGGTGTTAGAAATGTATGTTAGTAATGTAAGTTATGATCCTTTGAAGGGAGAGAGATATTCATCTCCCAAAATTTTGATTCCCATTGTTTATCGATAATAATATATCGTGAACGACAGTTGAGACTTGAAAAACGGTGGCTCTATTAGTTTTACCGTAATGGTATACGATGCCATAATGAGGCTTATCCTGTTTAACGTAATATGAGTAAAGGTGGCCGTTAAGTGTTAAGTTAGTTTTATCTGCGGATAGTTATTTTCATCATTTGCATGGGGCATTATTTGCATAGCTAAGTGAATAGAATTACTGATCTGCCAAAGAATGATTAAGGAATAAATTCTCAAAAAAATATGGGTTTGATTCTCATTATTGACGAAATGATGAATAATTTATAAGTATTTTTATAATTGTTTCGTTCGTCTTAGTTCTGATGAATTTTTAAGATTCAGTGCACCTAAAACTTTTATTTTAAAAAAAAAGAGAAACTGGTCTGTTAAGTAGGGACCTATGATTTAGCTGATGGTTTGGCCAATTCAACATGTAAATCTCTTTTGTGGAGGGATATTATTGGGGTCGCATGGCTCGATCAGTTTTAATATAGGGTTGAGTCTTTATCTACCTTCTAATAAAAACTAAAAATAAAAAGAATCAAATTTATTCTTAAAAGTGAAACACTTTTGAGTTACTTTGTCCTACAAGATAAAAATTTAAATTTGATTTTTAATGTGCAAAAAATATAAATTAATCTAACAAATAATTTAATTAAATTAGTTCTCAGAAAAAAATTTAAATTTGACTTTTAATGTGCAAAAAATATAATAAATTAATCTACCAAATAATTTAAATGATAAATTAATTTATCAAATAATTTAATTATAAAATTGATCTTTTAATTTTATAATTTAATATCAAATTAATTTTAAAAATATATAGATTAATTCTTGATCATTACTAATGAATGATATAATGATCCTACAAATTTAACTATAAGATTAATCTATCGTATTTCTTTTTATATTTAAAAATTTAATTTATATTTTTTATCGTTAGAAGATTAATTTATCCCTCACTTTTGAAACAAATTTGATATTTATCCAAAAATAAATAAAATCAGAATACAAGGTTGGCTTCGTACGGAATGTTTCTTCTCTCAGCCTTTTACTTTACCCCCTTTTGTTAACATTGCCCAATCAACTGAAAACAAGTAATGCTGGACAATTTTGCAACACATAAAAATTGGTTGCGAAACAGAAATAACAAGTATAGAATTAGTGTAAAATGTCGGTAAGTCATTACAAATGTCAGTTCTTGATTAATCTGTCAAGTCGGTTGTGTCTTAAACAAAACATTAGAACAACGTAGCATCTAAAATGTAATTGCAGACGTTGCTTCTTGCTCTAATCTGTCATATGCACTTTTTCGCTCTAGTTGGGAGCAACGAATAGGATCCCGAGGATTGCTCAACAGAGATTGGATAAACTTCTCCTAAGGTAAGAGAAGAAAACAGAAGTACTTCTCTTAGTGAGAAATGTGGAATCAATTTCTTTATTAAGCAAGTCAAAATTACACAAACTGCAAAATAATTTTTTTTTCTGAAAAAATTAGCATACTAATTTATAAAAATCCTCTTGTATAATTAAAAGAAATTTTTAAAATTAGTTCAAACTCTAATCTAAACCTGATCGAGTCTTAGAATGAATAGATGCTCATGCATGGAAAATTGGCAAGTCCGCGAAAATTTCGCAAATTCTCCCTTTGCAAAATATATACAACTATGTTGGAAGTTTAACAGTAACACGACCCAAAACTAGAGCTGCTGCTTATTTGTAGTAAAAGCATGAGCAATATAAGACGCTTATTTGTATGCAAGCATTACAAAATTTACATGTAGGTGTTGTGATTTTTTAAAAATTTAGAGATTTATTCATAGACAGCAAATCAGTATTTATTATCATTTCTAATATTTTTTTCACTCCATTAATTCAGTTGCTTCAAGACGACGACGTTCCCTTACCAAAGTCATTCGACAATGGCATGATTTGCTTTATAATATTATTCGTGATTAGAGAACAGCATGTATTTTTGTGATAATATTCGTTTTGGAAAGATATTTGTTTTCCGACGAAAAAAATTCTACTAAGGAAAAGAAGAAAGATTTTAAACCTAGAGAGAACTTCAGTGTTGCTGGACATCGATACAAGACAAAAAATAAAAATAAAAATTGAAAAGGAATTAAGTTGATCTGGAATTACGTAATATTGTTTTTTGCCACGATAAGTTAACATAGTTAAGAACATTACTTCTAGTATTGAACGTGGTCTCCATAGATACATACATAATAGTGAAATGGAGGCACGATAAATATATTACAAGAACAAGAGATAAAAAAAAGCTTGCATTATTTTTTAGATAGCTATAGTAGAGCCATGCCTCACTCATCAGTTACACCCCATAAGAGAAACACACATGCAAAAGAAACCCTAAAACACTAAACATGCTAGCTAATAATTTCACGACACAATGACATGACACTTTGACCTAGCTGCTACCTATACCATTTTTATAACCTATCCTTTCCTAAAACACTAAGACACTAGCATTTAAGCTAGCATAAGAACACACTACATATGATAGTGAAGGGTGTTGCATGATCACTTGTTCTGGTTCTTGTCTTGGTTATTACCAGTCCTGAACTTGGACTCATCGATGTCAATGGCTTCCTCTTGAGCACGTTCTTCTCCTGACTTGTCCATAGTGCTCAACCCACCTTTGCGTCCCATTTCATGGTACCCTTCTGTCCCCAGCTGCTCCTTCCTTGTTTTCCCTCCCCTGCTCCTTCCTAGTTATATGATTACAATCACCAAAAATAACAAACCCCAAAATCCAAAGTCAGATATTGTTATCAAGCAGAATACCGAAACACACTAAAATAAATTCATCAATCGCACTTCGAGAGAAAAATAATGGTTGAGATATTTATGGAATATCAAACAAAATACCAAACACAAAAATGACTTCATCAATCATTACACTTGAGAAGAAATTAATAGTGATCTGAGATATTTATGGAAAAGATGGAACATTTTTACGCCTCTAATGAAAGTGTCCATAACTTAAAAAGGATAAGAAAGTAAAATAAAAAAATGATGATATGATTTCAGGAAAATGAAAGATAAAAAAGAAAAATTGAAAAGATATTTATGGAAAAGATGGAACATTTTTACGCCTCTAATGAAAGTGTCCATAACTTAAAAAGGATAAGAAAGTAAAATAAAAAAATGATGATATGATTTCAGGAAAATGAAAGATAAAAAAGAAAAATTGAAAAATATGTGAAGGACAAATATGATAGGTAATAATGATTTCAATGGAAAATGATGGACAAATGTAATGAATAATATCGACAAAAATGTGATGGACAAATATGATAGATAACAGTGATTTCAAAGAAAATGATGAATGATATAGGTAATAATGATTTTAATGAAAAGAATAATATAGATAAAAATTTCATGGACAAATATGATGAATAAATGCGATTTCAATGAAAATGATGAATAAATGTGATGTATAATAATAATTTGAAAGAAAGTAAAAAATGAAGAGAAATATGTAAAATGTCATGATGAATAATAATACTTTGAAAATAAAATTTTTAAAATAGAGAGATTCATCTAGCACAAATATAAAAAAAGTAAAAAGTATGGAAACAATTATAATTAGTGTTCTATAAATTGATAATAAACCTTCAGCAAGATGTTGCTGAGCCTCAAGGCTCTTGCCACCAGTGCCACCCGGAACAACAGTCTCTCCTTGCCTTGCCCTTTCATCAAGCTCTTGCTTGTTTTGTTGATGAGATGCCATGTTTCTTTTCAAACTTGCAAATTTCTCTCAATAAACTTTGGATGGTTATTATTATGCGATTGCAACATTAACTTGGTTTTGTATTCAAAGCTATGCTATGTGACAAGAAGAGATAGGTTAAAGGGTTTATATAGAGAACAAAATGTGACATATTCACATATAAATTAATGTTTCGTAACTCATATATATCCATGCATTGTAATTAGAGGGGATTAACCAGAAGGTGACAACCGGTTAAAATGAAAAAGTAAGTGTTGCCATGCACTGACACGTGCAACACAGACGCGGCTAAAGGAGAAAGAAGACACGCAGGTTCTGTAACTCTCCAAGTGACACGTGTGAGGTCTAGAGCATAGTGAAGCTTAGCATTGGTTTCTCGGTTAAGGTTGTCTCTAGCGTCTTGGGGTGCTATGTTGTTGAGTGTTTTTGGGTCGTTCATGCAGTTTAGTTAGGTGTGCTTCATTTGCATGGAGAAATTATGTTTTTGTGCGCATATGATCACTAATAATCGAAACACCTAATGGAATTTCTTAATGAGAAAAAATTATCAACTAATAGTTTAAAACCGTCATTTAGTTATAATTTATTATATATAATAAATTTATTATTTTTTTAATAAATGCTTAATTTAAAAATCATATTAATAATAAATTATGATCGGACAAGTATTTTACATTGATAAAAGATGAACATTAAACTTTCTTAATTTACTTGATTACTTATTACATAAAATTAATTTGAGTAATGTGCTATTATCCTGAAAGTAAAAAGTGTACATAGACAATATAGATGATGACATATTGGCCCAAAATTATAAAGAGTGTGATTTAAGTAATAATATGAATATATATTTAGGGAGCAACATGATATTAAATAGTTATCGAGATATTTTTTTGACATTTAAAAAATTATTTGACATTTTCACAATGTCTTCCACTTTCTAGAGATTAAGTAATTGTTTATTCCATAAATTTGTTAAAAGATATATGGACACTATTAATTTTTCTTTTAGTTGATCATATACTCCAAGAAATATCTATTATAAATAGATTTCTTGTATTCAAGTGATCGTCGATATCTGTGTTCTCCTACTTATGATTAAAATAACTGGTAAGGGGTGATGAGTGAAAAATAGCTAGCTAGTTTGGAGAAGGAGCAGCAACCAAAAAGATATCTTGGCGATCCAGAAAGTATTTTATTGAGAACCGCTCGGATGTTAAACGCTCAAAGCTTGTACTTCTCTGTTTATTTTAATGCCAAAGAGTCTCTAGCACATCAACAAACTGAGGGGATTTAAATATTAGAAAGCTCGAATATTGTTACGGAGCATCATACCATAAACTCACCCTTAGTTCATTTTAATCACGTTTTTGCAACGTAGGCCATACCCTCTGCCTGGTTTTGGATTAAAAAAAGTAAAAAAAATTACTAGAAATATGACAGTAGATTTATCTTATTTGTTGTATAATTCTGTTTTGTCAATCTGTAGACAGATGGACGGTGTTAGTGTATTGCATTTAATTAAAATTAACATTTGCTACTGCTGCAATTAACCAAGATATACACCTGAATAATAATGTTAAATTACATGTTGAGGAATGATTTGATCATCAATTATTCACATGTCTGTTATTTGTTCCCATCTTTTAGAGTAAGATGCTGGTAAGTGGCAAGGAAAAAAGGAATCTGATATATGGGTCAGCTAGCTACATTCAACCGAACCCCCTTTCCAATTCTCATCCTATATATACAAGTCTTGTGGACTTTGCATCTTTCATGGCATTGGAGCTGCATGCTTCTGGAATATGAAACCATTTATTAACTTAGACTTTAATATGTTTTAAGTTCTTTAAATTTTTTTTTAATCCCATAAATTAAAATGTATATTTTCTAGTCTTTAATTTTGTAAAATATTTTTTTCCTTTCGGCAGTAAAAAAATCATTACAAATTGTGCATTTAAACTGCCAAAATCAATAAAAAATAACTAAAAATATATATTTTATAAATTTTAAAGATTACAAAATAAATATTTTTATTTAAAAGATTAAAATGACAGATCCAAAATTTAAGAGAGAAATCATATTTAAGCCATTATTTTATTATGAGTTTAAATGTAACGGTCAGTCCACACCACAGTAATGCATGCATATATAGATAGCATTCATTCGGCTAATCTGTTCGTCCTTTTCCCGGTTGCTTTATTCATATGCATCCTTACCCTTACCCTTATAGGAATTTTCTACATTTGAGTTAACCGCAAAGAACCCGTAGTTTGTAGATACAGTATTGTTAAATAGCTGTCATGCCGCATAACAGAATGGCGTGGCTGTAGGCAATTTGTGAAGGAAGGCATGCAGTGCCATAAAATACACTAGCGTGTTTATATGACGGAATTTTTACCTTTCGTCATGTATTGACATCCACCATTATATTAATTTGAATATAAATGACATGATTATGATTATACTAAAAGAAGCACCAGCAATTACTAAAAGAAAATATGTATCTATCTGAATATGTGATGAAAATGTCAAATGAAACTATCCTAAGTTCACAATAAACCATCAACTGGAAAATAAAAAACAACTAGCCAGGAACATCATATCTATTTTGTAAACAGGTGTGGCATTTTTTTAAATTCTACCAAGCACTATTCTTAGCTAAAACTTGAGTCACAAATACCTTTTACATTCTGGGAGTATGCATAGTGAAAAAGCGCAATTGCAAGGGTTGCCATTGCAAGCGATTAAATGACAGCTGTCACTGTGTTTTTTTCAACAAGCCTTATATTCTTTTTAATATCACTACCGGAAAGAATATCTTTAACATTTCACTTTAATATCAATTTTCGATAGATGTTAACAAAGGTGATATATTTGTAAATAACATAAGTCCATTAATTTCAATTTTTTAAAAATCGATGTTAAAGTGATGATATTAATATCGGTTTAAAAAAATAATATTATTTGAGGATTGTTAACATTAATTTTTCAAAAAATTAATGTTATTTTTTATTTGTTAATATTATTTTTTTGAAAAATCAATGTTGTTACGATGTTAATGTGGATTTTCATGAAAACGGAAGTTGTTTTTCCTATATTGAATGTGTCTCCATCCCCTCTCACTCTCACTCTACTATCGCTCTCGTACTCACTCTCCATAGCGCCCGCTTCAAGTCCTCAGTTTCACTCTCTTGCTTTCACTGTCACTCCCACTCTCAGCAGCGGTGCCATCACATCTCGCCGTCAGGTACTACGTACTCTTCTTTATTCTACTTTCTGCGTCTGAGTTTTCATTGCTACTTTATGCTGGTCCTTCATATACTTTATGCTGAAAATGAAAATGCTGAAGTGAACAGAATATATGAAAAGCTACTCTTGAATCGCATACTGGTTAGGATTTTGAATACAACATAAGGCTATGTTCAATTGAGTCTTGTCAGATTACTCAGTAAAATTAAGTTAAATGAATAATTCTTCAATGTCTAATTTGGCACTGCGGTTTGAGTGTTTGTTTTATGCAGTGTAATATTATTTTCATGCATATTAGAAAACATGAACTTTTTTTTGCGGTATAAATGTTAATCCACTGGTAGCATCCTAACTGCATCATTTCTGAAGTATTTATGCAAAGATGTTAACTATTAGTATTAGATTAGAAAACAATATGATTTGAAATGTATTGCTTTTGCATTTACCTTTTGAACACTGACCGGGAAAACTAAATTAAGGATGTACAGTTATTCATAGTGAAATTGTTAGGATTTCAAATTAGAATTCAAATTATGAATACTAATATTATTAGCAAGCTTTTAAAAATATAGGTTTAGTTCCTTGGAAGTTGAGAAATAGACCTTTTAAAAGTTCTCTTTTAATACGAGGCTAATAAAGGCTTTGAATGTCGATTAAGAAAATTGCCAATAGCAGAAAAATTACTGTTGCCATAATTAATGGTCCACTAGACCTTTGGTTAGTTATTTTTATTTTGGTAATTAACCACCTTCGGCTCACAAGTTGACTCCTTTTGTTTGTTTTGTAATTTAATACCGCGGCTTGCTTTCTTTCCCCTTAATCATTAGCTGCCTATGCTCATTTAAGCAAACAAAGCCATCACTTTCCATTTACTCTGATAGAGATTTATGCAAATAGTCACCATGCTATGCCTAGCTATCTTATTATATGAGCTCGTCTTGTCATTTAATTTGTTCCATTTCACACTTTCCCCTTAAATAAAACGCACCATCAAGATCTTCATTCTCCACAAATCACCCAAAAGCAGAAAACGTCACTGTATATACATGCTAACGTGTGTGTATATAACAACACCATAGATAAAATCCAAATATATATCTTAATTACCTTAATGTTTAAACATGCCTAAACTTTTAGAAAAATGATTTTTATACAATTTCTTTTATAATTATGAGAGAGATAAAAGAGAAAGAAGGGAATAGTATGTTATATCATAGAAAATGTTAACACTTTTTCACATGAGTAAAGAGTTAAAAGAATCTGGTTATTTCTAGCTTATTTGTGGTCTTAACACTTTTTTTCGATTCTCTTAGGCACATCAAATAAACAAAATGTAAAGAAAATGAAAACAATAATGTTTACACACTTGTTAGATGTATATATTCATGGTTATAATTTGCTAACTCTTATGAGTTTACAAAGACAAACTCTACAAATTCTAAGTAAACTCAATAGGCTTTCGAGTTTACCATCAAATTAATGAGTTAATAAGTTAAAAAAATTAAATCAAAATGTAAGTCATTCTTTTATTATTTTTTGTTCGTTTAGGGTGTACAATAATAGTGTTCCCTTTGTGTTTGGGGTGTACAATAATAATGTAATATTTATAGTAAAATAAAAATGATTTCTAATTCATAGGATCTTATGTCTCAATTAAGAGGAGTCATGGAAAGAACTGGTTCAAAATCTGGATCAATTCCTTTTTCAAATCCTGCGACAACTGCGTGAGCTCTTCCCGCGTGCCATAAATGGCCTACAAATAAGAAGAATCCTAGAACAAAATGATGTATGAATTCCTTGAGTTACAAAGGATGTCAACCATAGTCCTAAGAGAAATAGGAAGTGATAATTTTGTTATAGTCACTACTAAAAATATCCTATTTTACGACGCACATTCTACGTCGGTCTTATATAACCCGACGTAGTAGTGCACACGGTGGCATTTACGTAAATATATATGTTTTATATACGGTGCATTTCGTATACGACGATGTTTCATTTTAACCCCGCCTTTGTACCTTTGGTGGAACTTATCTAAGACGGTGTGTTTATAGACACCGTCGTAGAAATAGTCAGATACAAAGACGGTGTTACGCATACACCGTCTTTAATTTTGTACTTTATATACTCCTGTTTCGCGATGATTCAACACTCGATCTCCTGTCCTCCAAAAACCTATAGCAAAAACCTAGCGCGCTGTTGCCTGAACTCATCCCGCCGACGACTCCGTCGTGCCCACCCTCACATTGTGTTTCCCTGACCTCCGCAAAAGGAACCCTACCTATTGTTCCCACCACCGCCATAGCCGAAGTCGTGCCCTTTGGAGTGGTGTCGCCACCTTGCTAGTGTGAAGGTAAGGATGTTGAAGTTTTTGAGTTCTTGTTTGGTAATATAAATGTGTTATAGTATTAAGGAATTACTTAAGTAAGACTTTTAAAATGTGATTATCGACTTGTTGAGTTTCCCTAACAATGTCATCGTTGAATATGCCAAAAGGATTTGAAGGCCAAAGGGTTTACTTAAGTCAGAGTACTAAGGAAGTTTATGTTCTTGGTGGTTTTGGTTTCACATTTTTCGTATCTGGATTGGTGCACTTCGAGCATAGTTTGTTGGATTTATTACATATGCATTTGTGGTTTGGATTATTTTCCTCCATTATTAGATATGCATAACCTGCTGGATTCAAATGACAAAAGAAATCTATGTTATTGTACTAGTTTTCTTCTTCACACTGATTAAGGGTTATTATTATAATTATAAAAATGCACAAGTGCTTGGATACAATTTTCGTCTTGCCCCATCTGAACTATTTCTTGATACATGAATGACACTGTTGAATAATGTATTTTTTTATTTGCGTTGTGTAGTTTTTTGTTTTGATGAATAGTATGAGACTTATGGTTAAGCTTCAACTGAAACTAAGAGTCCAAGAACTGCTATTCGAGTTGGATAATTATTTGGACTAGGTTTTGGAAAAGTCTAAAAGAAATGCTCTTGGCTCATGGCTGGAATAGAACTATCCCCACATTTGTAATAATATCTGGTTCCAGCTTGAACACCTACATGAAGAAAGAAATATGTTTGAGCTTAGCCCTAACAAATTAGAGTCATTAATTGTAGTTATTATTCAATTGATACCATTCTTTTTGTTTTCATATAGTGACTCAGAATTTATTTTTAACATATCATCATAAAAATCGTATACTTTGTAGCTTCATAAATTTAAAGAAAATAACTAGTAATGTGCTTAACAACAAACAATTAAATATTGTTATATGATTGGGGATATGATTAGAAGAGTAATAAATCAGAAATTTGAAACTGCAGTGAACAAAGTTATCTGTGGGTTTGAATTAATTTTGTTACATTTTTCAGAGGAACTTATATCAATTGGAAGAGTTACTCAAGAAGGCTAAATTGAAGACCATAAGGACTGAACCACCTTCTGAATCTATTGCTGGCACAAGGTACTTTTTGTGTATTAAATTTGATTGTGCGTTTAGAAATTATTAAAAATAAAAAATTTTCTTATGGGTTGTTATTGGTTGGTAAGTTGGTGTATCTTAGTTTCACTTGTTGATTGGTAAGTTGGTATTAAATGCATGCATGTCAATTTTGATTGTGCGTTTAGAAATTATTAAAAATAAAAAACTCAGATTTTATTGATAGCCAAGAGGGAGGGAGGGTGCACCCTCATGATATCTTTATCCTCAGAGAATTGAACAATGAAGTAATGATTCGTCATGTTTATAAAATCTTTTCACCTTGGGGTTACATTATTTCTTGAGATGATCAGCTTTTAGAAGTTCATGCTAAGTCTTTTCCCCACAAATTTCATGATCAATGTCTACTTTTAATTTTTTTACAAACACACTTAATTTTTTCGTATGGACTGCAGATCTTAGGGAAAAGAAGATTTAGAAGTCCATTTTTTTTTGCTCAGCAAAAATAAGTATATATATATAAATGAGTACCAGAGGTACTATAGTACATGTAGATGCTATGAATACAGCAGATTCAGAACACTAAGAATCTGTCTGAAAACATAGGAGAAAAATACATGCCCTGCACAGATAATTGAACCTATTACACATATTGTCCCTCCCTAGAATTAGAAAGCTGCTTTGAGCTGTGAAGACTAGGAGCTAAATGGCACTGTGAATCCCTTCTCCATAAACTTGAGCCATGACCAAAATAGAAAAATGGCATCATCCATGACCTTGCTTCCATCAAAAGATTGGTTATGAAATACTGCCCCATTACGATGCTTCCAAATGACCCATGTGAGCGCTACCCACCAACTCTTCCACCTTCTAGCTCTTACTCCTTCAACAGACCTGTTGTCATGTTGCAAAAAGTGATCTTTGGGATTATGTGGGAATGCACCCAAGGAGTTTACCCATGACTGAGTTTCCCACCACAGAGGTAATGTTTTTGTGCAGTGGAAAAATACATGTGTTGCGTCTTCCTCCGAGCTATTACATAATGGGCATCTTGAGTCGTTTAACTCCACTTGTCGAACCCTAAGGTTTGTCCTTGTTGGACATGCATCCATATATGACACTAGTAAAGATTTTCAAAACTTTAATATTCTTTAAAGACTCTAGCACCCTTGATTTTCTAAAACCTGTTTAGAAAGATCGAAGAATATACAATATATATTAGTTGAGGAGTCAAATTAACACCATAATTTTAGACGATTTGCATAATTAATTTAATAGTATGTTGAGTTTGACATCTTAAATGTAATTTTATGAAACTTATAGGTATAAGTATAAAACTTTCACATGTCAAACATGATGTCTTCATACTCAATAGACTCCAAACATGATGTCAAAGATGGGGTCAAGCTTCCACCAAAGGAAATCCCTGCTGGATTGGTGTATGTGACCAGAATCAATCTCAGCTACGAAATCAGCTGCCATTTCAATTTCGTGATAAAAAAAATCCCTTCTCCATGATAACTTCCATTCCCATTTGTCCTCCACAAAGTCTCCTATAGAATTGATTGAATAATTCTGTTGTTTACTTATTAAATATAGATGGGGATATTTTCCTTCGAGGTTGCAGTTGTCCCCCAGCCATTTATCCTTCCAGAAACTGATGTTGGACCCCCTTCCCACCCTCCATTTTAGGTTATCAATAAAGCAGTTATTGTGTTGCTGCTAAAAGATGATCTTCAAATCCTGCCACCATTGGGAAGTGAAATTCCTCCTTCCACCAGAAATCAGCTCCTTCCACCCACCATACTTAGAAAGTAAAATTCTAGACCAAGGTTGATTATGGTTATTAGCCAGCTGCCACCCCCATTTGTCAAGTAAAGCCTCATTAATGCATAATTAAGTCTTTAATCCCTAGACCCCCTTTGTTCTTAGGAAGACAAATTGTGTCCCACCTCACCCAAGGAATCTTGCTGGCCTCTTGGTGACCTCCCCAAAGGAAATTTCTCTGGATGGAAACAATTTTGTACACCACTTTTTTAGGGATCCTAAAGAAGGATAGAAGGTAGATAGGTAAGGCTGATAGGACTGAATTGATGAGAGTGATTCTGCCCCCCATAGATAAGCTTCTTTGCTTCCATTTTGCAAGTTTGACTTCAAACTTCCTTATAATAGGCTGCCACACGATCCAACTCTTAGAGGACACCCCTATTGGAATTCCAAGGTAAACAAATGGAAAATCCATAGTACTGCAGTTGAGGAATTGGGCTGCATCCCTGCACCAACTTACAAATTTACCCAAACAACCAAAGTGACTTTTAGAATAGTTTATCTTGAGGCCAGAGGCCTCTGCAAAGCACCTCAGAATTTTGTACGTCACACCAGCATTACACCCCACCGTGCTAACCATGCAACCCTCATTCTTATCTTCATTCAATAGTTTCCAGTATTTTTTTGTTTTAATTTATCTTTAGATAAAATTTGATATTTTGTTAGATGAGAAAAACATATATTATTACAATTTAAGTTTAATTGCACTTTTAATCTCACAAGGATGAATAGTATAACATAGATTCATAGATCTCTATAGGACAATGTTAGTATAATGCTATTAGCTAAAGTAGTGTAACAAAATGTACCTTCAACAGAACCTAGGTTGCCTCAAACAGGAAGAATCCAAATGTAGCATAATGAGTGAGTGTTATTTTAGCAAAGACTAGCTAGCTGTAATTTGTAGATGCCAATATATGACGTTGTGATATCAGATTCAATAAAAGAAAGCAAAATCTCAGTACATGTAAAATGAAACAGGGCAAGGACATAGAGATTCCATCCAAATGCTAGGACAATAATTTCTACAATACAAATGAGATCATATTGGAACATTTCCATGAATAATTTACACTAATTTTTTTTTACCCATTTCTTAATTATATATTCCTGTCTTGCAATGATGATTTGAGCTTTATATAGCTAGAAAGAATATGATGTAGTGAAGACCTTCTTCCATGCTTTCAAACTCAGAGATCGAACCTTGGTTAAAGCTAAAGTTGATAGGCCTCTGGTCACTTTTCTTAAGCTGGGGTTGAATACTGTTGGAACTCTGTCTTCACTGCTTTCTTTAGTAAATGCCTTGCAATTTAATTCTTTATAATATGAAGTTCATTGCCACAAATTATTTTCTACATATTAGACAAATGTTTGTCATAGATGCGGTTGATTGACGAAAGTGTTATTATTTTTCAGGCTGAATCAGGCACCAAAGAATCACATTGGGAAGAACTCCTTTAATTATTTGTAGGTGTGTTTATTGTTTCTAGTAATAGTTTAAAATATGTTTTTCAAATTCCACAAATGACAAACATGTATGATGCCTGAAAACATGTATGCGTTTAATGCCTTCATATTCATGCCGTGTAATTGTTCTTTTGAGCTGTCTAGTATGATGTTTATTATGTCTTTTTGTGCCAATATCATACAATTACCAGAGTACCAAAGGTACTATAGGTACAAGTATAGTTTAAACACAATTGTGGTTCAAAAGATGAAATTAGAGGATGGTATTATGGACCAGCTACACCCCATAACTTAAGTACATGTATGATGCACCTCTTGGAAGAGGTCTCAGCATTTACCCTTCCTTTGTTGTTTTTTTTTTTTTTGCACGGCAAAAATCAAATATATTATATATAAAATTCAGTACTAGGTGTACTGAAATATTCAACAATAAATCTCTTCATCTCTGCCTTTTTATTTCCTTACCTGACCTTCCCCAGAACATGTATTGCAAGGTGTTCAAATTTCTCATGTCCCATTGCATGCAGAGCATGTCATTGACCGCTGGAAGATGGCTAATGGAGTTCTGGTTGATGAGAAAACCCGGCCTTGACCTCCACAAGTGCTACATCTGGATGGTGTAGTCCCTAGTTTAGCCCTTGAACCATTGCAAGTTCCACAACTATCTAATCGGCGTATCTATCTATTTTTCTATGCGAAAAACTGCTTCTTTAAAGTTGAAAACAAGACTATAATACTCATGTTCAGCATCATTTGCTCCATTCCAAGAACCTTTGGAACCTGTGCCACGATAATTGCCCTCAAACAATGATTCGAACAGATCAAATGGATTGCTCCAATAGCCAACAAAAATTATGAATAATAGGAAGTGGGCTAACAAACCCTACATAAAAATTATCTAAGCCTGCATGTAAGACTTCATAAAAACTTCTACCTAAGCCAATTAGAAACCTAGAGCCAATTATACACTACAATTATCTACTAATGTTAGAGCAGCATTATGAACCATTATATGCTGGCAATTGGCAACATTGCAGAAGACAAGATAAAATTTGCTACTTTATAGTCTATGACTGAGGACAGCTAAATGCACATATCAACCACCGTCCCAGGGACAGCTACATGTCATGCAGAAAGGTTCATTCAAGTACCCCAATAATACCTGTTCAGAATTTGGTCAGGGCCTAATAAACCCTAAAAACTGGCTCATGAAGTGAGAATTGTCTAAGCCTTCATAGCAATATCTCAACACAAACAGGTCACGCCTAGGATTCGACATCTAGAGTGTAGAGATTGTAGAACTATTTTTTTTATATTGCACTAGGAAAACTATGAGGCCAAGTAGAATTTTATATTACAACACCTAAGCTCTAATACCATGTTGAATTTGAGTTAGCCCTGACTTAATCCCAAAAACTAGCTCATGAGGTGAGGATTGTCCAAGCCTATGTAAGCTTTACTTTGACCATATATACAGTTGATGTGAGATCTCACCAATCTGCATACCACAAGTTTCCTTTTCTAAGATAGATATTTCAAGGTTAACAATAGGAAATCTAGTCAACCTTTATATTCACTGATAATATCATTGGTTTAGATAATGATGGAGCCATTAAAAATGTATGCCATATTATGGAAGAGGTGAAAATCTACCCAAATCATCAATATCAACACTTGTTGCCACACCACCACTCAAGCCATTCTGGTTGCGACCCAATAGACCCCAAGCAGTGCCTGCCTGAGCATCAACAGAGACCTGAGGCTTTAATTGAGAGTACATATGCTGAGATACCAGTTGAAGGCCATTTTTATTCTGATAAAAAATGCAACTATTTAGAATTTTATTTAACCATATCAACGAAAAGGGACAAAATCACGATATGGAAAGGGAAAGTAGACATTCCAAAATTTCAACAACATATACTATCTAGTCCAACTAAACTTAAGAACTAATTCTATTGAATTATCCACGATACTGTCGTTGCTGATTATGTCTTCTCTTTTTTCTTGGCTGCAGCCTCATTCACAGCTGCTCATGCAGCAGCATCCATCTCCTTTCTTCTTCATAGAAGTGACTTTCTTAAGCTTCACTTTAACATCAATGGCAGACACATCCTCTGCCTTCTCTATGCCAGCAGTTTCAAAAGTCCTACTTCCAACATTGATGCTATCAGACTGGTCTTGTGATTCTTTCTGGTCCTTTGAAGAGTTATCCTTCTTTTTCTGTTTTATTGCACTTTTGCTTTTCCAATGAACATTCTCCTTTACCACTGCACCACTTTGATCATCTTCTTTCTTGTCCAGACCTGCAATTAAAGGTCAGACGAATATAAAATTCTATAGTAAAGAATTTCCTGAACAAATAATCAGTCATTTTGGCAATCACAAATTATTCTTGGTTAGTTGCATATGGACAGGGTAAATGAGGGTTGAGGGTTGAGCAGACTTCTCAACAACAACTTTAGCATCTACTAGAACCTGCAAGTCATTTTCATGTTCGTCCTCAGAATCGTCTTCGACATCATGGAGACCTTGGTCACTTTAACTTTCCTGTTATTTACCAAGTCTTCTCTGCAACACAACGACTGTACAGACAAATGGTTTAAAAGTCATAAAAGACCACAAAATTATGCAACTACAAAAATTGTGTTTGAGACAGATTATTTTTCCCAATTTCAGCTGATTTCATATTTTATAAATGTTTGAAAAATGAAGCTGAATTTGAATTGCACCACTTTCGTCATTAAATTTCAATGTTGTCGTTTGTGCAGTTTCTGTTGACTTTTTCTTATAAGCATTGCTAAAAGAACCCTTTATGTTGTCTTTCATGAGTTTGACAACCTCCAAATTTGACCATCGTTGACCTTAGCTGTAGAATAGAGGCCAATAAACTGAAAAATGCCAAATCCCTTGAAACAGCCATGCACAATTTAACGTGTTAGCATTGTTGGTCCAACTAACTGCAATTGCTACTGTGTTTTGTACAAAAGGTGCAGTGCTGCTGTGTTTTCTACTGCAATTGGTGCTCTATGCTTGTCATGCATGTCAAGTAACCCCTAAGCCACTAACTTTTCACGTAGAAGGTGTAACATGGATCGAAGTTGGATGAACGCATCACGTATAACTGAAGAGTACGAGAATGGTGTTGAAGAGTTTTTGCAGTTTGCTCAAAGTAAAGCGCAACCTATGTGAGGAAAAAAATTTTGCCCATGTGTGAAGTGTGGAAATGGGAGGCGCCAAACAATTGATGACATAATAACTCATCTTATTTGTGAGGGAATAATTCGTAGCTACACAAAGTGGATATGGCATGGGGAATCCCTCGATACAGCTGACATGTCACAGTCTGACGATGTTACTGCAGACAGTGGAAATCCTATAGAAGAAATGATTCGCGATCTTGGGCAAGAGGGGTTTCAAGAGGCACATGCAGCGTTGTATGACAACATAGAAGTTGATTCAAAAATGCCTTTGTATTCCGCCTGCACATCTTTCACAAAGTTATCTGCTGTGTTAGCTCTGGTTAACTTGAAGGCTCGATTTGGGTGGAGCGACAAGAGTTTTAGTGAGTTGTTGATGTTGTTGAAAAACATTCTTCCTGCTGATAAAATCTTGCCAAAGAATCACTACGAAGCAAAGAAGATTTTATGTCCAGTTGGGATACAGTACGAAAAAATTCATGCATGTTGTAATGACTGCATTTTGTACAGAGATGAATTTGCTGAACTAGATTATTGCCCTGTGTGCGGGGTTTCAAGGTACAGACCGACCAACGGAGATTCTATTGTACTAGTATCTGCCGCCAACCGCCGTCCAGCAAAGGTGTGTTGGTATCTCCCAATAATACCAAGGTTTAAGTGGTTGTTTGCTAATGGGGAAGATGCAAAAAACCTTATATGGCATGCAAATACCAGAAAATCATATGGATTGCTGCGACATCCTGCAGATAGCCCGCAATGGAAGGCAATTGATCGTCTGTATCCTGAATTTGGGGCCGAGCCTAGAAATTTAAGGCTTGGTCTTGCAACGGATGGAATGAACCCATTTGGAACCTTAACTACTAACCATAGCTCGTGGCCCGTTTTGCTATTAATTTATAATCTCCCTTCGTGGTTGTGCATGAAGCGAAAGTATGTTATGCTGAGTATGATGATAGCTGGTCCAAGACAACCAGGTAATGATATTGACGTATATCTAAGACCTTTAATTGACGATTTGCAGAAATTGTGGGATGAAGGGGTTGATGTATGGGACGCAAATTTGCAGCATGCTTTCAAGTTGCGTGCAATGGTTTTTTGTACCATAAATGACTTTCCAGCCTACGGAAATTTAAGTGGATATAGTGTCAAAGGACATCACGCATGTCCTATATGTGAGCAGAATAAAAGTTTCCGCCAACTTAAACATGGAAAGAAGACTGTCTATACTAGGCATCGAAGATTTCTCAAACAGTATCATCCGTATTGACGATTGAAGAAGGCATTCGATGGAAGTCAAGAACATGAAACCGCGCCAAATCCATTAACTGGCGATGAAGTATATCAGCGGGTCAAGGATGTCGTAAATATGTTCGGCAAGTCCCAAAAAAAACCATCATCCACTTCAAACATGTGGAAAAAGAAGTCTATTTTCTTTTATCTTCCGTACTGGTCTGATCATCATGTTAGGCATTGTATAGATGTCATGCATGTGGAGAAATTTTTTTGTGATTCTTTAATTGGGACCCTCCTAAACATTAAAGGTAAGACAAAGGATGGTTTCAAGTGTCGTCAAGACTTGGTTGACATGGGTATACGTCAGGTGTTGCATCCTATCTCAAAAGGTACCAGGACATATCTGCCCCCAGCCTGTTACACAATGTCAACAGCTGAAAGGAGAAGTTTTTGTGAATGCTTGCGTACTATGAAAGTCCCACAAGGCTACTCTTCAAACATCAAAAGTCTTGTTTCTGTGAATGAGCTTAAGTTGGTTGGCTTGAAATCGCATGATTTTCATGTGTTAATGCAACAACTTTTGCCTGTTGCAATCCGCGGAACATTGCCTGAGAAGGTCCGTGTTGCAATCAGTCGCTTGTGTTTCATTTTTAATGCTATATGTGCGAAGGTGATTAACCCTAAACAGTTGGATACTTTGGAAGATGAGGTTGCCGTTGTCCTTTGTCAAATGGAGATGTTTTTCCCTCCTTCATTTTTTGACATTATGGTACACTTAGTTATTCATCTGGTAAGGGAAATAAGGTCTTGTGGTCCTGTGTTTTTTAGATGGATGTATCTAGTTGAGCGGTACATGAAGGTCTTAAAGGGTTATACGAAGAATTGACATCGACCAGAGGCCTCAATAGTGGAAAGATACATTGCTGAAGAATGCATTGAATTTGCCTCATAGTACATTGACTCATTGAAACCTGCTGGTGTTCCTGCATCCCGGCATGACCAACCAAAAGCAAGCAAGGGTACTCGTGGATACAATGTTGTGACAATGACTAGACATGACGTGTCACAAGCACATTTGTATATATTAAACAACACAATAGAGGTGTTACCGTACATAGAGGCTCACAAAAAACATGTTAGAGATACTCACCCCAAAATGAACATGATGAGGGTATTTCAAGAGCACAACAAAACTTTCATAAATTGGTTTAGACAAACAATACTTGCTGATAAAAGTGTTTCCAAAAGACTGACATTGTTAGCCATTGGCCCAAATTTGAATGTCCCTACATGGAAGGGGTATGACATTAACAATTATTCATTCTACACAAAGTCCCAAGATGATAAAAGTTCCGTACAAAATAGTGGGGTATGTGTTGATGCTGATTCGGATCACTTTTGCAGTACATCGAACAACAACCCCATTCAAGCATCTATGTCTTACTTTGGTGTCATTCAAGAAATTTGGGAGGTTGATTATACAGCATTTAGAGTGCCTGTTTTTAAGTGTCAGTGGGTCAACGGGACAACGAGTGTGTTTCAAGATCCATTGGGATTTACTTTGGTAGACCTTAGTAAGGTGGCATATATGGAGGAACCTTTCATTATGGCAGAACAAGCCAGACAAGTTTTCTATGTACAAGATCCATGTAATTCAAGTTTGTGTGTGGTTCTGCAAGGAAGACCAAGTGGAATGAATTACCATAATGATGAGTCAACCCTTGACATTGGTCAAATGTCTAGTTTTTCAAAACAATTGCCTTCAATGAATGAAGCTGATGAAGTGGATGATGGACATGCAAATCGTGTAGATCATGATGAAGGTCTATGGGAAAACATTCCTACAGGCTGAGTGCGAAAGTAATGCTTTGTTTAATGTGTAAATATAATGATTATTTTACTATTACGTCTTTGCTTTGTTTAATGTGTAAATCTAATCATTAATATTAATTGTGTATTTTATTTACAGGATCATGGTCACAGATCCGACGTCTCCTCCGCAGTCTGATGGTCAATCAGAGGCCACTTCCAAGAGGAGTAGAACAACGACACGGTTGAGAACATTTACATTAAGAACCGTGGATCAGCCCAGACCGGCAGTTTATGTGGATCCCGCTACCGGGAGAGCATCGGGACCGATGCGTGAAAAGTTCCACAGCTACCTAGGCGTAGTGGCACGAGAAAAGGTTCTCATTATCCACAATAATTGGAAAGACGTACCTAAAACGCTAAAGGAGATAGTGTGGAATGACATTCTAATAAGTCCTTCATACCAATTAGTATATTTGAATTAAGAATCAATTTTTCTGTTAAAAACATAATTGAGGATAACAAATACTTGTCCTTTATAATCTCTACATGTGTTTGCTGCCCTTTATTTTAAATGACTTGTCCTTTATTTGAATAGTTAATCACTATCCTAAACTCCTATATTTGTAAAGAACGGCACAAGGGCAGTTTTTATTTGAAACATGAATATTATATAGTTAGATGAGGTTAGCAAGGTAAATAAATATTAATTTGTCAACAAAAGAAGCTAACAAACACAATGAAACTGAAGATCAGCAACACCAACAAGCTAAGAAACATGTCTAAATATTGGCAGATCAAAGAATTAATGACAACAACTGCACCTTTTACTTCTTCCTCCTGGAATACAGGTCCAGAGAAAACAATTAGTATTAAGTGTTATTTTTGTAAACCTCAAATCGCAATTCATAGCCAATAACCAGTGCCCAACGAGAATAGAGA
Source organism: Glycine max (assembly GCF_000004515.6). Lineage (NCBI taxonomy): Eukaryota > Viridiplantae > Streptophyta > Magnoliopsida > Fabales > Fabaceae > Glycine > Glycine max. The sequence goes on from NC_016088.4 coordinate 41,752,523, forward strand.
ACAGAACAAATCATGTGTATAATAACTTCACAAATTTAAAATGATAACTTAAAAAAATGAAAATTGAGATGGGTTTTGTGTTAGGGAGCAGGGGTAGGATTTTTATTTGAAAATGATTCTACTGCCCTGGCCAAAATCACCACGCCCTCCAATTAAATCTTTTAGTTGACCTGAATCATTAAACATCATCAAGAATGAGGAGAACCTTTGTCCGTTTGAGTCTTTTATTTGAAAAACTTCTGTCTTTCTCTAAAAGCTCTGATGTATATTCGCTTATTATATGGTCTATTCCATGTCTTTCTATTTCTTCTTGAACATTTAAAACAAGACTGCTGGAACCGAAATGTGACGCCAATTTGTGATATATTTGCCTTGCAATTATAGTCTTTCCAATTCCCTCCGAGCCCCAAATTCCTATGATCCGAATATCCGGTGACTCAAGGTTCATCAAGGACTGGATTCGTCTTACATGGTTTTCAATTCCAACAATTCCTTGATGATCACTACTGGAAGAACTATTCAATTTTTTCAAAATATCTTTCACAACTTCTGCAACAAGTGTGGCTTCTGTGGCTTCTGGTCTGGCTCATAATAAAATAAAATAAAGTATCAGAATCTGTTTCAATAAACTTCTCCATAAACACTTCTAGGTAAATAAAAAAAAATCATATATTGGATTGAGACAGATATTGGAGTCCTACATAATATTGGTCTTGAATTTGTAAATACACAAGATAATTACTTGATTAATGGAGAGATCAATGTTAGAACAAATCTCTTTTAACCTGTGATATTACAAACTACAAAGAAACACAGGTCATTAACAAAATGCGGAAATTACAGATCAAAACATACCTCCAGCCATTGCTATGAAGAGTTTCTTGTTTTGGTTCTTCCAAGCTCTCTCTCTTCCACTCTCTAGATGGTGTATAAGACTGAATTCGAAGGGATGAGCTCAGGGACCAAATTCGTGTGCTTATATAGGCATTCTACCATCAAGAATGCATTTACCAGCCATTACCACTCATTATTGGCTGTTACAATTCATTATTGGCCATTATCATCCATTAACAGCCATTCAATTTGGCTTTCAAAACTGATGAGCGTTACAAAATTTCAAAATGTTATGACCATGAATTATTACATTCTCCCACTTGGTCCAAACATTTTGACTTAATGCTCAATCTTCTTAAGAAATGAATATATGAATCATAGTGATAGTTCCTCTTATAACGAGTAATATCATCTATGTATTACAATATACTCAATTTCCCAAGCAGTATACTTAAAGTGGTAATAAAACTTCATGAATAAACCCAATGTTTATTCTTGGTCCAAAATATAATTTTTCTCAAATAAATCAATGTGCACCAAAATATGAGAAAATATCATAATATAAAAGTTTCAATTTTTACATATATGTATACAATCATAAATTGGAACCAAGTCCCATTCTTTCTACATGATCCTTAAATTTAAATGGTGGCATGCCTTTAGTTAAAGGATCAGCGATCATCAACTCAGTGCTTATATGCTCAATGACCACTTTCTTGTCTTTTACTCTTTCTCTAATGGCTAAGTACTTAATGTCGATGTGCTTACTTCGACTTCCACTTTTGTTATTCTTAGCCATAAAGACAGCAGCTGAGTTATCGCAAAAAATTCTTAAAGGCCTTGAAATAGTATCAATTATCTTCAGCCCAGAAATGAAACTTTTAAGTCATACACCATGTGATGTAGCCTCAAAACAAGAGACAAACTCAGCTTCCATGGTAGAAGTAGCAGTCAAAGACTGCTTAACACTCCTCCCTGAAATAGCTCCACCAGCCATCATGAAAATGTACCCAGATGTTGATCTACGAGAGTCAACACAACCAGCAAAGTCTGAGTCTGAATAACCAATCACATCTAGATTGTCTGTCTGTCTATACATAAGCATGTAATCTTTGGTCCCTTGAAGGTACCTCAACACTTTCTTAGCAGCTCTCCAGTGGTCAATACCTGGATTACTCTGATATCTTCCTAACATTCCAACTGCAAAAGCAATGTCAGGCCTTGTGCATACTTGAGCATACATGAGGCTTCCAACAACTGAAGCATAAGGAATGTTTTTCATTTGTTCCCTCTCAAAGTCATTCTTTGGACATTGGTTCAAATTAAACCTATCACCCTTCACAATGGGAGCAACACTTGGTGAACAATCTTTCATCCGAAATCTCTCTAGAATTTTGTTAATATAGGTTTCCTGTGATAGACCCAAAATACCTCGAGATCTATCTCTATGAATCTTAATGCCGATGACATAAGATGCATCACCCATATCCTTCATGTCAAAATTCTTAGAGAGAAATTGTTTCACCTCATGTAGCAAACCCCGATCATTGGCTGCAAGTAAAATATCATCTACATATAAAACAAGAAAGCATATTTTACTCCCACTAACCTTGTGGTATATGCATTGATCCATGGGGTTTTCATTAAAACCAAATGAAGAAATTATCCCATGAAACTTAAGGTACCACTGACGGGAAGCTTGTTTTAAACCATATATAGATTTATTAAGCTTGCAAACCAAATGCTCACCACTATTAGAGGAGAAACCTTCAGGTTGTTTCATATAAACCTCCTCCTCTAAATCACCATTAAGAAAAGTTGTTTTCACATCCATTTGTTGCAACTCAAGGTCAAAATGAGCAACTAATGCCAAGATTATACGAAGAGAATCTTTCTTAGATACTGGAGAAAAAGTCTCTTTGTAATCTATTCCTTCCTTTTGAGTAAATCCCTTAGCAACAAGTCTTGCCTTGTATCTCTCAATGTTGCCTAATGAATCATTTTTGGTCTTAAAGACCCATTTACATCCAATGGCCTTCGCCCCATTAGGCAACTCTACAAGGTTCCAAACTTTGTTACTCTGCATGGAACTCATCTCATCCTTCATGGCATCATACCATAAATTTGACTCTTTACAACTCATGGCTTGATCAAAAGTTTCAGGATCATTTTCAGCTCCAATATTATAGTCAGATTCTTGCAAATATACAATATAATCACTAGGAATAGCTGATTTTCTTACTCTAGTAGACCTCCTTAATGTTGCATCAACATTTTCTTGGGGATCATGTTGTTCAACTGGTTGTTCATCATTTTCATGAATTTGATGATCAACTTGATCTACTGGATTATCAACAACAGTTTGTGGAATGCCAATCATGTGTTGTTCATCATCCCTTTGAACTTGAAGGGTATGAATTACAACCAATCTTTCATTTGACGTGGAAGGTTGAGATTCTATATAATCAATTTCAGAACCTAAGTCCCTCAATTGATCACTCCCACTGATCAAATCATTTTCAATAAATTTGGCATTTCTTGATTCCACAATCCTAGTAATATGATGTGGACAATAAAACCTATAACCTTTAGACCTTTCGGCATATCCAATGAAATACCCACTAATGGTCCTCGGGTCAAGTTTCTTCTCTTGTGGGTTATATATTCTCACCTCAGACGGACAACCCCAAACGCGCATATGTTTCAAACTCGGTTTCCAACCTTTAAATAACTCAAAAGGTGTCTTTGGGACAGCCTTGGTTGGAACACGATTTAATATATACGCTGCCGTCTTTAGTGCTTCAGCCCACAAGGATTTAGGAAGATTGGAGTTGCTAAGCATACTCCGCACCATGTCCAATAATGTTCGGTTCCTTCTTTCTGCCACACCATTCTGATTCGGAGAACCAGGCATAGTGTATTGGGCAACAATCCCATGTTCTTGAAGGAACTTTGCAAAGGGACCAGGTGCTTGTCCATTCTCAATATACCTGCCATAGTATTCTCCACCTCTATCTGATCTCACTATTTTTATTTGCTTGCCACATTGGTTCTCAACTTCAGCCTTAAAGACTTTGAAGGCATCCAATGCTTCGTATTTGTTATGAAGCAAATAAACATTCATATATCGTGAATAATCATCTATAAAGGTGATAAAATATTTTTGACCATGTGCATCCATATCTGGACAACAAATATCAGTATGAATTATTTCTAATATGCTTGAACTCCTATTAGCACCTTTCTTAGACATGTTGGTCTGCTTACCCTTAATGCAGTCCACACAAGTCTTAAAGTCAGCAAAATCTAGAGTATTGAGTACCCCATCTTTCACTAACCTTTTAATCCTCTCAATGGAGATATGTCCTAATCTCCGGTGCCATAACATAGGGGAATTCTCATTAATATTACACCTTTTAATACCAGTTTGAACATGCATAGAACTATAAGTGGCATTATTTTGTAAACCAAGAAGATAAAGACCATCAGACAATATACCATTCCCAACACATTCAGAATTATAAAATAACTCAAATGATGTGTCTTTGAAATTAAAGGAATATCCAAACGGTACAAGCCTTGAAATAGAAATCAAGTTTCGGGAAAAACTTGGTACATAAAAAGTCCTTTCTAATTTTAAAATAAAGCCACTACTTAAAGTCAAAATGCAAGTTCCAATGGCCTCCACATGTGAGCCTAGCTTATTGCCTGATAAAATGCTTTGCTCACTTCCCACTGGTTTCCTTAGGTTTTGCATACCCTGTAAAGAATTTGCAATATGAATAGTAGATCCAGAATCAATCCACCAGGTGTTAATATTAACACTAACCATATTAGATTCATAACATACTAATGAGATTGATTTACCTTTCTTCTCAAGCCATTTCTGGAACCCGGGGCAATTCTTTTTCATGTGTCCCTTCTTCTTGCAAAAGAAACACTTTGCCACCTTCTTAATATCAGCTTGAGGTGGTATTTTACCATTCCCCTTCTGATAAGCTTGAGACTTAATTGTTTTGTTCTTCCCATAAGCAGTAGTCAGCAGTGCACTCTCACCCATCTCCATTACAAGCCTTTCTTCTTCCTGAACACACATGGTCATTAATTCATTGATAGACCATTTATCTTTATGTGTGTTGTAGGAAATCTTAAATGGCCCATATTCATGCGGAAGGGTGTTCAAAATGAAATGCACTAGGAAGGACTCAGACATATCAACCTCTAGTTTCTTAAGTTGAGCTGAAATATCTCGCATTTTCATGATGTACTCACGCACACCTTTCACATTGGTGAGCCGAAGAGAAGAAAACTTCATGATCAAGGTGCTTGCTAAAGTCTTATCTGAAGTGATGAACTGGTCATCAATGGCCTTAAGCAAGTCTCGGACCTTTTCATGCTGGTCAACAGAACCACGTATCCCAGCCGAGATTTTAGTCTTAATGAACATCACGCTGAGCCGGTTGGATCGCTCCCACCGCTCATATAGCGCAACGTCAGCTGGGCTACTTTCATTTGTGATTGCAGGTGGTTCGTCTTTCCTTATAGCATAATCAATGTCCATCCACCCCAATTGTAAAAGAATTCTCTCCTTCCATATCTTATAGTTATCTCCTTTGAGTTCGGGAACATCACATTGAATATTCGAAAAACTAATAGTTTGAGAAGCTGCAAAATTCAAAGGCTTATGTCAAAATTTAAGGCATACTAATCTTAATTGTATCTTTTACCAATGTAAACATACCATAAAATTGAATCTTGTGACATAAAAATTGCCTGTGGGCTAAATTTTTAATTCAATAAGAAACAATTAAACCTTATGATAGAATAATCAAATTACTTGCTCAATATTCATGCTATACGGGTACAATATGAAAATAATTTAATTGCTATCGTAAATTTTTACTTTATGATAAAATCGACAAATTATACATACATCATGATGACTGTGGGTAAATCATGAAAAATAATACGTCATTTTATCCCAATTAATTATACAGATATAATAAAAATTCTTGTGAGATAAAATTCATTATATAAGTATAATTAATTACAATATTATGTCTAATTCCTTATATGATCTTTAACCAACTTAATATATAATTTTAATCAAATATAGATGCTGTGGCTAATCCATAATTAATCAAAATCATAAAGATCACTTAGACATAAAAATTTATTATATGAGAATAAATAGTATTTTGCATTTCAAAATCAAGATACAATATAATTATGAATAAGATTCTCATATAATTTTATAATTGAAATATAATATTTTGCATTTTATTTCATATATATATGCATAGAATAAAATGTTCTAGAATATATTCATGCATAAATTAAATCAAAATTCCAAAAACTGTAAAGCAGAATGTGTATATAACGTATTAAAAACGACTATATATCAAAAAAGCTTTACTGGTTTAGTGGTCTGCACATACTTTAGTGTTCTCGGAGTCAAGGGTTCGACACCCAGCTAGCACAAAACGTAGGAGTTTTTGTCTTTTTTTTTTTTTTTTTTTAAAACACTGTTCATCATCTTCAACCTTTAGCGGGTCAAACCCGACCCATACGCAGACCCGTTCGTTTTTCATTCATTTGGACACCATTTTTCACGATTCAAAAGCCAAAATTAAGGAAATCAAACGAAATACATATTTCTAATTTTATTTTTTAAGAAACAAGGCCCTTCATACCATAAACAAAATCAAATCGGAAAATACCGAAAAACGAAAATGGACAAGGCAGAGGCAATTCTTGCTCTGATACCAAATGTTAGAACAAATCTCTTTTAACCTGTGATATTACAAACTACAAAGAAACACAGGTCATTAACAAAATGCGGAAATTACAGATCAAAACATACCTCCAGCCATTGCTATGAAGAGTTTCTTGTTTTGGTTCTTCCAAGCTCTCTCTCTCTTCCAGTCTCTAGATGGTGTATAAGACTGAATTCGAAGGGATGAGCTCAGGGACCAAATTTATGTGCTTATATAGGCATTCTACCATCAAGAATGCATTTACTAGCCATTACCACTCATTATTGGTTGTTACAATTCATTATTGGTCATTATCATCCATTAACAGCCATTCAATTTGGCTTTCAAAACTGATGAGCGTTACAAAATTTCAAAATGTTATGACCATGAATTATTACAATCAATACAATTTTAGCATCTAAGTAAATTAAAAGAAGTCGAAAAAATCTCAAAAGAGCATGTAATTATGAAAGACCTGGTTACTTGTGAATGCCAGCCCACGAGCCCAGCTGCTTCTTTTAGAGCAGCCTTCCATGCATGCACTTTGCCGAGGTTGTCTTTAAATCGATGTTCATGCTTAACCAATGCTTCTGCATATGTCTCTCTCTGATGCCTAACAATTGATGGATCCACCTTATAGAAAACTGGGATCACATCCCTTCCATATCTGTTCTTGCAATCGAGTATCTTTGTGAGTTCTTCCAAACACCATGTGGAAGATGCATAGTTCTGGGAGAAAATGACAACATAAATCGTAGATTTTTCTATTGCTCTGTGGAGAGCAGGTGAAATCTCTTCGCCTCTGGCTAGTCTGTAATCTATATATGTTTCAATCTTTTTCCTCTGTAGTTCTTCATAAATGTGACTAATGAAGTTGTCACGGGTATCTTCCCCTCTGAAGTTGAGGAACACATCATGCTAGTTAGAGGAGGAGACACAGCAGCTGATGAAGAACTCCCCGCCATTGTAATCAAATTTCTTTCTTGCCTCTGCACCTCTTAGTCTCAGTCTCTCGGGTCTATGACTATAGTAAGAATAAAAAGCAAACTACGTGAAATCTTAACTACAAAAAATGTTTTATTTTGCATTAAAAGCACGTTTATGGCAATAAACTATCCATGTACTTGTTGTCTAAAGTTGTACTATGTCACTAATGTTGGCGTGTTGGGTGGAACACACCATGTGGTGGTTTTAATGGGTCTTTTGATCAAAATGGGACAACTTTAAGTGTAAGTGGTACCACAACTTTAACGCGTTGTAAGAAATTTTATGATTTTTACTTTTGTTTATTTATTTTTAGTTAAATCATAAAAAATTTACTGACTTTTGTGAAGTTATTTTTTTATTTAATAATGTTAATTTGTAAATTTCCAATTATTCTAAAATTGTGCAATGCTATTTTTTAACGCCAACGACTCTAGAGTTGTTTTTAATTCTACTATTTATATATGTTTGTTTTGATAAAAAAAATGATTTTAAAGTTGTAGAGTATACACTAACTTCTTATATGAATAAAGTTCCTTATTATATAACTATAATAAAAAAAAACGCATTACTTATATTAAGAGTTCATCAATTTCGACAAACTAAAGATTAGGATAAGGCTGCAATTAAAATACTGCATGCTAGTATCATTATGAACTCAAGGGTTAATGAATGAATTATTTAATTGTTGAATGAAAAGTGAAAAACATTTTGATACGAACCATCTTTGGCCCTCTTTTTAGGCCCATTGTTAGTGTTGATATTTCTGTATTTGTCTTATAATAATAATAATAGATACATATCTGTCGCAACCTACCCTTCGGCGGGAGGGCGACGCGTGACTCGCGGGATGCGTGTTCCACGAAAGGAATACGCGCGGAGTCGCCACCAACGTTTATTTGAGGAAAACGTCGGAAAAACCGGAAAAGACGCGATCTACGAACTTTTAAGTGAAAGGTTCGGGAGTTGTATTTACGCACGGGGAAGGTATTAGCACCCCACACGTCCGCCCCAAGGGACGGCAGCCTTTAATCGAATGTGCAAACATGACTTTGATTTTTTATGTTCCCTTTTTATGTCCTTATATCCTTTATACCCTTTTTATATTTTTCTCTTTTTGTGGTCGACAAGGGTGTTTCCCTTTGCTCCTACGTATTCCTCAATTTGCGATGAGGAAATCAGACCTACGTAGTTCTTTCGGAACAAAGTGTTTGGTTAAGTTGTTTTTGTCTTTTTTGCAAAATATGTTTTTTATTGAACAAAAGGTCATTTAAGGTGTTGAACCATTTAAACGGTCTTTTGATTTTGAAAGGGGAGAAACGTTAAGGCGTTGGACCATTAACGATCTCTTGTTTTTGAAAGGAGAGAAACGTTAAGGCATTTGGACCATTAACGACCTCTTGTTTTTGAAAGGAGAGAAACGTTAAGGCATTGGACCATTAACGATCTCTTGTTTTTTTGAAAGGAGAGAAACGTTAAGGCATTGGACCATTAACGATCTCTTGTTTTTTGAAAGGAGAGAAACGTTAAGGCATTGGACCATTAACGATCTCTTGGGGTGGTCGACAAAAGCGGGGCTTTTGCTCCTACGTATCCTCAATGAGGAACTCAGACCTACGTAGTTCTTTCTTATCAAATGATTCTTTTTTACTTAAGTGGTGATCATTTTAAGGCGTTGGACCTTAAAAATGATCCATTTTACTTAGTGAGAAATTGAAATGACGAACTTCAAAAGCCTATTTTTGTGGACGAGCTTGACTAGGCGAGTTGATTTTAGCCTTAGTTTCACTTTAGTTATTAATCAATTCAATTAAGAATGAGAAATCCCAAAGAGAAAACGTCCGATTGATTTTCCGCTTTATTTTACTAAAAGATGTCTTTTTGATTATTATATTATTTTTTACCTCTTTTTGATTTCCAACGTGGTTACGGCACGACCGAACAGTCGGAATTCATTTTAACCGAAGTTAACGGATAATACAATTCAAACGTTCGGTGGAAATTTATTTTATTTTTAAGTTAAGCGAGAAATGACTTAAGTAAAATGGCTTAAGCACGTCAAGAGGGGGTATAAAAAGTAAACAAAACGAGAATAAAAATGCACGAAACGCACTGTGGACCACCATGGGTGCATAGAATGAATCGAAAAGCTCGGTTCGAGGTACTTACCCGTTGAAGATCGAAGAACGATGAAGAACGAATGAAGAACGTCGAAGAACGGTTGAAACCTTTGCGAGATTCCTCACGGAAAACGTTACGGAAACGTTTCGGAAGCACCTCGGCTTAGATTTTCTTCACGGAAACAATTTTTCCAAGCAAATTCGAAAGAGAGAGAAGTGCCTAAGGGGCTGGACCCCTTCCTTCTTCATTTCCTCCCCTATTTATAGCAAAATAGGGGAGGTGGTTGCCGCCCAGCTCGCCCAGGCGAGCTCAGCTCGCCCAGGCGAGCAGGGTTGCTTCCTCCAGAAGCAACCGCCTTCTGGAGGAATCTTCTGGAGGGCCCAAATGGGCCTGGGTGCTATTTGCACCCCCATTTTTACTAAGTACACCCCCCTCTGCTGTTTTTGGTGATTCTCTTTTCGTAAAGTTACGGAAACTTACGAATTTCGTAACGATACTTGTTTTCTTTCCGTAATGTTACGGAACCTTGCGGATTACATAATCATCCCCTCTTTGACTTACGGAATGTTACGGAACCTCACTTAATTATGCAACGATGCTTCCATTTGATTTCCGATGTGTCACGGAAACTTACGGATTGTGCATCAACATTTTTTTGGTTTTTCGGCATGTCCTGGAATTTCATAAATTGCCTAATGATGGGTGCCAAGCACCTCACGAGGACCAAAGAATGGTCGCACGTCATCGAGCAAAGGTCCCCGGACGAAATTAGGGTATGACAGTTGCCCCTCTTTACTTGTCTTTTATTGGAGATAAAAGAAAAGTAAAGATAAGACACTAATTTCGTCCCTCTCGATTTGACGAGAGTCGCGGGTGACCACAAAATCTCCACATGCAAATGACTTGTTGTTCCCAGAATTTCACAAATTGCCTAATGATGGGTGCCAAGCACCTCACAAGGACCAAAGAATGGTCGCATGTCATCAAGCAAAGGTCCCCGAAAATCAGTGTATGACACTAATTTCGCTCCTCTCGGTTGACGAGAGTCGCGGGTGACCGTGACTTGTCGTTCCTAGGATTTCACAAATTGCCTAATGATGGGTGCCAAGCACCTCACAAGGACCAAAGAATGGTCACATGTCATCAAGCAAAGGTCCCCGAAAATCAGTGTATGACACTAATTTCGCTCCTCTCGGTTGACGAGAGTCGCGGGCGACCATGAAATTTCCGCATGTAAATGACTTTGTTGTTCCCGGAGGAACAAAAGGTGCAGAAGACTGTGTCAGCCCCTGCATGCTATCAATCGTTCTGTCTTACAGATAGCAAAAGAATGGGTGCGAATAACCATAAGGTATCTCCGCGTATCATGGGTGCAGAATGACCAAACTTGGTCTCTGCTTGTCATCGGGCCCGCCGCCTCTGGATGACAAAAGGGTGCGGATAACCGTAAGGTATCTCCGCGTATCATGGGTGCAGAATGACCAAACTTGGTCTCTGCTTGTCATCGGGCCCGCCGCCTCTGGATGACAAAAGGGTGCGAATAACCATAAGGTATCTCCGCGTATCATGGGTGCAGAATGACCAAACTTGGTCTCTGCTTGTCATCGGGCCCGCCGCCTCTGGATGACAAAAGGGTGCGAATAACCATAAGGTATCTCCGCGTATCATGGGTGCAGAATGACCAAACTTGGTCTCTGCTTGTCATCGGGCCCGCCGCCTCTGGATGACAAAAGGGTGCGAATAACCATAAGGTATCTCCGCGTATCATGGGTGCATGTCACATGACCTCAGGGTCAGTATGACAAAGATTATGGGGCGGCCGACAAAAGCAAAGCTCTTGCTCCTACGTATCCTCCAATGAGGAACTCAGACCTACGTAGTTCTGGATAACTTGTGAGACTTGAAAAGTCTCCATCGGAAAATGCTGACATCTCCGGAAAAGGCCAGATGACCACATTGGCCTCTGCTCATCAATCACACTTGGGGTCACTGAATGACGAGGTGCGGATAACCGTAAGGTGTCTCCGCGGGCTACCAGCTCTTGAGTTATGGCAACAAAAGGCGGTGTGGTCGACAAAAGCGAGGCTCTTGCTCCTACGTATCCTCCAATGAGGAACTCAGACCTACGTAGTTCTGGATAACTTGTGAGACTTGAAAAAGTCTCGGTGTTTTCTCCACTAAAATGCAAACATGCTTTAGCAAAGAGACAAATATTCCAACTGATTTAGAGCAGCATATGATTTTTTGAGTGAAAAACAATGCGTCTACCGGGGAAGGAGAGTCTGCTGATGAAATCTCCCATAACCATAAATGAGATTTTGGATGTTAGCATTTCGTTTCTAAATGACCATTTAGAGGAAACACTGGGTTCGACAAAAATAGAAGAAATCCACTCAAAGTGTATCAATCTCGCACAGGTAAGTGTTTCATCCTAATTCCGAACCATAGATATGTCATGACTTGACTTTGCAAATTATTTCCTATCAAATCAAAAATTACATGCGTGATCATGGATCAATAGGGCTTCCCTTGGGAATGGGTTCTTTTGGTGGGTTTTTCGGCTTTTGTGTGTTTTTGGCTTTTGATTTTCCTGGCTTTTTCTTTTTCTGTTTTTTTTTGTTTAGTGCGGGGCGAGAAAAAAGGGTCGCTAGCGCACGGGATTTTGGTTGGTAATTAGAGGGAGGAGACCATTTTAGGTCGTGGTTTCCTTTCCTTCCTTTTTTTGTTCATTTGGTGACAATTCTGTATTGTTCAGATATTGTCCGGTCCAAAGACCTCTCTGCACATTTCTTCTGTTTTCTTTCGATCCTTGATCAGGAGCCTTCTTTCCTTCTTTTCTCTTTTTTTTTTCTCTTTCTCCCATTCTTTGATTGGGAATTTCCTTTCTTTTCTTTTTGCTTTCTCCCACTCTTTGATTGGGAATTTCCTTTCTTTTCTTTTTTTGCTTTCTCCCACTCTTTGATTGGAAATTTTCCTTCTTTTCTTTTTTGCTTCCGAGGGTAAGGATTATGGTGAGTCAGGATTTTGGCTCAAGGCTTGTAGAATGGCTAGACATGATACATGTCAGGGTTTGGTTTGGTTCAAGGATAAAAAGGGATGCCCCACATTATTTCCATGACACAAATGCAAAAATGATGATTTGGAAATTTTATGCAAAACTGGTCATGCATGCACCTATGCGGATACTCAAGTGTCAAATTTTTATGGTCATGTGATGCTAGGGCTCAGGATTCATTTCCTCTATTTTAGTCAACCCAATGTTTCCAAAATATGTTCTTTTATCAATTTGTGCATTCATCCGAGTCCATTTTGGGCGTCCGGGGAATTTTCACAGCATTCACCCTTCAGGTGTAGGCACATTTTCCAAAAATTGGTTATGATCAATGAATTTTTTCAAAGAAAAGTTGGAAATCGTCTCTTTTCAAAAGCATGTCGTTTTTTAGCTAGACAACTTATTTTCTCTTTTTCCACCTTTTTCCTTACTTGCCTTCTTCTTTTTTCTTATTTGCTCTCTTTTTCTTTACTTGCCCTCTTCTTTCCCTTTTGTTCTCTTTTCTATTTCATTTTATTTTCTTTTCTATTTTTATTTTTATCATGATTTTTTTTGTTTATTTTACATATATACTTTTGGACGATGTTCCTAAACGAAGAACTCTACACGGTTCCAGAATTTCAAACATCATTGATAGTAGTGATATATAAATACTAACGCAACAGCCTAAACAAAAATGTATGCGCTGTACAAATGACAATCGAAACAACAAAAACAAACATTAGTCTCTCAAGTCAAAACAATAACATAGAATAAAAATGACAAAAGAAACATGAAAGAAAACATGAATCTGGGGATCTCCCAGTCACGTGTCTCCACTCCCTCCCAAGAAGTCAAGCAAATCGGCCATCTCCTCATCCTCGTGGGCTTCTTCTCCATCGCCGGGAGCTTCTGGGGGTGCCTCTCCTGCTTGGGCCTCGGGCCAATCTCCGGGCCATGCAACCTCTGCCCTGAACTGGTCTGGAGTAGGGCATGAAAAAGGAGCGAAGCCCTGGCTCTGCATGCTAAGGCTCATCTGGTACAGACAATCATGGGTCCGTACATGTGCTCGGTGGTTGGCCGCCTGCTGGCGAACCAAATGCCGTAAATACTGCTCCATGTCAAATGCCCCAGCCTGGCCAGCCTGATGAGGTGGTGGGGGCGCGCCTGCGGCCTGTGGAGCATCACCCTGAGCCTGTCTCTGGGTACAGTACTTCTCAATAAAAGCCCGGGTGATGGGCGGCCGAATCACCTTGGTAGGTGCAACGGGGACTCCGAACGACTGGCAGAGTCCTGTGATCAGTGCGGGGAATCCCAGGGCCCTGTTGGACTTATCTGGGTCCAAAGGGTGCCTAGTGGGCGCCATACCTGCAAAAATATATATGGCATCAGCGATCAACTGAGCCACATGGATGCTCATCCGTGTCAGGATGGCGTACACCAGCTGGCACTTAGGCATGGGGAGATCGGAATTATGATCGGTGGGCAGGATGTTGCTGAGGAGCAACGTCATCCATATCTGGGTCAGGGTGGTCATATTGGTGCGCATGATTCGCACTCGTCTCCCTGCAGCAGTCCGGGCAAAATCCTGCCCCGGTATACATAACAACTGGGCGATGGCCTCCTCATCGAACCCATCAGACCAGTTCCTCCTCTGGCCATACTCGCATTCCTGGCCCTCTTCCAATACCATCGGATATCCCAGGAGCTGGCTGATAGCGTCGGCATCGAACGGGATCCACTGACCCCTAACCCAGGATCTCATGTCACGCACGCCTTCCTCTGTTGGCCAAGCATTGGCGTAAAACTCAAGGACTATTTCTGGATCAAACTTGGCCATGGGAGTAACCAGTGGTGCCCACCGCCGGCGCCCTATTTCCTCCTGGAAATCAGTATACTCGTCGTCCCTGAGCTGGACGCGTCGCTCCCGGAGAAACGACCATCCCTTGATGGCTTCGAAACGCTGCTGGTGTACAACGCTCCTAAAGCGGTGACTGTCGTACTCCGGGGCGGAACTAGTTCCTTCGGCCGCCTTGTCCTTCCTGGACCTCTTTGAGGCAAGCTTCCTCGGTGCCATTCCTGCGAAGGCAAACATTTGGAAAGTTAGTTTTAGTGGGACATTACTCTTAAAGCAAAAATGGCATATAACCTCCTCCCATAAATACAAACATCAATGTAAATTTAGAGCAAGCTTATGCGCATGTTTTCTTACGAACGTTCACTTGCGGAAGACATCCTATTAACCGAAAAAATGCACCCATATACAATCAAGGCAGCTTTGTTACCTAGATTATTTACACGTACTTCCAAGGTGTATTTGTTACTTACATCACACACATCTCCTTGGCTAAATTCACATACATGCATACTCCAAGCATTTTGGGGTACCAAAAATTGCACATGTGCACATCTTGGTATTTCTAATACCTATACATACACAAACTTCATGATGAATCTTGACTATCTACACAATAAGGTGCTACATTTCATGCCCTTTTTCAAGTTTTTGCTACCTAAAGCCGCATGCAAATTCAAGCATATTTTCCTTTGCTGACTAAAATTGTATTCAAATTATATATATATTTTTTTGGAATATGTTTTTTTTTCATACAACATTCAACATATTTATATATATTTTTTTGTGAGACATTTTGACTACCAAAAATTATATATACATACATTCAAGTATTTCGCTATTCATACCCAAAGTGCAAATTGCCAAAGGTATCTTGCTACCTATTCTAAACCTACGCATTCATGACGAGCACAATTCCTAGACATCTAGGCGTAGGGAAAATATTATAGTGTAGCCCATAGCTGATTGCTGGCCCAAAAGAGGGTAACTTTACCCAATATGCACCTCCTTTTGTGTACTTTTGCATAAAAACTTTTGGTTCCTAGGCCTAGGACATATGTGGGGCAATTACTCTAGCTCTTTCGAAAATGAATGCATGTCCCAAAAATATGTGCAAACCAAATTGCCCCATGGGTTGTTTCCCTACAAAAATCACGCGCTAATGCCATTGAGGCATTTCACCGAACACTTGGTGGGCGCGCGTTTAGGCGTCAATAGCAAGAGAACGGGGACAATGTGGCATGCCCCATTACTTCAAAATGCATTATAGGCCTAGGGCCATCTCATACAAACCCCTAATTCAACCTAATCAAGCAAGAAAACAAATCAAAATTGCCCCATATGTTTGAGCACACTCCCACAATTTAGAGCACAAAAAGGAGATCAAAATACACCAATGAAAAGCTAGAAAGCTTAGGGATGGAATACTTACTTGTTGGTGATGAACAAAAGCGCAAAACGGAATCAAAAAATGCGAAAAAGGATGACCCTAGGACTGCAAATTCATCAATCCCGTGGGTATGGCTTTTGAAAGGGGGAAAAGAAGTTTTTGAACGTAAAAACGCCCCCCCTTTCGTCATTTTTATAATTTGGTGCAGGGGTGGCTCGCCCAGGCGAGCTAACCTGCACTTTTTTTTTTTTTTTTTTTTTTTTTTTTTTTTTTTTGAGGGGAACATTAACCATGTCCCCTCCCTTCTCATGGATTAGCATTTTGCCTAACTTGAACTTACTTAGGTTAGAATTAGGCGTTGATTACTTATTTTATTATTACCCTTTTCCTTTTTAAAACAAACAAATAGTAAAAGAAAGCTGCAAAATACAAAGGATACGGAGCTGCCTTGCAGCGACATTCCCTGTTTGTTTCGCACAGAGAAGAGCAACGATCGGTCGGTCGTGACCCCATCCCCGCTTGCGTTCATCCTTAAGTACTTGCAAGTAATAAACAACCAGGTATGGCCAATCTTGGCCGCATCATTACCCTACCTTGACTGGTTTCTGCCATTCATGTTTTGTCTTCACTCCAGAAGGTAGCCCAAGGTGGTCCTGCCCCTGTTTTACCACAACAATATACATGCGTATGCGTATGCGTATGCATGAATGTTTTCAAACGCAGAAAATTTAGGGAAAGTTGGTTCAGGTTCAACTCTAATTAAGCGCTTGGGGGATCCCATGAACTGAGCGGAAGGGCTCAGGCGATCACAAATTAACGCAAGGTGTGAAACTAACGTGAGGACTAAAAGCCTCAAATCCATGTTCATTTCTTTGAAAGACCGTAACAAGGGATACAGCGGACCGGAAATCCCTGGGGGGGAGATCTAGAAAACGCACGAAGATAAAGAACATGCCGCGACATCCTTAATTGCCCCAGCTTCTAAGCATAATATTGTTTGACGACATCAGAGTTCACGGGTGAAGGTAGCTCTTCGCCATCCACGTTGGTAAGCACCAGGGCCCCTCCGGAGAAAGCCCTCTTCACAACAAAAGGCCCTTCGTAGTTCGGGGCCCATTTCCCTCGGTGGTCCTTGACAGCATGGGACATCCTTTTTAGCACAAGGTCTCCCTCATGGAACTTGCGTAAGCGTACTTTCTTGTCGAACGCGCTCTTCATTCTTTGCTGGTACAAGCGCCCATGACTCATGGCCGTTAAGCGCTTACCTTCAATGAGGTTGAGCTGATCGTAGCGTGTTTGAGCCCACTCTGATTCCTTTAATCCGGATTCTGCCAAGATCCTTAATGACGGGACTTCTACCTCAAATGGTAACACCGCCTCCATCCCATATACCAATGAGAACGGCGTTGCCCCAGTTGACGTTCGCACTGAAGTCCGGTAACCGTGTAACGCGAATGGGAGCATCTCGTGCCAATCCTTGTATGACACGGTCATCTTTTGGATAATCTTTTTGATATTCTTATTGGCTGCTTCCACGGCTCCATTCATCTTTGGCCGGTAGGGCGTGGAATTGTGATGCTGGATTTTAAACTCCTCGCACATTTCTGCCATCATCTTATTATTCAGGTTGGTGCCGTTGTCCGTGATAATCTTTCTTGGCAAACCATATCGGCAGATGATCTCCTTCTTAATGAACCTGACCACCACATTCCTCGTGACATTGGTATATGAAGCCGCCTCGACCCACTTGGTGAAATAATCTATTGCTACAAGGATGAAGCGATGACCATTCGAGGCCTTGGGCTCAATGGCCCCAATGACATCTATTCCCCACATGGAGAAAGGCCAAGGGGCGGACATGACATTCAGAGGATGCGGCGGGGCATTGACATTATCCGCGAATGCTTGACATTTGTGGCACTTCCTCACATGGACACAACAATCACTTTCCATGGTAAGCCAGTAATAACCTGCTCTTAAGATCTTCCTGGCCATAGCATGCCCGTTGGCGTGCGTTCCAAACGAGCCCTCATGGACTTCCTCGATCATGTGGTTTGCCTCCTTGGCATCCACACATCGCAGGAGTGTCATGTCGTGATTTCTCTTATACAGTGTGCCTCCGCTCATGAAGAAACTGGCTGCCAACCTCCTCAATGTCCTTTTATCGTTGTCGGCAATCTCTGGCGGGTATTCTTTGCTTTCGACATATCGCTTGATATCGTAATACCAGGGCTTTCCGTCCCGTTCCTCTTCCACTTGGCAACAATGTGCGGGTTTGCCACGACACTGAAATTCAATGTAGGGTAGGTCCCCGTGCGGTGTTAGCTGGAACATAGATGCCAATGTAGCAAGTGCATCCGCCATTTGATTTTCCTCGCGGGGAATATGATGGAAGGAGATCTCATCGAAAGTCTCAGCCAACTCCTTGATGTAGGCTTTGTAGGGTATCAGCTTGGGATCTCTAGTTTCCCATTCTCCTCTCAGCTGATGGATTACCAACGCTGAGTCGCCGTACACCTTGAGTAGTTTGACATCGGAGTCAATTGCTGCCTGGACGGCTAGGGCACATGCTTCATATTCGGCCATGTTGTTGGTGCAGTCGAATCCTAGCCTGGCTGTGAAAGGTACACATTGATTGTCCGGAGAGATCAACACTGCCCCAACGCCATGACCTAGAATGTTTGACGCTCCGTCAAACCATACAGTCCATTTGTCCCGATCTTCGTCCAACTTTTCCTCGAACAAGGCCATGATGTCCTCATCCGGGAATTCCGGATGCATGGGCTGGTAGTCGTTAAGAGGCTGTTGAGCCAAATAATCTGCCAAAGCGCTTCCTTTTATCGCCTTTTGGGTGACGTAGACTATATCAAACTCAGATAGCAAGACTTGCCACCGGGCGATTCGTCCTGTGAGAGCTGGCTTTTCAAAGATGTACTTAACCGGGTCCATTTTGGATATCAGCCAGGTAGTATGACTCAGCATGTACTGCCTTAGGCGATGGGACGCCCATACTAAAGCACAACACGTTCTTTCGAGCAAGGAGTAATTCATCTCACAGGTCGTGAACTTCTTACTTAGGTAGTAAACAGCGCGCTCTTTCTTCCCGGATTCGTCATGTTGCCCCAGCATACACCCCATTGACTCGTCCAAGATTGTCATGTACAAAATGAGAGGCCTTCCAGGTACTGGTGGCATAAGCACGGGAGGATTCATTAGGCACTTTTTGATCCTTCCAAAAGCCTCTTGGCAATCCTCATTCCACCGATCAGTTTGGTTTTTGCGCAAGAGTTTAAACAACGGCTCACAAATGGCGGTGAGCTGCGATATGAATCTGGCAATATAATTCAAGCGCCCCAGGAAACCTCGGACTTGCCTCTCTGTACGGGGTTCTGGCATCTCAAGGATAGCCTTCACTTTTTCGGGGTCTACCTCTATCCCTTTCTGGCTTACAACGAAACCAAGCAATTTCCCTGATTTGACCCCAAAGGTACACTTAGCGGGGTTCAACCTTAATTGATATTTCTTAAGCCTTTCGAACAACTTCCGCAGGTTGACAAGGTGTTCTTCCTCAGATTTAGATTTAGCAATTATGTCGTCCACGTAGACCTCGATCTCTTGATGCATCATATCATGGAACAAAGCTACCATGGCCCGTTGATAAGTTGCCCCGGCGTTCTTGAGTCCAAAGGACATCACCTTGTAACAGAACGTTCCCCACAGGGTGACGAAAGTAGTCTTCTCCATATCCTCGGGCGCCATTTTTATCTGATTGTAACCAGAGAAACCGTCCATGAAGGAAAATAAAGCGAAATTGGCCGTGTTATCTACGAGGATATCGATGTGTGGTAACGGAAAATTGTCCTTGGGACTGGCCCGATTCAGGTCCCGGTAATCTACACACATTCGTACTTTCCCACCTTTTTTAGGAACTGGTACGATGTTGGCAACCCATTCTGGATACCGAGCGACGGCCAGAAATCCAGCGTCAAATTGCTTCTTCACTTCTTCTTTTATTTTCAAGGACGTTTCGGGCTTCATCCTCCTCAATTTCTGTTTTACTGGGGAACACCCGGGATTTAGAGGCAATCGGTGCTGCACAATGTCAGAACTCAAACCGGGCATATCTTGGTATGACCAAGCAAAGATGTCTTGGTAGTCTTTTAGCAGGATTATTAATTCTTCACGGATAGGTGCGGTAATGCCTGTACCTATCTTTACTTCCCTCTTTCCACTGCCAATTCCTAAGTCTACTAGCTCTGTTTCTTCTTGATGAGGCCCCATTTCTTGGTCCTCATGGGCGACCATTCTTTCTAGTTCCGAAGGAAGTCCCACATCCTCATCTCCTTCATCTTCCGTTTGGTTCATTTCTTGCTCGAAGTTGATAGACGGGTCCCAGGTATTAGTACCTTCGGGGGACTCGTCATCGAATCTGCCGTTTCAGAAAAAGAAGTAGACATGCAAATGAATGAGAATGGGTAGAGACCAGGAACAGATGAAGAAAGATCCTTGTATTATAAATTCAAAAACAAAAGACACAAAGCCTTAACAAAATGAAAACTCTAAAGCCTAGGCCCAACTATAGAGCTTTTAAAACCGTAAAGGTTTACATTATGCTTGTTGCGTAAATGCCGGGGCGTTCCTCCACTCGCCAATTTCCCAGCTGGAAATCAGGAGGGCATGGTCGGACCAAATCCGAAGTACTTGGAACATCCTCTTCACATATCGCAAACACTTGACCTTCGTCTCCCAGACCCGCACTTATAAAGCTTCTACTTATGTGGCAGGGCGGGCTTCCTTCACTTTCTTGTCTCCAACGCGAGCTCTGACCACTGTTCTTCCTTCCCGCGATGCTTCTTTTTATGTCCGCCTGAGTGGGCTTATAGCCTAAACCATACTTCCCACGATTTCCTTGGGTTTTTATCAGGCTAGTTATGCCGCCATTGTCTTTCCCTAAACCCATCCCGGGTTCAAAACCGTTCCCCAACATAACTCGGGCCATCATTACCGCTGCATCGGACAGACAAGGTTGCCCAAAGAGGGAGTCAACGGAGGAAATGCTGACCACCTCAAAAGACTGGAAAGCAGTTTCTAACGATTCTTCTGCGGCTTCCACATAAGGCATGGAGGATGGGCAGCTTACCAAGATATCTTCCTCGCCTGACACGATGACCAAGTGCCCCTCCACTACGAATTTCAGCTTTTGGTGGAGTGTAGAAGGCACAACACCCACTGAGTGGATCCACGGGCGCCCCAACAGGCAGCTGTAGGGGGGGTTAATGTCCATTATCTGGAAAGTGACTTGACAGGTGTGAGGGCCTATCTGTACTGGGAGATCGATCTCTCCCCTAACCTCTCGGCGAGTGCCGTCGAAGGCCCGAACCACCATTGAACTTGGTTTTAAATGGGAAGCATTGAATGGTAACTTCTCCAAAGTGCTCTTAGGCATCACGTTTAAACTGGAACCATTATCGATGAGCACCTTGGCTACGATATGGTCCATACACTTGACTGATACATGTAAAGCCTTATTATGCCCTCTCCCCTCGGCGGGGATTTCTTCTTCGGCGAAGGCAAGATAGTTGTTGGCAGTGATATTGTTGACCAGCCCTCCGAAACCTTCTACCGAGATATCTTGGGCCACGTGAGCCTCGTTCAGCACTTTTACTAGCAGAGCCCGATGAGGCTCGGAGCTCATAAGTAACTCTAGCAGCGAGACCCTAGCCGGGGTTTTGTTGAGCTGTTCGATAACCTTGAATTCGCTCTGCTGAATTATCCGAAGGAACTCGCTGGCTTCCTCTAGCGACACCTCCTTTCTACCATCCCTTTTCTCTGGGGGCCCCTTTGCTGGCATATCTTTATTCGAAGCGTGGGGTGCTTCGCCATCTTGTTCCTCCACCACTTTTCCTTTTCCCTTGACGTCGGCGGGTTGGACCGGTAGGTCCGGAGGTGCGAACACACGACCACTACGGGTCACACCACTCAGTCCCGTGATATTTGTTACTTTAGCCGACAGCGAGCTGACGTCAGTGACTTCTTCTTCCTTCTTCTCCGGAGGTGTATATCTCCACGGGACCGCGTGACTATCTTGGTACGGGAAAGGAACAGGTTTGGCCATTAAGGAGTGCCCGGGCTTTTGCGAGGCTGCACTTTTAGTGAAGTATATCACCAAGGGTTTGGGCCTCGCAACACCACTCCCCTCCGTAGATTGCATGCATATATGCTGCTCTTCTTTTCCTTCAATGCCGACTTCTAGTCGACCTTGGTCTATCATCCGTTGTAACAATTCCTCTACTTCCAAACACGTCTCCATGTCATGCATCTCGCCGGGATGTAGCAGACAGGAATCCTCCTTACACCCACTATGGGGAATCACACCTCCCTTTTGTAGGGCCTCAAAGATAAACCTCCTAGGGGTTGCCACATCTCTCAACGGTTTAGACCTGTGGGGCCTATCGGATTCAACTGCATTAACTGCTCCCCCTCCATGATTGGCGAGCGGGTTGGTCCTCACATTGGGCCGATCCTCTTGGAAAGTCAGCCATCCGGCATCCATTAGATGTTGGACCTTGTATTTAAGGGCCAAGCATTTTTCGATGGAATGCCCCGGGGCACCCCCATGGTACTTGCAAGTTGCATTAGGGTCATACCACTTCGGGAAAGGGGGTTCGAGGACCCTTCCGGGAGTTACCACGGCCAAATGATTGGCGATGAGGGACGGTAGAAGATCTTCGTACGTCATCGGGAGCGGGGTGAATTCCGGCAATGGCCTTGGAGGGAAGTTCCTTGTCGTGTTGGAATTACCGGCCGGTCGAGGCGTGTTCGGAGTTGGAACTTGGGGAGCTTCCCTCTGGGTGGGTGCCTTAGGCTGCACGGGTGTTGAGCTAGAGGCGTTCCCAGCATGAGCCGAGAAGCTTGGGTGATGTTGCGCGTACTGATGGGTACCATGAGGTGTTTGCTGGGGTTTGACCCATGTGGGTGTTGAAGAGACGGCATGGGCATCTCCTTCCTTCCTTTTTGCCCCTGTTGCCCCGATTCTTTTGGCGTTCACGTTTGTGGAGGAAACGTAATCAAACTTTCCTCTCTTCAGACCAACCTCGATTCTTTCCCCGGCAAACACCAGATCCGCAAAGCTGGACGGCATGTAACCCACTAGCTTCTCATAGTAGAACACTGGCAGAGTGTCTACCATCATGGTGATCATCTCTCTCTCAACCATGGGAGGAGCTACTTGTGCCGCCAAATCCCTCCATCGCTGCGCATATTCTTTAAAGGTTTCACCCTCTTTCTTAAACATATTCTGCAGTTGAGTACGGTCAGGAGCCATATCAGAATTGTACTGATACTGCCTTAGGAAGGCGGTAATCAGATCCTTCCAAGTACGGATACGGGAAGCTTCCAAATTAGTGTACCATACTACCGCAGCTCCGGCCAAGCTATCCTGAAAGAAGTGTATCAACAGCTTTTCATCTTTAGAATGAGCGCCCATCTTACGGCAGTACATCTTGAGATGGTTTTTGGGACAAGTCGTCCCTTTATACTTGTCGAAGTCCGGCACTTTGAACTTCGGGGGAATAACAACATCGGGTACTAAGCAAAGATCCGTCATGTCTGCAAACGGATAATCCCCAAATCCTTCCACAGCCCTCAATCTTTCCTCAAGGAGATCGAGCTTCCTCCTTTCTTCAGTTGCCGGGGGCGGCCCTTCCATAGACAAAACTATTGGCGAGGCTGCGATGTTGGGTTGGGGCAACGTGCCTGGTGCCGGCCCTTCGGGGATCGGGGGATAAAACTCGACATCCCTCCGAGCATAATCTTGAGGGTCTTTATGGACTTCGTCGGGCTGCTGAGGAGGCTCCTTTTCATGGACGGGAGAAGCAATGTGGCCCGCATCTTCTTGCAAGATGGGTGGTGAATAGTTGGGCGGCAATCCATAAGGGTAAGCCGCTCGGTTGTATCCCAGGTGAGGGCTGCCATCGTGCCCCAGTGTGTCCCTTCCCCGTCCTACTATGTTTGAGGGAGGATGGTGCGTAGTTGCCAAGAGAGTCGGGTCTGCTTCGGCAGCCGAACTGACAGCGGCGGCAGTGGCCGCGCTCTTCTCCATGAGCTGTTTCATACCTAACATGGCCTCCATCATGGAGGCCATTTGTTCTTTCAGAGCCGACATGTCGGCTTTCATCTGTTCCTGCGTCTCCTCTTGATCACCCATCGTTCTAGATTTGGATCTGGTGCGATAGGGATCCCTTGCGGCGCGTTTAGTTATGGTGTTTTTCCCTAAAAAACCAAACGTGAGGAGTGGGTAAAGAAAGAAAATGCATGCTAGAGATGAGATGTAGGAGTGATTTGATTTGCACAAGCTTTTTGGAGTAGAAACCTGGGACCAACTCATTTTATTTCAAAAAGGAAGTCATATCTAGTCAAGGTCTGAGAGACCATACAAGTTTCCTAACGATTTCTAATTATGTGGGCCATTAAGTCTATCATATGCTGACAATAGCCGAGAAGCCCATGAATCTCTTCGGGGGTGGAGTAGGTGTCTGCCATCGCCTTGGCCTTGGCTAACAACCGGGGAAGTTCTTGACTCCCGTTCAAGGTAAGAGCAAACCGATCCATCCACATGGTTGCCTCTTGGTGTAAAGAGTCGATCACCCTTCCTCTAGCCTCTTTTTCCGCATATACTTGGGCATACTCATCCGCGATTCTATGCTCGTGGGCCGTGGCTAGACCCAACTCTTCTTGGTACTTGGCGATGATAGCTAACATGTTGGTCTCTGTCTCGCATAGACGCTGAGACAAGCTTCTTTTGGACCTTGAACAAGCAATCAACTCCTCTTTCAGAACCATGCTATGTGCTCGCGACTGGTCCCTTTCTTCCCTTCGCAACTTGAGTTCATTATTGCTACCCCATAGAGCTCCGCGAAATTTGTTCCGGCCATACTCTTCCTTGCGAGCCCTCTTGGTCTCTTGTTCAAGGGCTCTTGCGGTAATTGCATTCTCTTCCCGTAACCCGGCACACTCCTTCCGAACGTGTGTAGCAGCCAACTTGAACTTCTCCTTGGCGAGTTTTGCCTTTCCTAACTCGCTTTTGAGAGTTTGGACTTCCTCGTCCTCTTCCGGTGCTTCAAAATTCTCTTCGCTGACGACTTTTAACTTGGCGAGCCAATCTAAACCTCGTATGCGAACTTTCAGCCATTCGTGGTACCCACCAATGATGCCATTACGAACGCCTCTAAGCTCTTGATCTTTCCTTAACGGGGTTTCCCATGCCTTATGGATTCTTTGTATAGTCTTGGAATTTTGTGCGCCGAGATCCCTCACAAGGAAAGGAGACATGCTTTCTTCCGTCGGTGCTCCCCTCATGGGGTACCCTAGTTGTCTTATAGCGAGCGTGGGATTGTAATTAATACAACCCCTCGTTCCTACCAGCGGAATGTTTGGGTATCTCCCACATGAGAAAAGGACTCCTTCTTTTCCTTCCTTCCATCGGGGGAACCAACTGATTGTTCTACTTCCTATCCCGGCCAAGAGCTGGTCCCAATCCATTCTCCTCTTTTCAGTACACGAGCGATGGCTCAGGAGCGGACATGGATGTCTTGTGTCTTGTTGGAACAAGTGTGAAACCAACCAAACACAGAGGGCGGGTAAGCAACAGATGATCCGTGCGCTACTCTTCTCGCACCTTCGGTCAAATGTGTCAAATAGATCTGCCAAGACAGCTACCACCGGACTTTCCTTGCTATGGTGGTAGGCAAGGAAAGCGTCGATTGCTGCTAGGCCTACCAAACCATCCACGTTTGGAAAGAGGACGACCCCAAAAATTAGCAAAGCTAACACATCCATAAACGGGACCCATTCTCCTTGATTGGCCATACCCCTCGCTTTGTCTTCTAGGTACTTCTGTGGTAGGCCCGCTATGCCATTCCGAGTCTGTTTTATGCGGTCCAAACCTCTTGCTGAATCCTTGATCACAGTTGCAATTCTGCTCAAAGAGGGGAGACACCCGGAGGAAAGATATGGTTTTCTTCCCCCGAGAGGACATCCTAGAATCTCCTCAAATTCTTCAATGGTTGGTACTAATTGGAAGTCCCCGAAAGTGAAGCATCTCAAAGGCTGGTCGTAGTATTGGGTAAGTGATGCAATGGCTTCTATGGACACCTCTGCTATGGTCAACTCTAAGATCTTTCCGTAAGTCTTGCGGAAGGCTTGCATTTGGAGGGGTTCCATCAACCGCCCTAATTCCTTGATGCTGGTGGTATCTGGGCTTTTGACCTTGACTTGGTAGAACCTCTTGCCGGTTTGATTTGTTCCCATGCTTACTAAAGTGAGATAAAAGCTGGTGCAAATCAAAACTCCGATATCTCATGGGTGGAATGGATGAATGTATGATGGAATGCATATGACACAGATGCAATCTAGGAATGCGGGGGTCCGGGGAATTTGTCCCCTTCTTAGACACGACGTCTAGGGGTAGCAAAATGCCCCAACGCACGTTTTTAAGAAGGCGACACGGACCCTCCGTTGGTTTGTTTACAGTAGGGATCAAGACAGAACCCATATGCAATGCCTATGCAAAAGACACAATGCGGGAACGTACACAGTATGACAATATTTACTGAACATAAGCAAAAGGGTATATGATACTCATGCATGGCAGTGTGAAAAATGGCACGCAACGTGTTTGCTTCGTGCCCCTATTTAAAGGACCTATAAGGGAGAGAACTAACTAGGCTTTTAGCAATAATCCCCAAGGTAGTTATATCTCTCTTGATGGTTTCTAGAGGTATCATCCCCTTTGAAGAACATATTGTAGCAGTAGGGACTACTAGCAACAATAGGTTTTCAAAGAGAAAAGCTCTAGATGAGGGTTCACTGTAATCAAGCAAGTCGGAGACCTAGCATGATCACAGATTCACCTCCACTCCTTATGCTCCCATGAACCCGGGTATAGGGCCCTTTTTCACTCACAGTGTGTGCAAATAGTGTTGGTGTTTGTGTGCATCAAATGAATAAATATTTACCTCATGCATACATTCTAAAACACACTAAAAGCAACAAATAGTTTATATACACAAGAACATAAGACAAATAAAGGGAAACCAACAAAGGAGAAAGTCATGATAAAACATTGCACAAGATTAAATGGCCTAACTCTCTAAAAAAAGTCCCCAGTGGAGTCGCCAACTGTCGCAACCTACCCTTCGGCGGGAGGGCGACGCGTGACTCGCGGGATGCGTGTTCCACGAAAGGAATACGCGCGGAGTCGCCACCAACGTTTATTTGAGGAAAACGTCGGAAAAACCGGAAAAGACGCGATCTACGAACTTTTAAGTGAAAGGTTCGGGAGTTGTATTTACGCACGGGGAAGGTATTAGCACCCCATACGTCCGTCCCAAGGGGCGGCAGCCTTTAATCGAATGTGCAAACATGACTTTGATTTTTATGTTCCCTTTTATGTCCTTATATCCTTTATACCCTTTTTATATTTTTCTCTTTTTGTGGTCGACAAGGGTGTTTCCCTTTGCTCCTACGTATTCCTCAATTTGCGATGAGGAAATCAGACCTACGTAGTTCTTTCGGAACAAAGTGTTTGGTTAAGTTGTTTTTGTCTTTTTTGCAAAATATGTTTTTTATTGAACAAAAGGTCATTTAAGGTGTTGAACCATTTAAACGGTCTTTTGATTTTGAAAGGGGAGAAACGTTAAGGCGTTGGACCATTAACGATCTCTTGTTTTTGAAAGGAGAGAAACGTTAAGGCATTTGGACCATTAACGACCTCTTGTTTTTGAAAGGAGAGAAACGTTAAGGCATTGGACCATTAACGATCTCTTGTTTTTTTGAAAGGAGAGAAACGTTAAGGCATTGGACCATTAACGATCTCTTGTTTTTTGAAAGGAGAGAAACGTTAAGGCATTGGACCATTAACGATCTCTTGGGGTGGTCGACAAAAGCGGGGCTTTTGCTCCTACGTATCCTCAATGAGGAACTCAGACCTACGTAGTTCTTTCTTATCAAATGATTCTTTTTTACTTAAGTGGTGATCATTTTAAGGCGTTGGACCTTAAAAATGATCCATTTTACTTAGTGAGAAATTGAAATGACGAACTTCAAAAGCCTATTTTTGTGGACGAGCTTGACTAGGCGAGTTGATTTTAGCCTTAGTTTCACTTTAGTTATTAATCAATTCAATTAAGAATGAGAAATCCCAAAGAGAAAACGTCCGATTGATTTTCCGCTTTATTTTACTAAAAGATGTCTTTTTGATTATTATATTATTTTTTACCTCTTTTTGATTTCCAACGTGGTTACGGCACGACCGAACAGTCGGAATTCATTTTAACCGAAGTTAACGGATAATACAATTCAAACGTTCGGTGGAAATTTATTTTATTTTTAAGTTAAGCGAGAAATGACTTAAGTAAAATGGCTTAAGCACGTCAAGAGGGGGTATAAAAAGTAAACAAAACGAGAATAAAAATGCACGAAACGCACTGTGGACCACCATGGGTGCATAGAATGAATCGAAAAGCTCGGTTCGAGGTACTTACCCGTTGAAGATCGAAGAACGATGAAGAACGAATGAAGAACGTCGAAGAACGGTTGAAACCTTTGCGAGATTCCTCACGGAAAACGTTACGGAAACGTTTCGGAAGCACCTCGGCTTAGATTTTCTTCACGGAAACAATTTTTCCAAGCAAATTCGAAAGAGAGAGAAGTGCCTAAGGGGCTGGACCCCTTCCTTCTTCATTTCCTCCCCTATTTATAGCAAAATAGGGGAGGTGGTTGCCGCCCAGCTCGCCCAGGCGAGCTCAGCTCGCCCAGGCGAGCAGGGTTGCTTCCTCCAGAAGCAACCGCCTTCTGGAGGAATCTTCTGGAGGGCCCAAATGGGCCTGGGTGCTATTTGCACCCCCATTTTTACTAAGTACACCCCCCTCTGCTGTTTTTGGTGATTCTCTTTTCGTAAAGTTACGGAAACTTACGAATTTCGTAACGATACTTGTTTTCTTTCCGTAATGTTACGGAACCTTGCGGATTACATAATCATCCCCTCTTTGACTTACGGAATGTTACGGAACCTCACTTAATTATGCAACGATGCTTCCATTTGATTTCCGATGTGTCACGGAAACTTACGGATTGTGCATCAACATTTTTTTGGTTTTTCGGCATGTCCTGGAATTTCATAAATTGCCTAATGATGGGTGCCAAGCACCTCACGAGGACCAAAGAATGGTCGCACGTCATCGAGCAAAGGTCCCCGGACGAAATTAGGGTATGACAATATCATTTAGGTAGGTTCTACAATATAGTTTGTTATATTTGTTTGAGTGTGTTTGGCATAAATATATTGTATTCCTCAGTCAAAAGTATCAATGAACAATAAGAAATGTTATCTTTATCTGTTTAGTTGTAGAATTAGGAGTAATGATAAAATAAATATTTCCTAACACATTTCCTGCTTTCACTCTATGTTTTCACAAAGAAATATAAAAATGTCACATGAACTTGGTTGTTTTCACCATTTTTTATACAAATCTTTGAAGGTCAGAAATAAAATGTACACAAGATGATAATTATTTAGGAAAATAGGAAATAAAAAAGCAAAATATTGTTAAGGTTTGTACCAGCGGGCAGAAGTTATTTCCTTGTTTATTGTGGCATGCACATTGTGAACAACTTTAACATATAAGAGATGAAGAGGTAAGTTACAGTTGCAAGTCTTTAGTTATTTCCTTGTTTAATTAAATTTTACAAGCCTCAAGTCTTCTGTTCGAAACCTGCAACATCCAAAAAAAAGTTACAGTTGCAAGTGAGGGGAAGGAACAGAACAAAGCTTGGAGCCAATCTACTCCTCTCCAATTGATGATGTATTCTTCTCAATTAACTCTTAACTCATCCCAACTTTTAAATCACACCAACCTTAATATTGTTAGGCTTCTTCCTTGTGTCAACTTGTCAAAAGGTGCCCTCTTAGGAACAAAGAGGATAGGCTTAAACTCCAACTGTCCCTCACTTGAGAAGTGCTTGACAGCCAAATGCTCTTCCCAGTCATTGGTAAGACTCTTGTAGAAAGCAGAATACTCCTCCTTTGCGATCTCCTCAGGCTTTCTCATCCAAATGGGCTTGTGCTTGTTCACCAAGGAGCATTCATGTGACACTTCCTTAATCTTCTTTTTCTTTTTTTCTTCCTTCTCCTCTTCGTCAACATCCTCCACCTAAGTAGATTAAAAAATTAGATATTGAAGTAAAATTGTAATTAAAAAATACCAAAAAATAAAACAAATTACATTTTAAATTACTTGTTTAGATTTTATTCCTTATGGTTCAAGTAATAATAATGATGACAATTCTATCCATGTTTTTGTTTGATATTGATTTGATTTTTTGCATAAAACAAAGAGGGGAACGAGTAACAAATTGAAGATTGTACATTCAGGAACTAAAGAATTCAAAATAGCTAGTAATAAGAGGGATTTGTTTCTGGGATTTTCTAAGCACCAAGAGCGGCTACGCAAGAAGCTTGCACTTGAGGAGGGAAAGATATTTGCACCTAATGAACAACTTTCTTAACTATTTGTCCTTCAGACTTTCCTGTTTCTTTTTGTTAATATGTAAATCACAATAGTATAAGGCTATGGCGTAAAAACATGGTCTATATTTACTTCTAAGATTGTTAGGGGTCAAAAAGACCATGTCCATAAGCCATAGCCTTATACTATTTATATTTACATATTAGCAAAAGAAACAGTCAAATCTGAATGACAAATAGTTAAGAAAGTTGTTCATTAGCTGCATATATCCTTCCCTCCTTAAGTGCAAGCTTCTTGCGTAGCCGCTCTTGGTGCTCAGAAAATCCCAAAAGCAAATCCCTCTTATTACTAACTATTTTGAATTCTTTAGTTCCTGAATGTACAACCTTCAAATTGTTGCTTGTTCCCCTCTTTGTTTTCTGCAAAAAAGAAAATCAATATGAAACAATTCAGGCTGAATTGTTATCGTTATTATTACTCGAACCATAAGGAATAACATCTAAACAAGTCATTTAAAATGTAACTTTTTAATTTTTTTTGTTTTTTTTAATTACAATTTTACTTCAATATCTCATTTTTTAATCTACTTAGGTCGTTTTTTTAATCTAAGATTGTTGACAATTAAAAGTGTGAGATGGTGTACACAAATATATGGATGGTTGTCATTGAAAAATTTAAAGTAAAATATAATAGAATTATAAAGTTCTTGCTTACCGTTTGGATCTGCATGTGATTGACACATCGTTACAAAGATATAGGAACCATGAAAGGATTACATGCAAAGGAAAGAAAGTTATTAGCTTGATAGGTAATGAAAACTAAAATTATAAAATTTCTACATAATATGTTTATATATGATAGCATGAGATTGTAAAAATAAGTAAAAGAAGCATGTATTTTATTGTATTATTTTTTGGTACACATTTTAATGTTATATGAATGATTAAAATTAGTCATTTCTTACAAAATTTCCATTAGTATAGTAGTTTGTAAAGTTTCCTTTTGAAATCATTTGCCCCAAGGGCAACATATCCCAATTCATTCATATCTTTGAATAATTTCTCTCTACAATTATTTAGTATGCTGAAAGAATATTATGCCAGCATCATCTGGACATACCAAATTTACACACACTTACAATAGAATCAAACATAAAATTAGATTTATTTAGCCACTTTAGAAAAGCTACATATGGATCAAACTATCTGCAATGCACTAATTTGGTAAATGAAACTCAGAGTAAGCAAATAAGCCTAGGACCCACCAAGTGAATACATAAAACCAGCCGATCCTCCACACCACATACAAACCCCAGGGCAAATTAATGCATCCTGACTTAAACCACTTTGTGCAATATTCGTAGACTATTGAAGACCTCTACTGCAATATGTCCACAAAAGAATTGAAACAAGATCACAATGTATTCATTAATTCATCTCCTTTTCAAAGAGACACAGTTGCTTTCTAGTCTTTTTATAATGCAGTCAATGATTAAAACTAACTACAGAATATGGCAAGTGACAGCTCATCAAATACAGGGGATAACATAGCAAGTCAAGAGGAAGATGCTACAGTAGCAACAACAAGGGTACACCAACCAAACAAAGAGGTGCAATTAGTGAGTAAAACTAAAAGGAGGATTGTGAGGCCCACGTACCTAAAAGACTTCGTCTGATGGTCTAAAGCCTTGCACTCGTGTGAAGAATGATATGAAAATGTTGCAAGGATTCGGTGTTAGTAATTAGGGAACAAGAATAACGACTTGCTGATATTCTTAAATCACAAAAGACAAATTCTGTTATGAGAATTTCAGTTTAAATATATCATTACTTGTTGAATTTATGTTCAAATTATAGAAATAAGACAATTTTTTAATTGGACTCTAAATTAGTTGAATCTTCTTTAGCTTTTACTTTTATGATTAAGCTTTGAAAAATTTTCTTATTTCTTTTGGCTCTTAGTCTTGTCAACAGTCTTTCATCCCTTGCAAATGATATTTGAAATTATTACACCTTGATAGATTTATATGATATAGAGTTAAAGTGTTGGACAATATGTTGTTGACTCATCTATTTACTTGCTATTTGAGTATATGGTGTATGACTTGCACGATCTTCTTGTTTCCCTGCCTAATAAGTGGACTTGTTTTAAAAAGCACGATCTTCAAATGGGAAAGTTAGATATGAATTTTGGTATAAGATCCCTTGATCGTTGTCGGTCTTGCCGTGCTAATAGCTTCTAAATCAGACATTAAAAAGGATAATTTTTGTCATTTGTCATTTGAACGGTGCTGAAGATTAAGCTGTGGGTTTATTTAACTATTATTTATTGTTGGGATCATACAGACTATTGGCTAAAGTTTTCACAGTTTCTGCCAAGGTTGAAGCATGTTCTTAACAAACCATGAAAACAAGTTATTCTAGGAATTCATACTTTAAGGCAATAACTGTTATCAATTTGACAAAAAGTTTTTTTTGATTTATTATTTCTTCAATTTCGATGTTAAATTTGAAGGCTGTGATTGCATGCTAAACTTACATTATATGCTGATTGCATGCTTTTGCTTTACTGGGGGTATTGTGGCAGAACATTGTCATTGACTACTTGTTGATTGCTAGTATTATATAATGATATACATTTGGCTGCCTTTAACCCTTTATTTTGACTAATGTATTTTTGTAGGCAAAGTTTGATATCGCAGAAGCTACGAAGGTGAAGACGAAGGTTATGTCAACAGTAGCGACGAGATGGCGGCAATTTAAGTCCATATTGACTAGCAAATTTGTGTTTGCTAAGAGTGAAGGTCAACAAACGCAGGATGTTGTGACACAATATGGACTAGATCCTGAAGCGTGGAAACAATTTGAAGAAACCCGGCTCACACCTAACTGGGAGGTTAGTTGAATCTGTCTATCGTAACTTCAAATGAATATTTTTTTACCAATTTGATTATTTTAATTTGAAAAAAGTTTCCGCAATTATGTATGTCACATTGCAGGGTATTAGGAAACGAGCACAATCAATTCAAAAACACAACGACTGCCCTCACGTACTTTCACGTGGGGGATATGATTTGCTTGAGAAGAAATTGTTAGACGAGAAACGAAAAAGGATACAAGAGGAAGCATTGTTGAGTGAAAATCCAGCAAGTCTTGATGAACCCCCATCTCCAATAAAAAGACATGTTAAGTGGAAGGTTGCTCGGACCAGGGCTGTTGGCAATATGACATCTGAGTCCGCACAGGAAATTGCAGATAAAATAGTAAGTTCACCAATATGTTGCAATGTTCATATGTTTAACTATTTTGTAATGACAATGACAGCACGTTGTGTATTTTTGTGTCACTTGTTTTGTGTAGGACTCCTTAGAAGAGCAGATAACATAGGGTTCGTTTGTACCCCATGGTCGGCAAGACATACTGAACACTGCCATTGGGCGACCTGACCATGGGGGTCGCGTTCAGGCAGCAGGCTCAGGTGTGACTATTACTCAGTACTACGGAAGGGCATCAAGGACATGCAACAGTTCGTCCACATCCATCAGCCAACAACAACTAGATGAAGTTGTTGCAAGGCTTAGGGAAGACATGACTGGTCAGATTAGGGAAGAATTGAGGACTCAAATTAAGGAAGAATTGAGGACTCAGCTAGAAGAGGAAAATAAAAGGAGCTTGGAAATAATGACCAATGCATTGAAAGAGGCTATTAAAAAAGAGTTGTCAAATAAAGGATCCCCAGAGCCACTCCAAATTCAGCCGGACATACAACAATTAGGTGCGCGTGTCAGCACTAAGGGAAGTAATGTTGTTATCAATGTCCAGGCTTCACAGGAACATCATGCTGATGCCATACCATTGATGGGACTGTATGTGCAGCGTAAGGATGGTACACTAAGGTTGGTGGCCATGGGGAAAATAATGCAGGGGGATTCAATCATACACACAGTGGCATATGCAGATGATGTTGCCAGGGTAAGTGTATAAACAGTTATCGATCCTGAGGTTGAGGTCCCCTATGCCACCTCAGAAATACAATATGTGAAGCAGGCCGTCGATACATTTGTAGCTTGGCCCACACACCTTGTGAAAGCTGTATTAGATGAGGTAACATGTTTGATTTGACATACCTAAAGTAAAACATTCATAGATTACACTACAAATACTCACCCACTTTCATTAACCATGTAGGATCCAGAAAGTATTCCGCACAACGAGGATGCACATGTGCCGAAGCCGACTAATGTGGATGCAGATGATCCGTTGCGTGGATTGATAAAGTACAGTTTCGATATTTACAACAAGCCAGTTGAAATCAACTTTGATGGGAGCTGCTTTGGAATTGTAGATGCACCTACATCGATATTCATAGCATATTCAGATGTTAGTGAAATAATAGCAGGAGACAAAAGTCTTAACATATCTGTCTTACAATTATGGTTAATGTAAGTGAAATCCTTCATTTATTTGTTCCTCATTCATTCTATATCATGATCCAGTACAATACTTTCAAATCATGTGAATAGGTATATGCATGAGTGGAGTCAGATATTTAGTCAAGGTTCCATGTATGCATTCCTTGAGCCACAGTCGTTGGTTTGTTCAAAGGATAGATGCAGCGAATGCCAACAATATCTTGAAAGATGGCTTAAGGAATATGACCGAGAGGTGTACATTGGACCTTACTTCCTTCAGTAAGTGCTATTTAACAAACATACTTCAAATGATGTTTGGGTGTATACGTATCTAATGTGCATGACATGCAGGGCACATTGGCAGCTCGTACTTTTGTGTCCTAGGCAACATGTTGTTGTTTGGTTGTGTTTGTTGCGTAGGAAACCTGATATGCATATCAAAGCTACAATTAATAGGTTATCTCATACCATATAACTTTTTACAAGCCTTCTTTAATGGTCATTATTGGTTGACATGTTGTTCTATATGCGTTGATGTGCTTTTTTAAAACCAGGGTAATGACGAAATTGAAGACGACCTTGTCTCCTGAAACTAAGGCAGTTGCACCTAAGTGGATTGAAGTTAAGGTAAGTCAGTTATGTACCATGCGTTATTGTTGTCTAGTTAAGTCATGTAATTATGTAATGTATACGATGTTCAAATTTTTTCCATATGTAGAGTCACGTTCAAACCGGATGTTATGAATGTGGATATTACATAATGCATTGGATGTGGAACATCATAACCAGTGACATAAAGAGTGACTGGTCCATGGTATGCATAAACTTCAGTGCAATTGGAACTGAATTTTTATATTTGCAGTACTAACTTTAAAATATGAATACTTGCAGTGGTTTGCTGATGAGACACCATTGGACATCGACAACATCACCACAATTCGAAAGAAATGGGCAACATTTTTTTTAAAGACAGCAATAAGTAAAAACGGCTAATGATGGCTTAGGAGTATTCTTTTTTCCTGTATTTGAGACAATTGTTTTGTTATTTTACACAGCAGCTATCTTATTTTCAATCATGCTACTAATATTCATTACCATTCACAATTCCTATAATGGTGATGCGACCAAACGTCGTGCTTTTCTGTTCTTAGTATTACCTACTGAATTTGATATAATTGTAGTAATATATTGTCATTACCCCCTTCTACTGCATTGCATCTGCATTTGATTACCACAACAACAATTTAGTGCAAATGTTGTACCACCAAGCTTGCCATTGCAGCAGTTAAGTGAATGAATGAAGTGTCCACAGTCATTGGATGGTTGCTTGGTAGAGGTACATGCTAATAACTAATAAGATTTCCTGTGCAGGGTATCATTGTTTTTGCATGAGTGATGGCTACCTTGGGGCTGGAGATTTTGGTTGAATCTGCCTCACAAGTTATTTCGAAGGTAATTGAGATAATCTTTTGTTCTTGTTTGTTTATTATATACCTAAATTTGGGTTCAATACTAGTTATTCAACATGTGGATTATCTACCACAAGATTGTTCTAATAAGTGATTTTATCATTTGAGCAGATGATATTATCATTTGACCTTGCTTTTGCTTTGATTCCGCTCCTAAAGATCAGTAGCAGCAAAATGACTAGCAGCACAAGCATTGAAGAGGTGTGTTTCCTCCTTGTTTGTGGATTGATGAACTATAAGTTAATACATTATACTCAAATGTTCTACTTCTAAAATTTGATCAGCTAGGCTTACATGAATTGTTGAATTGATCAGCTAGGCATACATTATATCAACTGTTAGTGTCACTTTTTCAGTCTAATAATATTTTGGTTTATATTATCATTTTTATGATTAAAGAGATTGCAGGGATGCCAAGGGAAGGGGACCAGGGGATGAAAATTATGATTAAAGAGAGTTCTTGAGGAGTTTGTCAGATGCTGAGGTAATTAGTGCTAAAGCAGTTGGGTGAAATTCTCAAATTTTGAATGATGCATGCAATTAATATCGTCATTTGATGAAATGCAGAATCTTCCTGACTGGTTTAGTGCATGTTTCATTGATTGCATTCCGTTAAAATTATTATTAATCAAGAGGAGTCTTGCTTAATTGAATTCAGTGTTGAGCGTGTTGCATTTGTCTTATGTAGTAGTTCATTCATTTATTTAATTTTAGTTGACAACTTGTGGAATGGTCATATCAAAATATAACCTATGAAAGAGGATAATCTTGTCAGCTAATTGTTGAGTGGTTTATTTTATTGTTTTGTCTTTTATGTTGCATTTGATGACTTTGTTTCTTTTCTTGTAGGGAAGTGGAAGATTTTGCACGAAGGTTAAATTCTGATTGGCCTGAAAGGATGCAAATTTGATCTTTGGGCCAAGACAGAAGACTAGTAACAATTTCTATGAATAGCAATTGTTCAACGCAGCTGTATATAGGTATGTTCTATCTATCTTCTCAATATTCGCGGTGAACCCTACTTGCTGCCTTGTTTTCTATCAGAAGCATCATTAAATTTTGTTGGCATGCACATGACTGGAATCAAGTAGTTATAAGTTACTTCATCACTCTAATGAATATTGAAAGCTACCAAACCCCGCAAGAAATACATGGAAACCGTTTCTTTAATTTGTCTCTTACTTCACGCAAGTTGTTCACGGCTCCTCTTTATATGTACACGTACTATCTCTCATGCATTTCATTCATCACATACAACACTCTCTCCAAAGTTCAAATTAAGACTGAGGGGTGAGAAAGAGAGAATTAATATGGGTGCCGGTCTAGTTGCGTTCCTCTTAATGGTTCTTGTGCAATTGGTCTATGCAGTGATGAACATTACTTCAATGCTTGCAATAGAATCTGGAATGAGCCCTCTTGTCCTTGTTGCTTATCGACAACTCTTTGCTACTGTGTCCATTGCTCCCTTTGCTTATTGGCTCGAGTGATAATTGTATATATACTCTTTCTGGTTTTGTTTTATTTCATATATATAAACAATGCATGCATGAAAGGCTTTGATGAACTTTGAAGCACCTATAACATTCTCACTGTGAGTGTCACCGTCGATATCCCTTTTGTTTTGGTTGATGCATGATTGTGTTATTTATCTATCTATGTATTTATATATGTTTGATGTATATAAATGTAGCTTTGTTTTTGAAATTTGAATGGTATAACCCAAATTTTGTGAGCAGGCAAAATACTTCAACGACGGTCCTTATAAAACCGGTCTTTATAGGTTTATTTACCAACAACGACGGGTGCACGGGCCACCGTCGTTGAAACTTCAAAGAACAACGACAGTGTGCTCACCACCGACGTTGACATACTGCCAAACAACGTCGGTGGTGAGCCCGCCACCGATGTTGAAAGGAAACCCAACAAATACGGGTGTTAGACGTACCCAACATTGAAATAGACCACAACAACGACGGGTCTTCTTTTACCCGACATTGAAATGGACCAAAACAATGACGGGTCTTAGCCTACCCGACGTTGAAATGGACCCCAACAACGACGGGTTCTTCAACATGTGCGTCGTCGAATCATTTTTTATAACGTCTGTTGTTTTATAGGCACTGACGTTGTATTCTGACATTACAAAGACGGATCCTATTATGACCGATGTCGTTGTTGTCGACATACAATGACATCTGGAACAAAGACGGTGTGGGACCCGTTGTAGATACCTATTTTCAACCGATGTAAAAGCTTCTTTTTGTAGTTGTGAGTTATTATTATTATGATTAAAACACAGAGAAAAAAACATAATTTGTATTTAGTGGACAAGATGTTTTCCAAAAATTAAAAATGAATCACTTTTAAATTATCAACTTCCTTGAATGGAAACTTTTCCCCAATTGGAAAGGCTCGTTTCCTCCCTTGATTTTGTTTGTACTTTTAAATGAATCACTTTTAAATTATCAACTTCCTTAAAAATAATTCTTATCCCTCACTGCAAACTCTACATTTATTTCCTATGGACATCACTTGTATGTTGCACCATTTGACCTGGTACACTTGCATTTGGGGTTCGTTCCTCGAACCAACAAACATTTGGAGTTCATTCCACACTAATGCTGGCCAGAGGTAATTTCTAGACCAAATTTGAGACTATAGTTATTCAGTTTCATGCCGTCATTCTATTTTTCTTAAGCATTAGCCACATGTTTAGTAAATCCCCTCTTGAACTTAGTAATTATGCCACCTTAAAAAATGTAGCACAACTCCAACACCAATTACACGTGAGGTTTACATAAAGCCAACCTGCTACTTTCAGCCCATAAGAAAGAAAATAATATGAAAGGATAAAGAACACCAAAATCTCCACTTGTAGTAGCCGGAATAATATAAAGAAAAATAACAAACAAGATCTTTATTCAAAATGATAATGAGAATAACATTCGTACTGTAAACAGAACTTCCTGGAAAATTAGTTACTCTCATGATCTACAGAATACCAAAACATCATTTGGTTACTCTTGCTTTTGTTTTGAAATATATCCCCAGTTAAAATAGCATAGAATGACATCAAATTAACGAAGACGATACAGAAAATTAATTCCTTGTAATTTTAGAGAAGCCAAATAAAATACCCAGTCATCCATATTCTAGAAATCCATAAAATTAGAATAGGCATAAAATTAATAATCGTCTCAAAATCTAAAGGCTAGAATAAGAGCAAATCTTTAAATAAAATTAATATTAGATAAGCATAAAATTAGACCTTAAAGCCTTGAGAAAATTCAAAACAAGTACAAAGGAAACAAAAAACCTAAAATGTGAAATAATTCAAAGACTCACAATTGTTAAAAAGCAAACGATAATAAAAACCATGAAGCCTCAGTGTCTTAGTGTTTGGAAGTTAATCCTTCCAATCATCTCAATATCATTACAAGCCTACGAAAGACATCACTGGCAGCAGCAGGAATAATTTCAGGAAAAAAGCAAGGAATTGTAAAACGATGATAAAAACATACATTTAGAAAAACAAAATTTCGTATGATTTTTATTTTATTTTTCTCAAGAAAAACAGTTGGAGAACAGATCGAAAGTAATACGAGTTGAATTCGCTAAAACAGAAGAGAAACTGAAACATCAAAAGTCACGAAATTGGGAACGAACAATAACTAAACTGACTGAGAGCGAAAAGAGGGACGAACGAGAAAGAGGGGTTGTGGCAACCTTGAACGGAAGTTAAGTGTTGGCGTTAAGGTTCATTACATATAGGGGAATCCATAGGTAAACGAGGGTTTCGGTTCAGTCTAAAATCGTGATTTAAATGTATAGAGGCCCAAATGTTGAATGTTAATGAAGTTTGCCTAAGACCCAATAGATATTGAGGATTACTATTGCCACCCCACCTTTGGTTTTAAAAGGGTTAAAATAATCCCATATTTTGTCTAGTCTTCTATTTTAGTCCCTCCATTTTAAAATATAGAATATTTGGTGTTCTCAGTTTTAAGAAAATATATAATTTTGATTTAATATTAAAATTTGCACATATTTTATTTTGGTTGAATTGAACATTGATCTTATCATATTCATTTAAAATATCATTAAAAATGATTTAACTAATTAAAGTGTAAGAATTAAAAGAAACAAATGTAAATAAATTGAAGATTCAACAAAAATTGTGAATTTTAAAATATTAAGAGACTAAATATCTCTATTAAAAATCGCACTCATAACTTAGTTGAGATATTAGGTTAATGGTCACAAATAAAATTAGTGGATCAAACAGATTATCAAACAAATTACTAAAAGAATCAAAATTTTATATAAGACAAGCCACCTAAGTAAACTTTCAAGCCAGTTAAACCTCCAAATAGATTGGGCTAAGTCTTAATGTAAGATTTATATATCTTTTTCATTCATGTAAATATGTTACTTTTTTATTTTTACTCTTGATAAATTATATTCTTCTTTTTAGTTTCTATAAATTATATTTTTTTTTTAACCCAGATAAATTATATTCATTTTTTGGTCTTTGTTAGTTTTTTCAAAAAATTTAGTCTTTATTGACATCACACTCATGACATAATTTTTTTTTCTAGCGTGACATTCGGTGTCATCAACTGTTAACTTGTCAACTATCATTAGTATTTTTTAACCCCAAGAAATGCAAAAAAATATGTTTGTAAAAGTCTTAATTATATAAAAAATATGACAGCCATTACTATTTTTTACAAAAGGGTATTTAAAAAAAAGTAAAATCTACGAAGAAATATTTGTAAAGTTTTAATTATGAAAATTTAATTACTAATTTTTTAGAATCAAATATTATTTCGAGCCCGTAATTGTTTTTTTACGAGAGCCAGTAATTGTTACTACCAGTTATCATTGTAGCAAGAAAAAGGGAAATGGAATCTTAATTCTTTTATTTTAAACAATATTTTAGACTTTTTTACAAAAATAGGTAAAAAAAAATATTTACATAAAAGTGTAATATGAAAACTATTGGCAGGCAGAACATGGGCGATTTTGCTTTCCTATATGGGTTATTTCTTTAACTGATGTAGAAAAGTAAAATTACCTATATCCCATCAATAATTTCCATACTACTTTTTATGTAAATAGTCCTTTTAACCTAGTTTCGTAAAAGGTCCAATTTTTAAGATCTTCTTTCAATTACGACGGAAAATAACTTAGCTTTTTTGTGAGTCTTTTTCTCTAATATTTTAATTAAAATTTGTCACATCAGCAATAAAAACCAGAGAGATTGTTACCTTTTTATATAAAAAAACAAGAAATATATTAACCAGATATCGAAAGAAGGGAACACAAATAAACAATTGAATAGGTTAATTTAAGTACAAATTAGGAATGCAAGAGGATTAAATAGAGTGAGAGGAGAGACATAATATAGTGACATGGCAGAGTGTATGCATGATTGTGTTTAAGAATTTATATATTATAAATAAATTTTGCATTTGTTATCATGCATATCCAGAATTTTAATATTTTTACATATCGAAACTCATAGCATTATTCTGACATATCATTTGCACATATTTATTGAATATTTTCTTTGATGTATATGTCCATCCATTCTGATATATACATTATTTGCTTTTATATATATACCATGCTATAATATCTTTAAATCTTTATGTGATGATGAATAATTCATAATCATAGATGGACCTTATGAAGTTTTATTGTAATATATAAGATATTTCTTATGAATCTTTGCCTTGATGTGTTTAAAATTTTAATGTTTGTTATCATAAAAATAGGAGGAGATTGTTGAAACCAAAGTCATACAAAGTGTTCAATTTTTTAAATGTTTTAATGAAAACAAAGACGATTAAAATATATGAAATGCAAAGTTTTGTTTTGTTGAATACAAGGGTTTTTGTGACAAAGCTTACATAAAATGCTCATTACTTACTAGACATGACAATGGGACGGGGCATGGACGAATATTGTCTCCAATTCCTGACTCTGACTCCCCAACATGTTCGCATACTCGTACCTGATATCGGGTTAAAATTTATTATCACATCCTCATACCTGTCGGATATCGGGTATCCCCGACCCGTACCTCATTCAAATTAGAAAAATAATTTTTTTTAAAGAAAATATTAAAAATTTGATTTTAGAAAAAATAAATTGATTGTTAAATATTTATTTTTAACTACTTATATATCAATAAATTTATTATAGTTCATGTGTCTACAAAAATCGTTAAAAAAAGAATATTAAATTATGTAAAAATTATAAAATAAAATTAACAAGTAATAAAAATTATAGGCATTTTGATTTTAAATTATGCAAAAATTCTAAAAAATTTAAGTGGTGGGGTTGGTCCGGTTTTGGGGTTGGGGCAGATGTAGTAGTAATCCCATACCTATCAGAAATGAAAGAGAGATGAAAAGAAGTTTGAGGATTCGTTCATTAAAGTATTACAAAGTTGGTTTATTTATAAAATAACTAACTTGAGTAACCAACTAACTTACTCAAATAACTTTAGTAACTAACTAACTACTCAAATAACTTCTAGTAACTAACTGCAACCGCTTAATCGTGATACCCCTCAAGTTGGCGAATAGATGTTAATCATTCCCAACTTGGCAATGAATTTACCAAAAATCCGGGCCTGGAGGTGCTTTTGTAAAAACATTTGCAACTTGGTGTTGGCTCTTGACATGGACAAGCTTGACTACTTTGGACTGAACATATTCTCGGATGAAATGATGATCAATGTTAATGTGCTTGGATTGTTCATGATGAGCAGGGTTTGAAGCAAGACTTATAGTGTAACACCCTCTACCCCTCACATATATATTAATAAAGGAATAAAAATTCAAATATTAATTAAAAATATTTTTAAAACATTTTAAAATACAAGCCTTTCAAATGGGTAAAAGACTCACATTCACTTTCTTCTACATCATATTCAAACTTGTCCAAATAAATAATAAAGTCATCTCGGCTCAAAGAAGGTCATCTAAGTTTCATACAATTAATATAGAACCTATATCCTAATGTCACATCTTATCAGAGCGTGGTGTTCCCGTGTTCTCTAGCATGAGGTTCTTCATAGTCATCCACCTATTCATCTGCTCCCCCAAACACAAAGTTCAAGATCATCACAGGATCCAAACACAAACAACAAACCGGGAGTG
The DNA here is from genome assembly GCF_000004515.6 of Glycine max. Classification (NCBI taxonomy): domain Eukaryota; kingdom Viridiplantae; phylum Streptophyta; class Magnoliopsida; order Fabales; family Fabaceae; genus Glycine; species Glycine max. Next base: position 41,796,071 of record NC_016088.4, read on the forward strand.
AGTTATCGCATTCCTAACTACTAGAGAGAAACAAAACAACATATAGTAGCCAAATACAATTTACTTAGCATATCTCACATTATTTCATCACTTTGTCGTTCAAAATTCACTTTTCATCTGTCAATCACACTTTTCAATCATCAATCACATTACACAAGAATCACACGTTCTGATCAAGACATAATAACACCTCAATTTCATAATGAACAATTAGCAAGCGCATGAGACAATTTATGCTAAGACTCAAGCCTATATGCAATGTGGTACCATGTCAATGAAAAACCTCGTCGGGCGCCTAGGAGTACATGACAAGACAAACCACACGATAGAAAGTCAAGTCACTCTCACTAGGTAATATCATAGGGAGACCAGTCAGGGTCATAGTGTTTTGCGAGAATGCTCCAACCATATGGGATCAACATAGGCTTAAAGGAGCACTCAAACCGTGTGACCCCCAAGGCCTACACTTCGAAGAGTCCGTCAGGGCCTCTCCCTCCTGATTCAGGTCCAACCCAGAAAACATTTTAGCACACAGACTCTATCTATGAACTGTACAAAACACACGACTCCTCAATTGTTCTCAAAATAATTTTAACTCGTCGCCCTTTAAGGGTCTTATCATTAACTCGTCGCCCTTAAAGGGACTTAACATTAACTCGTCGCCCAAAAAGGGACTTAGCATTAACTCGTCGCCCTAAAAGGGACTTAACATCAACTCGTCGCCCTAAAAGGGACTTAGCATTAACTCGTCGCCCTTGAAGGAACTTATGATCGTGTGATTGTACAATTCATAGTTTACAACTCAATGCACATATATATCTCAATCATATACATACTCAATTTATCACATACACTCAATCCCAATCACAATGGTATAATCTCAATTTAACATGTTATCACACCTCATGAATCATATACACTTTACCTATGAACTATGTAATACACACATCTACTCAATTGTTTTCAAGATCATTTTAACTCGTCGGGTTCCCACAGTGGATCCCATCACAATACTCGTCGCCCTTAAAGGGTCTTACAATTGTGTGATTGCACAGTTCATAGTTCACAACTCAATACACACATCTCATCTCAATACACATGTATTTCATCATCCGTCACATGTTCAATTTATCGCATACTCACAGTTTGAATCATCATTTCATAACCTCAACATAACAATTTATACAAAAGATTTTATCACAACATGGAATGTAAAACCTCTGAAATAGTTCCTCACAATTGTATCAAAATCAATTAATCAAAATCACGGGTTAACACAAAAACATCAAGAGCACTCAAGTTTATCAATCAATTCTCATCAGGACATCAATTGGTACATAGAACATAATAATATTGTATTCATAATCATAAAGAAAAATTATAATTCAATAAACATCCCAAAATAAACCCAAATTTAATCCTCTAAGGATCCTTACACATGTTCATTCTAACCCCCAATTGCGATAAACTCATCCCTTACCTCTGAGCGGACTCACGTGTCTTCAGCTAGCGATAGTAACATCTCTAGCGGTTCCCTGAGATTCCTTCAGTTATTCCTCCGACTGTTGCGATAGAATTCCCAAACGTCAGAGAGACGGAGAAGAGATTGAAACCTCCACTTGTACTGTCTTCATGCGATTCCTTTTTCTCCCTCCACGAATATTATCTCGAAAATACCAACGGTGGAAGTGTGTGCAATTGAATTTTGAACAACATATCCAAATTTCATGAAAATCCAACGGTTAACGAAACCGGGATCATAGTTTTACCGAGACAGTTTTGGGTTTCTACGGGAAAATAAAAGGATACAATGCGAAGGGTATTTCTCTTAGCTCAAACATAATATCGAATTCCCAATGGTGAGAATGTTTGGAATTGGGTTGCGAACGTGGTGCTCAAATTTCACGACGATCCAACGGTGAATGAGTCCGAGATCGTCATTTTTCTGAGACAGGTTAGGTGGCTTGCGGGAAAAAGATAGGGTTTTGAGAGAAAAGAGAAAAAACGAAATTGTGAGGCAGAGGAGGCTGGGGAGTCAGTCTGAAAACTGACCTATCATGTTACTATTTATAGCTAGGGGCATTTTCGACCTATTATTTACTCTATTTATTTATTTATTATTTTATAAAAACAAACTTTATTTTATTTTCTATCAAACAAATAAATAAAATACCTTTTTTATTTTCTCTCAAATCATTATTTTAATTAATAATTATATCTCCTTATTTATTTATTTATAAAATCTCATCATTATTTTTAAAATTCTATTTATTTATAAATAAAAATTCTTTTTAATCTAGTTTACGAAAATTGGGATGTTACATATAGCAGATTTATTATCACAAAATAGCATCACAGAGGGTACATTAACTTCAAAGTGAAGAAGTAACTTGCTTAACCAAACAATTTCACTAGTAACAGAAGACAAGACACGATATTCAGCTTCAGTGGATGATTTTGAAACAGTGGGTTCTTTCTTAGAATGCCAAGAAAGAAGGTTGTTTCCCAGAAAGACACAAAAGACAGAAGTGGATCTTCTAGTATCAACATAGTTGACCCAATCAGCATCAGCAAAGGCAATGAGGTTGAGAGAGTTCTAAGTAGGGAAAAACAAACCTTGCATACCAATGAAGGTTTGTCCTACCTTGTCTAATCAGAAAAGTTAGATAAGTAGGATTAATTACAAATCTAGCCCAAAAGCTAATACATGACAAACTCAACTTACATGAATAGATTCAAATACAATGATTTAAAATATTAATGACAAATAAAAAAAGTAAACCAAACGGATTTATAGACTTAAATAAAAAGAATATTTATAATATTATTCTAGCCATTCAAATCAAAGCTATGAATTAGATAAAAAATTTAATTCTTTGTTTACACACTTTTATGACAAAAACCTCTTCTACCAAGATAAAATTAAAAACATGACTTTTTACATAATGTCAAGAATATACCTCAATTATAACACCTGTATCCTATGCATCTTTTGTACGGGTCATAATGTGGCACAAGCATCCTGCATTCCAACATTAGAATTATTACAATATTAGTAAATTATTAAATAATTTTCTTGCCCAAAAAAAGAAGAAGAAAAATCTACAAATCTCTTTATACTTTTGCAACTCAGTTAATAATAGAGTGAGTATTAATTTCCATTCCAAATAGAAGTTAAATTTGTTGCACAAAAAAATCCAAGAATGCATCAGGTTGGCGAAAGCAAACAAATTTAGTATAAAGCAACCTATTTTTTCAATAGGAGAGAAACCCAAATGCAAAACACATACACACCAGCCATAACAGTCGGTTTGAATCTGAATCCTAAAATGCAAAACATAAAAATACTTCTTTTTGTGAGTTGTGAAAGAAGAAGATGAAAACCACAAAAAGGAAAAGAGATGAGAGGCAAAGAAGTACCGAACGACACATTCTTCGGGATCAGCGAGAGGCTACCTTGTGCCCAATTCCTTGGAATTTTCTGCCGCCGACATTGTTTTCTCCAACGTGGCGGCACCATTGTCGACCTGAGGAAAAAAATCAATGTGAATCAGTGATGTGAATTGAGCGAGAAATCGGGTTTATGCAAAGAAATGAAAAAGGAAAAAGAAAAAAACTTTTGACACTTGGGGGGAAGAGAATATACCAAGAACCTTACCAAGTGAAGTGAGCTTCCCCAAGGTTTGCAACCTAGTTTCATAGGAGGCTGGCCTATCGATTTCAAAATCAAATTTGAACACCAGCACGAAACGGTGAAGCCAACCTGAAGAAGAAGCAAGTCGAGTGAGGGACAGAGTAGGAGGAATAAAAAATGCCAAAAAAAATCACCGCAGCGACACGTGTGAAGTTTGGTTGTTCTTTTATTATTAACAATAGATGTGAAGTATAAACCAATGACTTCAAAGTTTTTTTTAATTTTTTTTAAATTATTTATTTAAAGTAAAATGTTATACAACTTAAAATCATCCTATTTTTAAATTAATTTTTAATAATTTTAAATTAATTTTAATTTTTAATTTCTAATATTTTTTAATGTTTTTGATATTTTTGTTACAAATATTAAAAAATAATATTAACTTAAAGTTTATCAAATAATATTAAATTCTTTTAAAATATTTTTAATTAATTTTTACATTTAAAATATATCAAATAAATAATAATATAACCTATTAAGTCATGGTCTATCCCACTTAAAAATTAAAACCAATTTAAAGACTTTGAATTCGTTAATTAGTTTATGAATTTACATAAATTTTTTTAATAAATCATTCACTTTTTACGACTTAAAAAAAAATCAAAATCGTTTATTTTTTATGATATCATTATTAGGAGTCGTAACCCACTTTACAACTTATTCTTATTTAGGTGTTAATTCAAAATTTGTGCCTGTTTGATAAATTACAAATCAAATTACCATCTTTTGTAACTTTTTCTACATGAAGTGGTCTTGAGAAATGGAACCATTGCCCATAGCCCCATTTTTAAAGGCACACCAAAATTTTGCCAAGAGCCCCATTTTAAAAGGCACACCAACATTTTGCCAAGACACTCAACAGAAACTAGTTTTACTTGTTTTGACAGGATACTAAAAAAAAAAACATTATGATAAAATTGTGCCAAGATATACATCAAAAGTTCGGTTTCATTATATATATTAAAATAATGGAAATTAGTTTTTGCCATATTAGGGACATGCAAAAAAAAAAAAAACAAAAAAGTTCCTAGGGGAAACTCACATGGAAAAAATGATAGAGTATAGCAAAGAACAATGCTTATAAAAGAGAACGAGAAGATGTTTGAAGAAGATGACGAGGTGGGGAAAGGGGGTGCTTGAAGAATTGGGGAAAGGGGATGGTAGTGAGAAGAACGAAATGAGGAGTTTGAAAAGATTATTTTCCTTAATGTAATTATTATGTTTTGGAAATTAAGTTGCTTTCTAGTATTTCTTAAAAGTAAAATATGGAAATTATTTTCAGGACATTTACTTATGTCTAAACATTAAAATATTAACGATACTTTTTTCTATATTCTCTTTGTGGCATTCTCTATGTAATTTACTGAAAGTTAATAAAAATTATTAATTTTGATAGTTCTTTTTTAAAATTAAGTAAGAAAATTATTAAATGAAATGTAAGACCTACTCAAATGAATGATATTTTAATAAAATTTAATAAATAATAAAATATGTTAGAAAGAAAATATTTAAGAGAGTGTCGTTAGTATTCTAAGTAAATATGTATCTTAGAAATTACAGTAGTTTTCAAAAAGGATATTATCTTATATGAAAAAGAAAAATACAAACTGAGAGTGCAAAAAATAAAATGTTGGCAAATAGAATCTCCGAAAGCAATTGGGCTTTGGCCCAAAATGTTTCCATTTTGATGCAACACTCCCTCAAACGCAGAAACGAAACAGATAGCTGTTTCTTTCTCTCACGCTACCGCCATCGTTCATCAATGGCCACCCTCAACCTCTCTTCGTTGCAAGCTCTCTCCTCCCATCGTTTATGCTCTTCTTTTCCCCAAAATACCCCTACCCCTTCCTTCAATTTCCAGCTAAAACCCTCAATTAACCCGCGCCCAATTTCTCTGAAACCCTACGTTTCCGAGAAGCCTCGCGCGCGCGTGGTGGCATTGGCCGTGAAGAGCCTCGGCGATACGGAGGCGCTGGCGGTGTCGCCTGAAAATGACGGCCCCGCCGGAGAACTGCCGTCGGGCGCCGGCGTCTACGCCGTGTACGACACGAACGGCGACGTTCAGTTCATCGGTTTGTCGCGGAACATTGCCGCGAGCGTTGCGGCGCACTGGAAATCAGTGCCGGAGCTGTGCGGTTCCGTTAAGGTTAGGGTTTTTCTGGTTTCTGAACTGTGAAATGTGTGAGTATGAACTTTCAATTGTTTATTCTCGTTGTTTCATTTGGTTTTGGTTAGTGAAAAAGTTATGGCTTGGAGAATGGTTTGTTTTGTGTGGTGCCACCTTGGGTTGTTTGATTTATTATTGGTTTAGATGCTTAGGAAGGGTGGAGATGCTTTGCAAACTTCATTTTGCTACCAACGTCCGTTTGCAACGGATACTCAAACATGTTTGGAAGTTGAGTTTTGGAGAAGGAAGGGGACCCCATATATTTTAATTGTAAATTAATAGGGTTGTATAGTGTATAAAATGATTAACAAAATATTAAGACATTTATTTTATGTTAATCTATCAATTTATTTCTTTTATTTTTTAAAAAAAATCTTTATTAGGAATGAAATCGTGGACTAAAGAAATATAGAATTATGCATAGTGAGTATGATTTGCTAAATCTTGCTTGTAGATAAATTTTGGGATGAGATAAATTTTCACTCTGATTTACTATTTTGGTCCTTCCACTGTTTGTATGAGGCACACTTATCTTCCTGCATCCCTTTTCACTCTCTGATATTTTTGTCCTTTCTGGGCTTATAACTTCAGTGCATTGCGATAATAAAAGATATTTTTCATCAGTGAATGAAGCATCTTCTACATGAACATGATCTCTTACAATGTGCTAGCTCAAAATTATATAAACCTCGTAAAATTATACTTGAGAATGTGGATCTTCTTTGTACTATTGGAAGACTACTAAAAAAGATTTGTTTATATATTATAACATTGTGCTATTCTTTTATTTTTCCTGAGGTTAGTTTTGATCCAACCTCATGATAGAACTTATATGAGGTTCTCTATTGATGCTTAGATATTCTACAACTAAGTTTTTGTGTGTAGTTTGTTACTTTGTTTGGAGTTGACCATGATTATTCCAACTTTATTCCTTACTTCCATGAGCAATGCCATTTCAGTAAATTGTTGTACTATTTAACCAAATGAGTTAAGTTCTTTGAGAAAGGTGATTTACTCATCTCATTACACTATTTAACCAAATGAGTTAAGTTCTTTGAGAAAGGTGATTTACTCATCTCATTACACTATTTTGTTTAAAGAAATGGAAAACCATTCAAATGGTCAGAGTAATCATCTTAATCATAACTCACTATCCATGTGTTCTTTTCTTGTTCTTTAAAATGATTTGAAACAATGCAGAATAAAAGCACAGATGACAAACATTATTGGAAGTGATGTGATCTCCTGAAAGCTCCTCTTTTTTTTTAATATATCAATAATAATTTGCTCTGTCACATGCATTGATTCTAATCTAATTATGGTCACTATTCTCCAAATTTCCAGTGATAATGATGGTGTTTTTTTCTTGGTAAAATTGTCTGTTGTAGGCTGGGGTAGTGGATGAACCAGACAGAGAAACTCTAACCCAAGCATGGAAGTCTTGGATGGAAGAATACATAAAAGATAGTGGAAAAGTTCCACCTGGCAACGAATCAGGAAATGCCACTTGGGTCAGGCAGGCACCTAAAAGGAAGCCTGATCTTCGATTAACACCTGGTCGCCGCATGCAATTAACTGTCCCTCTTGAGAACCTCATTGACGGGTTGGTGAAAGAGAACAAGGTAGTTGCATTCATTAAGGGCCCTAGAAGTGCACCCTTATGTGGATTCTCACAGAGGGTGATAGCCATTCTTGAAAATGAAGGAGTAGATTATGAGAGTGTAAATGTGCTCGACGAAGAGTATAATTACGAATTGAGGGAAACACTTAAAAAGTACAGCAACTGGCCCACATTCCCTCAGATTTTTGTGGATGGTGAACTGGTTGGGGGTTGTGATATATTGACCTCCATGTATGAGAAAGGTGAACTGGCTAGCTTGTTCAAAAAATAATTGTGCAAGTTACCTGCATTTGAGCATTCTTTTGAACTTGGGGGATAGGAGTAGAAAGTGGGAGAGGTAAGGGAAGCGTGTAATGCAGGTTATTTAAACTCTGTTGTATGAATTAATCTTTTAGATACAAGGGGAGAAAAGAAAAAAGGAAAATTAGTTATGTATATTTGATTTTTATCATAGTACAAAATGGTTGTCTTTTTCATTTACGGTTTGTGCATAAATTTGATATGCATTTTATCCAAGACTTTTGAAAGAATAATGAGACCTTGCTGAGCATATTAGTCATTTCCTTTCAAATTAGTTATCCAGGACTTTTATATATTATTTGTGATCCGTTTTTAATAACAATCTTATGTATATGATTGATTCTTTTATCCTTTCAAAAGAAAAATGATTGTTTCTTTTATAAGCGATTATATATTATCTGGGATAATAACAATCAAAGGAAAAAAAAAAAAAAAGATCAATCAGACCAAAAAGGTAGTGGGGAAGGCTAACTCCTTATATTTTTTCATGATATTGGTGTGAGAATATTTATTAATTTTGTTGATAATTAATTTATTAGGAATTTGGTTAGTTCATCTTTAGTGGAGTTTTTTTTAATCGTGTTTTTTTATCTATAAATATTGAAATTAAAATCTTATTTAATAAGATCAAATATAGTATCACTGGAATGCATAAACCCAATATCAATGAACAGTCTTGTAGAACAGCAAGCAATAATGATTTATGAGAATATTAAATTCAATTTTTTCATTTATTTTTATTTTCACTTTTACCCTTTGAGAAATTTTTTTTGTCTTATTTTCTTTTCTTATAAGTACTTATCAAACAATTTATCTCAACATGATCTTATTTATAATATCTTCTTTTTGAGATATTATCTTATAATATCTTATTTATAATAACTAAAAACTATAATTTATATGAAATTATAAAATTTAAAAAATTAGAAGAAAATAAATTTATACAATAAAATAAAACATAGGATTAAAGTATAATTATAAATAAGAAAATTATTTATTTAAAAATATACATAAATTCTTATGAAGGCAAACTATAAGTGTATCCACAATTATAAAATGTTAACCTAATATTAATAACTAAATAATCATAATTTAGTTCAGGTCTATCAAGCTTACAAGACTTTTTAATAAACCTAAGCCTGGTTTATTTAATCTAATAGGCTTTTAAAAAAATCTGAGCCTAACTTAGAACAGTTCAAGCCAGACTTTATGTAGGCAAGGTTGTAAACTCCAGTAGGTCGGTCAGGCCTATTTCCACCCTTACCAATAAGCGATAATTTGGTTTTTTTCTTCTGAGCGATAATTGGGTGCTGAAGATAAAAATATTGACCAATGACCAATCAGATTAATTTGTCTGTGTTCGTACAATTCTTCTTCGTACAATTTAGCATTTTTCTATTTAAAAATAATATATTAATATTAATTATACAATGACATAATTTTTTCAAAAAAATTATGACATATAAATGAAACATTTGATATTTTAAATTATTTTTTATTATATTTATTGGAATAAATTACAACAATATTTCCTAAAGTTTCATATAATTACAGAAACATTTTCTATTTTTTTAACCATCACATTCATCTTCTTGTAGGAAATGTTAATGCAAAATTTGTCAAATGTTAAGTCAATGCTAATTAGGCATGAAAATAGGCTTAAGTTTCCAAAAGGGACCACTGACCTAGCCTACGTTAGGTCTAAATCAGACTTTATAGGTTATTTAAAAAGCCCTTTAGGCCATTTAAAAAGACTTTATGTCATTTTATTTAAGTAAATATAAATTATAACCATATATTTAGTATTATTATGTTAAAATTATTATAATGTGTCATAATCATATATTTGTTTATCTTTTAAAAACAGTACAAATATCGATCTATCCTCCTACATAAAGAGTCAAATATATAAATTTATTGAGTGATAAATTTATGATTTAATTAGAGGTCATATTACCAAATAGATTTTTTAGCTAAGTTACCTTGAAGACAATAAACTTATACCATATTAATGTGTTACACTTGATTTTTATAAAACTTAATTTGTTTATTTTCACATTTGTCAGGTGAATCCTCAAATTTTATGGGTCCAAGGTGAAAAATTAAATTGAGTCATTTTATATTTAAGTATTTGAAATATATGTATATATTATATAAAAAATTTAACACAGTTTTATTAAAAATGACATGTTTTCTACATTAAAACAACAACATGACCTTCATAAATCTCAAAATGATATATTATATTTTTGTTCAATTTACTCTTATGTTTTCATATATCATTCAATTTGTTTCTAAAATAATTACATAACATAAATCTTTATGCATAAGATAGACATGACAATGAGACAAGTCGGTGATAGATTTGACTCTCCCTATCTTCATCCTAACAGAAGACAAGATGAGTTCATCTTTAAAAAGGAAGATTTATATTTTTTAAATCCATCTCCATTCCGGTTGGGCGCTACAGATTTGGGTAAAATAGTGAGAAATTTGTCACACTTTTTATAACTTAGATTTATTTATATATTTATAATTTAATTTAATATCTTTCTCTCAAAGAAAATATTTTAGTTCGTTCATTATTGCCTATCATCAACAAAATATCATTTTCTATTAAATATTGCATATGTTTTTGTTCTTTACTAAAATACTAATATTTAGTTTTATTCATTTATAATTGGTGTTTTTGTTTGTGTTTATTATTTTGTTAAAAATAGAAATATTTTAAATCTATTATCATAAATCAATTACATATTGATATGTTATATTGAGCTAAAAAAATCATTCAGTAAGAACCTATGAAGGTAATACATAAAAAAGAAACTAACAACCAATATAATAATACTTTTTAATCATATTTCTTAATTTAAATAAAAAGAGACATGAAATAAAATAATTTTAATTTAATTATAAAAATAAAATAAATAATATAAAAGATATTAAATGACTTTAATTCTTTTAAATGTTAGGTCTCCTTTTAGCCGTAGGTACTATGTCATTGCACCTCCGAACAAGGCTCAAGGTCAGCCTTGACCTTTGTTTGATGCTTTGAGTAACAACAATTTGATTTTTATAAATTATAGTTTGGTTCACATAAAATTTTCTCAATGATTTATGGCCTATTGTCCAATGTAAAGAAAAGTTGGACTTATATAAATCTTTAATATAATTAAGTAGGCTAACAAGTCAAGTTAGACTTTCAAATAGGTTAAGTCAGGCCTAAAAATAAAGCATATGATAAGTAATAGCCAGAGTCAAAGCTTAGTTTTTTAAATAGACTAGACCTATTTAACCAAAGCCATGTTCACCCAAGCTTATTTTCACCCCAAATGTTAGTGGAATATTTTCAAACATACAAGGGAATGCATGACTTGTCTTGAGATTTTTGGTGTCCTGAGCGAACTGAGAAAATTATACTATCGTAATTATTTGAATTTTATCCTTCTTGCTTTTTTTTTTGGGAAAATCATTAATAATTTGTTCATAATCAAGATTTTTAATCAAATAGTCATATTAATAGAAATCAAAACAAGTTTATTTAATCTAGTTTGTGACATAGTTTCAAGTTGGATTTTAACTATTTCAAATTTGATAAATTAGCTAATTTTAGTGTATTTAAAAGTAGCAACAATAGTTAATATTGTTTTATAAGTTGTGCATGCATTGTATTTTTTGGTTCACGAACTTTGTTTACGTAATTATAATAACGCTAATAGCAATGGAAGAAAATAATATGTCATATTCTTCTCTTTTATATTCAACACCATACCTAAATTGTCGATTCTTTTTATCAAAATTGTGAATAAATTTTAATGATAAGTGAAAACATCACCATTTATTGATGAATTACTCATATTGTTCCCCTAAAAAAATGATTGAAAATTATTTTATTTTTTAAATAATTTAAAAATTATATAAAAAATTTATTTTAATATTTATATAAAAAAAATTGACGACCCTCTAAAAATGGGATCTTGGGCCGTCGTCCAATGATTTTAATACATTTTCAAATTTACTCTTTTTCTACTAAATCTAGACTATCAAAGTTTTTACACTTACTTTCTTTAACTTATTATGCATATTTCTTATATTATTATTATTTTTATATTTAAATTAAAAAATACCTATGTATTGTAGAATTCCTTAAGAGTGTGTTTGGATAAGGTAATTTAACTAGGTAATGTATTTTTTATAGGGAATTAAATTGTTTTTTTTTTATTAAAAGTAATTGTTTGGATATTTTAGTAAAAGGAATTCAAATTTTAGAATTTTAAAAGGGATTTTAGTTAGTTGAAAGAATAGAATTTCAAATTCTATCTTCAAGAGAGTGGTGAATTTGGAAATTATGTGATTTGAGAAGGTTGAATTTCAGCAACCACTTAAGTTCTAACTCTGCATACTAACGTTAAAAGTCATACGCAGTGTCCACAAATTATCCATTGAAGACAGGGATCGAATTAAAATCAACAATAGTACAATAGAAATAGCCAAAAGTAATATGAGATATGGATAGAGAAGAAAAAGGGAGGCAGATATTATTGACAGATTCATGGATGAAGACGGAAGAGGCACAACGCTTCCACTTAGGATCAGAATCGGGGAAAATCTGGCCAATATCAGGAAGACCTAGCGCCCCTAGAATCGCATCAACAATGCAGTGAAGCAGAACGTCACCATCAGAATGAGCCTCGCAACGTCTATCGTGGGGAATGTTGATTCAACCAATGATTAAGGGATAACCGGGTTCCAAACAGTGGAGGTCAAAGCCGTGACTAATATGAAAGGGAAGAAGCTTGGAGGGAGTGGCGGAGATCGAAGATTTGTCGACTTGGATGGAGGTGGTTGGGGTTGAATGAGACTAAGACGGGTCTAAGACGGAGAGAGAGGAGAATTTGGGTTTGACTTGTTGGTTTTGGTTTGAAATCTGGGGCTGCCATTTGGTGGTAATTCTGTGATTGTTGAAGAGAGAGACTGTATCCAAACACAGAATTTAAAAAATGAAGGAATTTAAATTGAAGCATTTGAATTCTTAGAATTTTAAATTGCCTCATCCAAACACACTCTAAAGATTTCTTCAAAACAAGATATAAGGTACTAAGCTCAGTCCCTATAAGAAAGATTTCGAGTTTGAACCTTGTTGGTAGAAAAGTATAACCTTTTTCAGACTAAATGTTTTAATGACTACAAACTTTTAAGAAGAAAATGATAAGTCCGTTAGACTTGTGCTACTAATGGTATACCTTAAGTAATTTCAAAGAGACAAGACTTAATCAAAAAACATGTAGAAAAGATGGAAACAATGCACAAAAGTTTCTTAAAATCGAAGACCGTCCAACTTTAGAAGAAAGAAACCTAAATCAAAAAGGGAAATAATGCATTTTATGTCAGAGTGCATATATCAAAAGCTAAATATGACTAGAAGCATGAGTCAGGATGTAACTTAAGTCAAGGGGGAGTTATCAAAAGCTACACATGACATAAAGATCATCAAAAGATGCAGTGCAAATGACAACAATATAGATTGATGTGTCTAAATAGCCAAGAAGCACATACCAGAAGCTATATGAAGAAAAATGTCATGCAATATTGTGCAAAGGCATTGTCACGACAAGCTCTTTTGAAGTAGTGGATAAAATTGAAAAAAGAAAGTGATAAAGTTCAAGGTAGAGAGATAGAAAGGAGAGAAAAGAGAAACTGAATATTATTTTAGATAATGCTCAAAATGAGCAAATCAATTTTTACATGAATACATTGAGTCTTGTATAACTATACTTGTAACTAACTAAACTAATAACTAATTTGAAACTAACCAAACTAATCTATATCTCTAATATCCCCCTGCAAGCTGAAAGGTGTTGAAAACACTTCCAGCTTGGAGAAGATAATACATTTATGTCAAAGGAAATGAAAATAAAGTATGAAAAATACATCTAATCTAGACGGAAATACATGGGTAAAAATTGTAGCTTCCATAAATCTTTGACCAACATCAGCTTTCTTAATCTTCTTCCAAGAATCCAAAGCAAGCATCAAAGCTTAACCATCACACAAAATCAACAACAAGGCCATTTGGCAGAAGCTCAAATCATCAATCCAGGAAACTATCAAAGCTAACCACTTGGGTCTCCCCAGTGGAGTCGCCATCTGTTGCAACCTACCTCACGACGGGATGGCGAAAGCAAAATACATTGGGTAAGCTCGTTCGTCTCCTAGAGAGGAAACGAGTGGAGTCGCCACCAATGTTTATTCGAGGAAAATGTTAGAAAAACCAAAAAGAGGTCTGCGAATTTTTGACAATAAGGGTTCGGGAGTTATTTACGCATAGGGAAGGTATTAACACCCCACGCTCCCGTCACAAGGGACGACAACCTTTAATCGAGTGTGCACAACATGACTTCAAAATTATATATTTTCCCCTTTTTATATATATTTTTTTGGGTCGACAGGGGGGCCGCCCTTGCTCTTATATATCTTTAAGTGCGATGAGAAATGCAGATCTACGAAGTTCTTTAAATCTGAATGTTTGTGTGTTAAATTGTTTTTATGTTTTTGAAATATTTATTGTAATTGCGAACAAAGAGTCGTTTAAGGCGTTGAACCTTGAAACGATCTCAAGTGATATTTGATGAAATGAAGTTTAGTTATGAGTTGGTTTTATCTTGGTTTTGTTTATTAACTTTCAATCTCTTTTAAAGACAATTTTACGATACTAGTGATTGGTTATGATTAAACTTTACAAATAAAAACGAGATCACCGATGATAAATGAAGAAGATGAATATAATAATAGAGGGGACCCCTAAGGGTACATAGATTACATTCAACTCTTGGAAAAAACTAACCGACTGTTGCACGAGGGACACAGAACAAGAGAACGATGTAGGGAATGATCACAGTCACAATTCGGTAGCGTCTCGGCTTCGTTTTTCTTCCTTCTTCCTCTTCTTTCTCTCTTTTTCTTTCTTTTTCCCAACTTCTGAACCCTTAAACCCTTCCCTCAACATGGCTATTTATAGGAAAAAAGCCATTTTCGGGCAGGGGAAGCTCGCCCAGGCGAGCTGATGCTTAGCCTTGAAGGAATGAACTCACCCAGGAAAGCTAGTTGCTTAGGCATGAAGCTTTTTCATGGCCCAGGCAAGCTAGATGCTAGCCTGAGCGAGCTAGGGTCTAGAAAATCCAGAAAAATACCCTTTTTGTTGGACCTTGTGGCCTCAATAACTTACGAAGGGGTGAATTAATTTTCCACTAACAAACTTTTAACCCCCTTCTAAAAGAGATAGGCTCAGAATGCAGAAGAAGCAACAATCAATTTAAGAATGTTCTTTAAACATGCAAGACACAATTGATTGCAACAAAATAAATAAGATAAGGGAAAAGAGAATGCAAACACAGTTTTATACTGGTTCGGCAAATTCCATGCCTACGTCCAGTACTCAAGCAACCCACTTGAGATTTTCCACTCCCTTTGTAAAAACCCTTTACAAAGTCTGAACCACTCAGGGACAACCCTTCCCTTGTGTTCAGCATTCCTTACAACTTAAGAGACTCTCGATCCCTTAAACAATCTCTTTGAATGAGAAGAAAGAAAGAAGAATTCTCTCTTGAAGAGAAGGACATTACAATTGATGTCCATGGATGAACTCTTAATGGATTTGCAGGTGTTTGCCCAAGAGTTTTTGTTGAGAGAGCATTTGACAATTAAGTTCTCTTGAAATTTCTCTCATTTTCTTTTGAGAGGATAAGACATTATGGATCAGCAAAACTCTCTACCAATTTTGTCCCAAGTCACACATATATATAGGCCTTTGATGGCCATTCAAAATCCAAATGATAAGATGTGACTGTTGGAGATATTCCTTGACAATCCTCTCTAGTAATTGATTACAACATTAGTTTAATCGATTACACATTTATTTTTCTTGAACAATTGTGACTCTTCATTTAAAATTTGAATTCCCAACGTTCAGAGTCTCTGGTAATCGATTACATATGATGTGTAATCGATTACACACTTTCAAACCATTGGTAATCGATTACATGTGCCTTGGTTGACTTGAAACCTTTCATTTTGAGGCAATGCTTGATCTTGAAGAAATCTTTAATCAAGGCTTTGTTTGTTGAAACAATCTTGTATTAATCTTGAAGCAAACAAGCCTTGTTTGATTCTTCTTTTGACATCATCAAAATCATGTATACATACATTCACACTTTTGCCCCCTTCCTTGGTATCATTTTGTTTTCTTGATCAAAACACTGAGTGATTCCTTGCTTCACATTGTAACTGGTGCCAAATATAATAGTTCGACTAGCAAGAATTAAAATATCATATCAAACGATATTCCTCGGACGAAATTAGGGTCTGACAGTTGCCCATCTTTACTTATCTTTTATTGAAAATGAAAAGGCAAGTAAAGATAAGGACACTAATTTCATCTGAGCGATCTTGCTATTCGAAATCGGACGCCAGCGAAAACAGAGGAAGTGAAACCAAAAAAGCCAAAGGACATTGACATTGAAATATCAAAAGCATCAAGCAAAAGACATCGTAGTCTTGTAAAACATAAGATGGGAGATATTGAAGTCTTTGTAAAAGACAGATGACATTTAAGTCTTTTAAATGTAAAAGACTAAAGATATTGAAGTCTTTGAAAAGAAAAAGACTGAAGACATTGAAGTCTTTGGAATGTAAAAGACTGAAGACATTGAAGTCTTTGAAATGTAAAAGACTGAAGACATTGTAGTCTTTGAAAAGCGTAAATGACTGAAGACAATGTAGTCTTTGAAAACATAAATGACTGAAGACATTGTAATATTTGAAAGCGTAAATGACTGAAGACATTATAGTCTTTGAAAGCGTAAATGACTAAAGACATTGTGCTCTTTTAAAGCAAAATGACTGAAGACATTGTGGTCTCCGAAAGCATAAATGACAGATGATATTGTTGTCTTTGAAAGCATAAATGACTGAAGATATTGTAGTCTTTGAAAGCGTAAATGACTGAAGACATTGTGGTCTTTGAAAGCGTAAATGACTGAAGATATTGTAGTCTCTGAAAGTGTAAATGACTAAAGATATTGTAGTCTTTGAAAGCGTAAATGACTAAAGATATTGCATTCTCTGAAAGTGTAAATGACTGAAGACATTATAGTCTTTGAAAGCATAAATGAATGAAGGCATTGTAGTCTTTGAAAGCGTAAATGACGGAAGACATTGTAGTCTTTGAAAGTGTTAGTGCGTAGCTTTACTAAGCTTTAAAAGATTGGCTAAGATTTTGTTAAAACATAAGCACTTAGACAATGAAGGAAAGCTGGAGTTGCTGCACATGATGTCCAACGTTATGTCAAAGAATAAGATCGGGCTGCACAATGCACAAGGCAAGATAAAGTGTCAAATGAAGAATTGAAGCTGCAGGATTCACGATGTCGGATACAATGTCCAGGACATCCTGCCTGAAAATACTGGAATTGCTAAAAGCATTGAAGCTGCAGGATCCACGATGTCGGATACAATGTCCAGGACATCCTGCCCGAAAATACTGGAGTTGCTAAAAGCATTGAAGTTGCAGGATCCACGATGTCGGATACGATGTCCAGGACATCTTGCCCGAAAATACTGGACATATAAATCTGTTATATCTTTAACAGGTTATTGTGCAGTTAGCAAGAGATTAGATGATCTATCTTTAGGAACGAATTAAAAGATAATTAAAGTTCGAATTACAAACTAGAAGAGTTCGTTCAGGGATTAAAGATTAAAGATAAAAACTAAAAGATCAAACGTTATCTTTTAGTTCTTTAAGTGCAGATTTTCAGGAAGAATGATAGATCTCATCCAGCACAAGCTGTTGCAGCCCAGACACACACACTGCTATAAAAACATGGAGGCTGCACGAGTTTTGTACCAAGTCCGGGATTGAAGAGTTGTTTTGTGAGTTTTGGGACTTGAGTGTTTTGTGAGCCACCTTGATGGTACCCTAACATCAAGTGTTGGACCTGAGTGTGTAGAGTTGATCTCTAGTGTGTAGAGTTGATCTCTTTTGTTCAGAGAGCAATCTCTGGAGTGTCCTTGATTTAATTGTAAACACGGGAGAGTGTTTGAGAGGGAGTGAGAGGGGTTCTCATATCTAAGAGTGGCTCTTAGGTAGAGGTTGCACGGGTAGTGGTTAGGTGAGAAGGTTGTAAACAGTGGCTGTTAGACCTTGAACTAACACTATTTTAGTGGATTTCCTCCCTGGCTTGGTAGCCCCCAGATGTAAGTGAGGTTGCACCGAACTGGGTTAACAATTCTCTTGTGTTATTTACTTGTTTAATCTGTTCATACACTCAGAGATAATCTGCATGTTCTGAAGCGTGATGTCGTGACATCCTGTACGACATCTGGCATTGGTATCAGAATTTCAGAAAGCATAAATGACTAAAGACATCGTAGTCTTTTGAATCATAAAGCAAAGGACGTTGAGTCTTATGGAAAAAACAAAGGACGTTAAGTCCTATGAATCATGCAATTGGATTTTGACAATTGGTATATAATGAGAAATCTATGGAGTCATAGCCTGATGTGAAACATGGGTTTTGGAATGCATGGACATGCAAACTTCACCCTAAAATGAAGTAAATGCCGGTTTTGTACGCAACAATGCAATGCAATGAAAAATTGTGCAGTGCTCATGACATTCTTTCCTCTTTTGGAGATCTTAATTTTGTTTTCTTTTTTCTTCCCCTTTTTTTTGTGTGAAAAAACACAGATTGAATGTCTTTTTCTAAAGGACATGATAACTCATGCAACCTCATCCTATCTTTTGCAAATCTTTTTGGGGACTCCTTCAGAGTGTATGATTTGATTTAATCACTTGACAATTTTGGATGACGGTAGTGGAGCCATTTGACATTTAATCAATCAATTGAAATATTGATCCTAGGGTTCGTCCCTTTCCTTTTGTTTAAAACCTTCTATTATTCTACACAACAAGGAAACATAAGGCTTTAGGATCGATCGTGCGCTCCATTGAAGGATGGAAATGGATTGTCACACTTTGGTACGTGACCAAGTGAAACTTTCTTGATTTAAAATCATAGAGTGATGCCAAGGATCTATCAATCCCGCTGAAACTTGATGACATGGGCTGATCACGAAAGAATTTATACAACAAAGGCCACCCTTGGATTCAAAAGGAATCCTAAGGAGTTTGCATGAGTGACTAAGATCAGATGTACCTTACTATCACAATTGTCTTTGGGCATTTCCCACGAGCTCCTATTCAAATGAGTTTTCTTCTCAAATATGCAAGTGCGAAATCTCGAGGATTCTTTATATATATATATATATATTCATCAATCACAAGTGTGTGTGGGTTCCATTTCAAAATCCCAACTTAAAAGTAAAATTAGTCATTCCTTGATACACATGGGCTTTATTGGGCTTGTAACGTGGTTAGGGGTAATAGAGCTATTATAGAAAGGACCAGAGAGGCTCAAAGAGTGTTTAAGGGTTATATTGAGTAAGAACCTCGAGAGCGTTGCTTGTACTTTTATTCATTTCAACTTTTTGGTTGGGCTCTACTCTTTTTGTCTTATACATTAATCCTTATTGCACTTTTGTGTCTTCCTTGTAAAATCTGGAGATCTTTTGTCTTTTTTTTTTCTTCACTCACCTTTGGTGGATTTTATTTTCTTTTTTTTTCATTGTTGCCCAACTTCATGCATGTGTTGTTTGCATTGCTCTTCCTGCCGATTTAGCGGTGGTTCCTACTTGGGGTTTCTATTTTGTTTTTGTTTTTGTTTTGTGTTGTTTTTAGAAAACAAATATCCTTTGGCTCGGAGGGGGTAGCAAGGGATAAATTAGTGTTTGGGATGTCGAAACAATGACCATGTGTCATTTTAAATCTTGACTAGATACTTTTGTAGTTTGGATTTTGGGACCAAACCTCTGATAAACACACTCCTTATTTTTTCTTCTTTTTATTTCTTTATTATCCTAATTTTTTCCTAGGCTGCTGCCCTTTTGGGTTTTCAACCTATCGGGTGAGAACTTCTGATCTACTCCTAGGTTCACTTGAGGCTCATGCATAGTGCTTCTCATTGCCCCAGTGTAGGGCTCTAAGGTATTTATTGTTGTCTTTTGTCATGACCTTGTAGCAAGGAAAAATGAAAGAATCTGTGCAGGTTCTCAAAAATGAATTTTCAAGGACAAGAAATATTTAAAGGATTTTCAATTGACAGATCAAGTCAAATGATTCTTGTTCTTGACAACTCACTTTTCTCTCAAAAAGACAACTTTTAAGAATGATAAAATGAGGTCACATGAATGTTTGTACTTCTTATTTTGATTTGAAACACAATCAATCAATTTTTATTTTTATTTTTCTTTTTTTAACTTTACTCGTTGTTTATGGCACCCCCACTAAACGTGTAGAACGAGCAATTTTTGATTGAACAGATTTGGAGATCAACTCAGGAGCGCAAGTCACTTAAGCAAATTGCCCTAAGTATCATGCATAGTATCGCTTGCCAATGTTAGAATTCACAAGCAATTGTCCTCCTCGAATTTTAGCCAGCCTGCATCAATTAGACTTTGTACCTTATGTTTCAAGGTCATACAATGCTCAATGGAATGCCCTGAAACTCCTCCATGATAAACACATGTTGCATTCGAGTTGTATCCTCGGGAAAATGGAGGTTGAGGAATCTTTGCTGGGATTATGACCACAATTGCATTATTGAGTAGATAATGGGAGTAAGTTAGCATACGACACCAAAATTGGAGTGAATTCTACAGGCTTCTTTTATGGAAAATTCCTTCCTTGGTTGGTGTTTTGGGTTCCTCTTAAGGGTGGTGTTTGGCCTCAAATGTGCATTAGGTGGGTTTTGTGGCTGATTTAGGGGCGGCCTTTGTGGATGATTGAGTGTTTTTGGTTGGTAGGATGGTGGGTAATGAGAATGACTGATATTGGCTGAGTATTGATATTGTTGAGCTAGTGGGAAATTTGGCCATGTAGGAACGATAGTCACACCATGGGTTTCTCCCTCCTTCTAATTCTCTCCATTTGCCTCAAGCTTCCTATTCATGAAAGCAACATGATCAAATTTGCGTTTTCTCAGACCCACTTCGATCCTCTCACCAGCAAACACTAAATCTGCAAAGCTTGAAGGCATGTAACCCACCATTTTCTCATAGTAGAACACAGGTAATGTGTCTACTATCATTGCTATCATCTCCCTCTCCATCATTGGGGGCACTACTTGAGCTGCTAGATCCCCTCACATTTGGGCGTATTCTTTGAAAGATTCATGCTCCCTCTTACACATGTTCTGTAACTACATTCAATCTGAAGCCATATTAGAATTGTACTGATATTTCCTAATGAAGGCAACCATTAGGTCCTTCCAGGAATGGACCCGAGAAGGTTCCAGATTAGTATACTAGGTGATGGCTGCCCCAGTAAGACTTTTCTGGTAGAAATGCATCAAAAAAATTTCATCTTTCGCATATGCCCTCATTTTCCTACAGTACATCATCAGGTGATTCTTGGGGCAAGTAGTCTCCTTGTACTTATTGAAATCTGACACCTTGAACTTTGGAGGAATGACCATGTCGGGAACTAAGCATAACTCTGCCATGTCAGCAAAGGCATAATTTTCCCCTCCTTTAATGACCCTCAACCTTTCCTCTATATGATCAAATTTCTCCCATTCCACCATAGCAGGAGGCCCTCTTCCTATTGAAAAATGTAAGGGTTGGGGTTGTTCGCGATATTGAGGCCCCCCCAAAGTGTTTGGCAGGGGTACGCCACAAAATGCATGCCCCTTAGTGGCATATCCAAGGTGAGGCTCGAAGTCGGCTAGAGTGTGGTCTCAGAGTACTTCATGTGTCTCTCCCATGGGTTGAGGGATCTATGCATGACTAGATTAGGGTTGTTTGCTCTCAATGGGTATTGTAGTGGAGTTATCGACATTCTCATCGGGAGTAGGTGCAACATTGGGTGGTGTATAGTTGGAAGGCAAGCCATATGGTGGAAAAGAATGCTTGCTCTAGACCTGCACGAAATGGGGGGCGCCCGTACTTCCTAATGCTTTGCCTCTCTGACCTACCATATCTGAGATTGGATGATTTACTTGATTGAGGCCAGATAAGTGAGTCAGGTCCACCTCAGTGGCGGTACTTGCGGCAACGACTGTAGCCGTGTTGACCTCCATCATTTTTCTCATACTCATCATAGCTTCCATCATTGTGGTAATTTTCTCTTTCATGGCCTCCATGTCGGCCTTCATCTGTTCTTGTACCTCCTTTATTTCACTCATCACTCTAGCTTTAGCACACGTTTGGTAAAGGCGCCGTAAAGCGCGTTCTTTCCTTTTGATTACAATGATTACAGTTCTGATTTTCAAGGAAAGAATGTAGTGAGTAATGCAACCAATGTGAAAAGAAAAATAAACATGGATTTAGGTGAACGATACATTGTTGAAGTATTGCAAAATTTACCCAGGACTTCAATAGAACATATGGTCGAATCAATTCAGATTTTCATTAAAACAATATTGCTCGTTACATCTTGTCAGAGTGAAAGTGCAACTGGAAATAAAACATGGACATCAACAGTCCCTAATTTTGTAAATCATTTAGCTTAATCCTGTGTTGGCAGTAGCCAAAGAAGCTATGTAAACTCGATCTATCTTCTGCCCCAACTTTTGCAAGCTGGTTACTTCCATACTTGATGAAAACCTTTTCTTAAAAGCATGTGCTTGGTTCGACCTCATAATCCAAGGAATAGAAATTTTGATTGTCAATACTTCTACAACCTATCATAAAGATGAATGATTAGGGCACACTTATGCTATGCATGACAAATGTAATTGTGAGATCGACATGAGACGCCCGAAGAACCATCATTTCCTAGTTAACAATGCATTATGTACCATGTTCACGTGATTTTGAATCATTTTTCAAGAGAAATGGGTGTATAACCCCAATATGGTCTGTTTATAGCTATCATCATAGTACCCAACACATGTAACTAAGAATGTGGTGTAAACTTTCACGCTTCATTTTGACTTTCTTTTTGTTCTTTTTTGTGTGTGTTTTTGTTGTTGTTTTTTTTAGGAAAATGCAAGGCATGAGCAATTATGTGTCAGGATCATGCATAAGTGAACATAACATGCGAACGATGAAAATAGAATGTACGTAATTGGTAGAACAAAAGCATGCCAAATGAAGATGTATGATAATGCAATGACTTATGCAAATGCAATGCATGAATATGATAAATGATAAATGCAGGAATGATATGTCCATTATGATGCCATGAAGAGATGCATGATGCGATCAAGGAACAAGCCAAAGTGTGTTTGCTCTATGCCCCTAATTCAGGAACCGAATGGAAAGGGTCCAAAAGTTCACTTCTAGCGACAACTCCTAAGGGTACTTTCATGTAACCTTACCGGCCTCTAGAGATATCATCCTCTTAGATAATATATTGTGGCGATAGGGACTATCAGCGACAATGCTTCACCAAAAGAGGAAAACCCTAGATGAGGTTTCACTGTTATCAAGTGATTCGGAGACCTAACATTACTACAGATCAACCTCCACTCCGTATGGCTCACACAGACCTGGGTATAGGGTCCATCATCTAAAGGGGTTTGAAAAAAATGTAGGTGTCATGCGTGAACAGAGCAACCTAAGTATAGCACATGTCGTCTATCCTAGGGTTCAATGGCACATTTTATTTTGCAAAAATAAAATAAAAGCAAAATTCATGATAAAATTACACACTCGATGAAAATGGCTTAACTCTCTAGCAGTCCCCAATGGAGTCGCCCTCTGTTGCAACCTACTTCACGACAAGATGGCGAAAGCAAAATACATTGGGTAAGCACGTTCATCTCCTAGGGAGAAAACGAGTGGAGTCGCCACCAAATTTTATTTGAGGAAAATGTTAGAAAATAAAAAAAAGAGGTATACAAATTTTGAAAATAAGGGTTCGGGAGTTGTTTACGTATAGGGAAGGTATTAGCACCCCACGCATACGTCACCAGGGACGACAGCCTTTAATCGAGTATGCACAATGTGACTTCAAAATTATTTATTTTTCCCTTTTTATATATTTTTTTTGGGGTCGACAAGGGGGTTGCCCTTGTTCCTATGTATCCTCAGGTGCGATGAGGAATTCAGACCTACGTAGTTCTTTAAGTCTAAATGTTTGTGTGTTAAATTGATTTTATGTTTTTGAAAGATTTATTGTAATTGCGAACAAAGAGTCGTTTAAGGCGTTGGACCTTGAAATGATTTCAAGTGATATTTGATGAAATGAAGTTTAGTTATGCGTTGGTTTTATCTTGGTTTTGTTTATTAACTTTCAATTTCTTTTAAAGACAATTTTACAGCACTAGTGATCGATTAGGATTAAACTTTACAAATAAAAACGAGATCACCGATGATAAATGAAGGAGATGAATATAATAACAGAGGGGACCCCTAAGGGTACATAGATTACATTCAACTCTTGCAAAAAACTAATCGACTATTGCACGAGGGACACCGAACAAGAGAACGGTGTAGGGAATGATCACAGTCGCAATTCGGTAGTGCCTCGACTTTACTTTTGTTCCTTCTTCCTCTTCTTCCTCTCTTTCTCTTTCTTTTCCCAACTTTTGAACCCTTAAACCCCATCCCCCAGCATGGCTATTTATATGAAAAAGCCATTTAGGGACAGGGGAAGCTCGCCCAGGCGAGCTGATGCTTAGCCCTGAAGGAATGAGCTCGCCCAGGCGAGCTGGTTGCTTAGGCATGAAGCTATTTCATGGCCCAGGCAAGGCAGATGCTAGCCTGGGCGAGCTAGTGTCTAGAAAAATCCAGAAAAGACCCTTTTGCCCCTTTCCTTTGTATCTTTTTGTTTTCTTGATCAAAACATTGAGTGATTCCTTGCTTCACACTGTAACTGGTGCCAAATATCGTAATTCTTCTAGCAAGAATCAAAATATTGTATCGAGCAATATTCCCAGACGAAATTAAGGTCTGACACGAAGCATAAACTATACCTCAAAGTTTAACCACTTGACAGAAGCAACAAGGCTTAACCATCAAGAGCAGAAGCTAAAATCAATGCTTAACCACTCAAGACAAAAGCAAAACAACAATTCAATGCTTAACCATCCATGACAAAAGCTTAAACAATGTTTAATCACCACAGACAGAAACTTACATCAACAAAATAGAAGAATCACAAAATCTATCTTGAATGAGGACTTTTCACAAACACTTTGTGAACTAACAACAACCAAGGCTTAACCATCCATGGCAGAAGCTAAAAGAATACTTAACCACCATGGAAAGAAGCTTAAAATCATCAAATCAAACCTAAAAGGATGAAAACAATAAGCCAAAGTCTTCAAAATCTTTAGAAGCATTTAATCAAACACCTTGTTGGTAAAAACTGGATAATGCTAGACATGGAGAAACTTACTCTAGCCATGCAAATTGAAACTATTCTGGTTCCTCTTCCACTTCCCACTGATATCCTTTATCTTCCCAAAACCCGAGACCATCAAAAGCACACCTCCATCCCAAGAGTCAAGAGAATTAATTGTCTTGATTTCAATCGTAGTAAAATTCAGTAACTACACAATTGAATGAAGTTGCAACACGTCACACACGGTTTCAACTGAATCTCCATCAACGTGAATCATGCCACTGGAATCGGAGTAAAACTGGTGAACAAGATTCGATTGTTGTCTCACAAAGAAGGAACCAACCTGCAAATCAAGATACAAAGACACATCTCTAAGAGTATGGAAGGAAGTTCAAAGCATACAACGCTTCTTCTAGAAGATCCAGGATAAGAAGAAAGGGAGAGCGTGCAATCGATGTTGCCGTTGCATAGTGTGGTGGCGACGGTGGGAATGACATCATGTCTGAGCGTGACTTCCAGAAGCTGTCGAGCACTTTCTCAGGGTACATAGTTAATTGGGAAATTAAAGGACCAAGCTTTGATAAAAACACAGAGGAAAGAGAGAAAAAATGAACAAAGCAAAAATTATGGGTGAAGGGTGGTATTGCTTTGATACCATGATAAAGTTCAAGGTAGAGAGATTGAAAGGAGAGAAAAGAAAAACTGAATATTACTTTGGATAATGCTCAAAATGAGAAAATCAATTTTTACATGAACACATTGAGTCTTATATAATTATACTTGTATCTTAGATTCTTAGAATGTGAGTTTAGGCCTAACTCAACCCCAAAAGCAACCTCGTGGGGTGAGGGTTGTCCTTCACTTATATACTCTATCTTGGCTTTATTTTTAGCCGATGTGGGACTTGAGTTTTTCTCAATAGAAAGATTTAGTTAACAACAAGTAGTCCTATACCAACAAGGCAACTGGTAACAAGAAAAGGAGTTTCAGACTTCTGCAAAATCTCCTTGGTCTCTAAGCCTTTCAAGATAGGGACCAACAAACATATTCAAAGCTCTATTTAAGGAGTTCTTTGCTAGGAAAGAAAATAGGATAGCAAGGGTATATATTAGAAGTTGAATTGCACACACACACACACACATAGCTTATGATATAATCTTCCTTAGCTCAGACTCTTTAGGACTTTAAAGCTGAATCCATCTAGCCATATCTTCTCAATGGGAGCTTACTGATGAGTTTTCCATGAAAGGTGCATCAGATACTTGTCTTTACACAAAACCTATTTAGTGGGTTCGATTGTTAATGGAGAAGGGAAGAGGGTAAAAGTCACGAGTTCGATCCCCCTCTACTAAAAAAACTAACATTGTAACAAACTAACATTTGCTGATAAAAAAATCTATTTGGAATAAGGAACCTCGGGAGAGCAATTAGGGGATTACTACTTCTAAAGGTTTTGAGTGATCATGACAAGTTGCTATAAGAGTCAAATAACAAGTGATAATGAGGGTTCTAAGCCTAGAGAGACTTTCAGAAAGATACTTGGCTAAAGTTTGCAGACGCTTAAAGAATATTATGGTGAAGCCAAGTAAAAATTTTTGAAAGAATATTCATGGGGAGCTCACAAAGGCTTGAAAAATACTGGTGTAAAAGCTTGTGGAGGCTTCAGAGAAGAAAAAATAGCATAGTTGGTACTTGTGTTAGTGAAAATCCTACAAGTGTAGGGATTTGACGTAGCCCAAGGTTGTTGATGAACTAAAGTAAATTCTATGTGTGCTTTATCCTTTTTACTGGTTATGATTTTTTTTCTTTTATATCTTTTCTTTGAGAAACATATTTTACAATGGTATATCTTTGATGTAAAATCATTAGAAGTTTCTCAAACTGTGTTCAAAGTGCAAAAGCAACGTCTACTCGATTGCATAACAGATAAAATATAGATCTTACACTGTCTGGACTTTGATAATTTTTTTGAGTAGTTTCTTGAGTAGTGTATGACAACACCTTTATGAGATTTTTACTAGAAAACTATTTTTATACAAAATGCTGTCAAATGATAAAGATTGCTACTAACAAAGTTTCTTAAGTAGTGTATTCTTAGAACTAGAAAAAGTCATAATTAGTTAAGTGTTATTATTCAGTCTCCTTCTAGCGACCTTCTAATCCACTTCAAATTCTATTAAATATAATCAACTAGGTCCTTTGGCAGAGATTAATCATAAACAAAATTAATAAATATTTCATGTTAATGGTATGTTAGAAAAAAAAAAAGGATATGCAATGCATCCATGGGCAATTAAAATTTATAGTATTCTTATTGACGCGTTTTCAATTAAAAATAACTTCATTGGAATAGCAATAAATAAAGTTTAAAGATAATTAATTAATATAAGTCACATTTTCTTAAAAATAATTTTGATTAAATATTTATATTTACGCGCGAGTGTATGAAATTTTAGTTTAGTGGTACCTTGAATTGAGCCGACCATATAATTTGCATATAAGTCTAACACTTTTAAATTTTTCAAGTTTTGAAGACCTGCAAAATACAAAATTTAATTTGGAGACAAATTAATTATGATGATCAATTGAAAAGAATTTGTATATATTTCCTAACTTTAAAATGTGACTATGGTTGAATTCAATGCTGCTAGTCAGCAAGAGTCATAAATTTAATTTTAGAGGGTGAGGCTAAAGCTAAAAACAATATAATTTAATTTTAAAAAATAAATTTTCACAATAGTGTGTTAAATATAGAGTGTTGGACGTTAGATTGAAATATAATATACTTTGTATAATAGTGGACAATATTCTTTTAACATAATAATTCTTTTTACTTATAAAAAATTCATTAAAATATCAATAATTTATATTTATATTATACATCAAAATATAGGATGAATAAAAGGCATGCTCGTTTAGACCTAAAAATTTAAAATATTATGTCTGATAATTTTTACGATTTGTTCGGTAGAATAGAAAGAAAGCAAATTGAAATAAAAATTTTGAATTAAAATAAAATATATGTGATTATTTTACTATTTATTTATTTATTTCTTTTTTACTCTTATTCTCTATAAAGAAAGATACCCTTTGAGATAATGATCAAGATCCTTTGTGTATGTATGAAAGAGATATTAATAAAAAATGAATAAAAATAGGTTTTTGTGTTAATATTTATTTAATTTTTTCTTAGTGAATTTTATTTCTAATTTTACATATAAAATTAATAATAAATATTTAGTTAAACTTATTATTTATTAAATAATTATTTGTTTGACAATAGGTATTTAAATAATTGTGTAAAAGAAAGTTTCTAACTGCTCCTTTAATATATTCTTAGATCCGTTCTTGGAAACATCCATCGTGAAAAAACACAGCAAAATTTTTTAAGGAACCTGATGCGTAGTAATTTGTCTTGTGATTGGAAATTACAGACGGGGCAAACACGCCAAAAATTCTTTAGCGCCACACCCACACACACTCAAAGCTAATTTGAAATCCAACAGAAGCTGCTTACTTCTGAAAGGAACGGGAAAGACAATTGCAGTTTCTGCCAAATGTTAATTCCATCTTTCAATGATAAAACAGCATAAAGAGGTTAGCAATTAAGTCCAAAATTACACTGAAAAGAAATTTTTACTGTTCTTTATATTTTTATACTTTAAACATGGACTTGTTATATTTTATTATTTTTTTATCTTAATCCTTCTATCTATCATGAATAAGAGATATGACTAATTCAAAGTAGTTTGATTGAGAGGTAAGTAAAGTTTGACTAATAATTATTTTTACCCAGGATCCAACATATGTACTCAAGATATGTACTACTCTAATGATTTAACCCTAATTTCAATACATTAATCATTTAGGATCTGACTTCTCTATTGTTCCTTCTTGTGTTATCCTTGTGCTGTCCCTTTAAAATTTTACCGTTTTAATGATTTTTAAAATTAAATGTTATCATTAAATATTAATATAGCTGTCACTTATGGCTTATCACTTGGATAAATTTATTCTATTATTCTTATAATTGGCCTAAATATAGGAAGTCTTACATCATTTATCTCAAATTTCGAAATACAATTAATAAAATTAAATCATTCATAAATTTTTTCTTTTTTAGTTGCTATTTTTATTTCTGTCTTAATTTTATTTATATTTTCTTATGTTAATATAATACTTTATTTCTATCTAAAATAAAAATATAGTATTAACATTCAAATCATTAATTATATTAATCAAATATTATTATAATTTAGTTTCTTTTGAGTGCATTTAATTATTATATAATTACCAAACTTTAGGTAAAAATAAGTTATCATTATAAAAAAATTTTTTTTTACAAATTAATTTTTTTTAAATTTGCAGATCCAACTAACCCAAGTCGACCAATTTATTTATGATTAGGTTAATTTAGGTCGGATTTATAAAAAATAATTAGACAAACACGACCCGGTCCAATTCATTAAACTTTGGTCAATTTAAGTAATAAATATAGATAAATTCAAGCATCCTAATCCAACCTGAACACATTTATAACAACCATTGAATCCCTTCACATAACGATGTCAGAATTGGCCAGAAAGAATAGACCATTTGTAGGAGGAACATTTGAGACACCGTAGGTTGAGAAAGAAACTTGATGGAATATTAAAATACACTAGAATGGCTACAAACAATAGAATATTCATATCTCAAATGTTGATCCATTGTTTTGGAGTGGACTGAACCTGCAGTCAAGAAGGAAAAATATTTAGTGTTTACATTAAATCATTAGCCAAATTGTCTCACTCACATAAGAGAAAATAACCAACTAGGAAATAAATAATTTATAGAGATTAAGATAATCAGATCTCTAAATTTATCAGATACTCTTTATTTCTATGTAAACATCAAAACCTTTATTTATCTTCTATTGAGCACACTGTATATATGAGAAGTGTTAGATTTCTGATAATAGACATTGCTAGAACTTTAATACTACAACCAATGAGGTGTATTACTGCATGTTTCTTTTTATTAATTTAATAATTTTCTTCCTGTAATCCTGCTTTAGCCAAACACTGGAGCATCTGGTTACTCTCTGTTTTTTTTCAGCAATTGCTTGTTTTACTATTCTAATATTTCAACACTGGAGTATCTTGTTTGTTTCAGCAATTAAGTACAACATATGCCTCTGAAATAAAAATCCTGCAAAATATTGAGAAAAATTCACACATGTGCATTATCATTATTCTGTACAAAACTAATGCAAACTACAGCCTCTCTTTTCTAATATGTTGCGAAAATCATGTAACCATTCAATGAACATTTCATTCAAATTTCCACCAACTTTTTGGTTCTTTCTAATTCTATCCCTCATAAGAAAGGCGAATCATTCAAAAGTCTCTAAACCTGCTGGCTTTCCATTCGTTAGCCAAAAGAAAATGAGCCTTACTAATTATATGTTGTGAGTTTTTTTCTATCCCATTCCCTGGGCAAGACTATAAATTGGAAGTCTCTAATCTGACAAAAGCATTCAATTTCTAGGAAAAAACAGTGCATGCTCATTAGCTTGGTTGTCTATTCATAGCAACCGCTCAATTTTTTGGACGTGTGGAATGCTCTTGGAAAGAAAGTGATTTTGTAGTGTTGAACAACTTCTAAAATGGTTTCATGGAAAAGCATAGGAATACAGTTTTCTAAGCTACCTTTGTAACTTTTGTTAAAAGTTAAAGTGCAAAGAGTATCAATCAACCTTAGTAATTGTAATTGTGTACAATTGTGTTTTACTATCTTTTTGTTGGATAATCAATGCTCTCTCAAATAAAATTATTCACCCTCACAAAAGATTATGAGAACACAACAAAGATTACACCATAAGAAAAATAATAACAAAAATGATTACAAAATTGTAAGCCACCTCAAATAGTGTATCACTCTACAAACCCGAGTACTCTACTCAATGGTTACAAGAAATGATAACACTCTCACACAAGAACACTTTCTCTCAATAAAGTGACTTTGTTTTATAATCTTTCTTCTCTCACTCTCTCTCCTCATGTGTTGTGTTTCTCCACCAATTCTCTTCTTTATTTATAGTAAAGATTGCCACCAACTATAATAAATAAACTCTCTTGGAAGTTGAAACAAAAATAACTTTCAATGCATCCATTCAACTAAGGTTCATCTAGTAAAATACAATCTTCCACTTTGCATTTAAGTCACCTAAACCTTAGTGATAAAAATTCAATTCCCAATGTGCATGCACCTTATCTTTTGGCTTGAAACTCTACAATTCTCCCTCTCAAGCCAAAAGAGAAATATCATTCAATTAATTTGAGAGTGAACAAACTCCCCCTCCAACGGAAGTATCTTCCAATACTTCCACAACATTAAAAAACTTCACTTTCTTCTTCACTATGATATCATGGTTCCTCTTCAAGACTTGAAAATCCAAATAGCAAAGGTCACCTTTATTTTTTTGTCCTCGCAACACCAAATGTCTCCCCTTGTACACTTTGCATCTGCACATTGAACAAACATATTTGTACCCTTGTGATGTCATCTCCCCATAAAAATCATATGACAACAGAAGAAGGTACAAACTTTACATTTGAGAAAGTTCGAATAGCACCATCATGGAGCTTCATCCTCATGCTCCCTATGCCTTCAACCTTCATTTTTTCATCATTCCCTAACTTGAAATGGTCGAATTCTCCATCAGTTTTCAAAGTATCAAACATCTCTTGATCTCTGCAAATGTGCTTTGAGGCAGTAGAATTCATCACCTATTTTGTTTTAGCAACCTCGTCATTTATTGTCAAAAACACATCATCTTCATCTTCCACACTTTTTACTACATTAGCTTGGGAGTTGGTGCCATTTTTGTTCATATTTCTTAATTTCTTCAAGTCCTCCTTCATTTGTTTGCACCTCACTTGCACATGACCATTTTCACCGCAATAGTAACATTGTATGTTACTTATATCTTATTACGGACGCGATTGCAATTTTGATATTCCTCTTGACCCATCATGTCTCCTTGAATGATCCCCCCCCCCCCCCCCCGCTCAGACTCCACCACATCTATTGCATTGTGTTCATCATCAACATTTTCAATTCTCATCATTCTCTCATTTTCTCTAAGTGTGGCAATCACCTCATCCAAATTCAAAGTTGATCTTCCCAAAAGCAACGTTTGAATCAAAGCTTTGAAGGACCTTGGTAGTGAGGTCAAAAACAAAAATGCTTGCTCCTCATCAGAGTGATTATCATTTGCATTCAACAATTGACTTACTAATTGATTGAACTTGTTGATGTGGTCATGGAGATCTCCTCCCATCTCCATTTTGAGTTGATACAACTTCATCTTCAAATAGAGGCGATTGGTTAGTGACTTTGATGCATAGATATTCTCGAGCTTCTCCCACAAGGCTTTTGGTGTTGTCTCCTTCAACACATGTTTTATCTCGGGAGCAAGGGCTACCGAATCGTGCTCACAACCCTCCTTTGGATCTTAGTCCACTCGATTTCATTTATAGAAGTTGACCTTTCATCTTCTAACACCTGATTAAGACCTTGCTGCACCAAAAGGTCTCGAATAGTATTCTGCCAAATCATAAAATTTGTTTATTCAAACAACGGTATCTCGAACCTTTGTGTTAACTCTGATACCACTGTTGGAAAATTAACGCTCTGATACCACTGTTGGGTAATCAATGATCTCACAAAGAAAATTACCCACACCCACAAAGGATCGTGAGAACACAACTAATATTACACCATAGGAAAAATAATAACAAACACAAGAATTTAACGTGGTTCGACACCTCTTGTCTACATCCATGGAACCGACTCAAAAAATATTTTACTATCACAAAAATGATTACAAGATTGTAACTCACCCCAAATAGTGAATCACTCTATAAACCCTAGTATCTCACTCAATGATTACATGAAATGATAACACTCTCACACAAAGACACTTTTCTCTCAACAAAGTGATTTTGTTTCACAATCTCTCTTCTCACACACTCTCTTCATGTGTTGTATTTCTCCACTAATTTTCTTCTCTATTTATAGTGGAGATTGTCACCAACTATAATAAATAAACTCTATTGAAAGTTGAAACAAAAACAACTTCCAATGCATCCATTCAACTAAGGTTCATATAGTAAAATGCAATCTTTCACTTTGCATTTAAGCCACCTAAACCTTAGTGATAAAAATTCAATTCCCAATGTGCATGCACTTTATCTTTTAGCTTGAAACTATGCACTTGGATAGGTTTATTCTATTATTCTTATAATTGGCCTAAATGTTAGGAAGTCTCACATCACTTATCTCAATTTTCGAGATACAATTAATAAAGTTAAACCATTCATGAATTTTTTTCTTTTTTTAGTTGGTATTTTTATCTCGGTCTTAATTTTGTTTATATTTTTTTATGTTAATACAATACTTTATTTCTATCTAAAATAAAAATATCGTATTAGCATTAAAATCATTAATTCTATTAATCAAATATTATCATAATTTAGTTTCTTTTGAGTGCATTGAGTCATTATATACTTACAAAGCTTTAGACAAAAATAAATTGTTATAAAAAATTATTTTTTACAAATTAAAAATATTTTTTAAATTTGCAGATCTGACTAACCTAAGCCAACCAACTCGTTTATGATCAGGTTGGTTTAGGTTGGATTTATAAAAAATAATTGCACAGACTCAACCCAGTCCAATCCATTAAACTTTGGTCAATTTAGGTAATAAATATAGATAAATTCAACCCATCCTAACCCAACCTGTGAACACGTTTATAACAACCATTGAATCCCTTTACATGATGTTCAGAATTGGCCAGAAAGAATAGACCATTTGTAAGAGGAACATTGGAGACAACGTAGGCTGAGAAAGAAACTTGATGGAATATTAAAATACACTAGAATGACTACTAAGAATAAAATATTCATATCTCAAATGTTGATCCATTGTTTTGTAGTGGACTGAACCTGCAGTCAAGAAGGAAAAATATTTAGTGTTTACATTAAATCATTAGCCAAATTGTCTCACTCACCTAAGAGAAAATAACCAGTTAGGAAATAAATAATTTATAGAGATTAAGGTAATCAGATCTTCTCTAAATTTGTCAGATACTCTGTATTTATATGTAAACATCAAAACCTTTATTTATCTTCTATTGAGCACACTGTATATGTGAGAAGTGTTACATTTCTGATAATAGACATTGCTAGAACTTTAATACTACAACCAATGAGGTGTATTACTGCATGTTTCTTTTTATTAATTTAATAATTTTCTTCCTGTCATCCTGCTTTAGCCAAACACTGGAGCATCTGGTTACTCTCTGTTTTTTTTTCAGCAATTGTTTGTTTTACTATTCTAATATTTTAACACTGGAGCATCTTGTTTGTTTCAACAATTAAGTACAACATATGCCTGTGAAATGAAAATCCTGCAAAATATTGAGAAAAAATCACACATGTGCATTATCATTATTCTGTACAAAACTACTACAAACTACAGCCTCTCTTTTCTAATATGTTTCGAAAATCATGTAACTATTCAAAGAAATTACATTCAAATTTCCACCAACTTTTTGGTTCTTTCTAATTCTACACCTTGTAAGAAGGGCGAATCATTCAAAAGTCTCTAAACCTGCTGGCTTTCCATTCGTTAGCCAAAAGAAAATGAGCCTTATTAATAATATGTTGTGAGTTTTTTTCTATCCCATTCCCTGGGCAAGACTATAAATTGTAAGTCTCTAATCTGACAAAAGCATTCAATTTCTAGGAAAAAACGGTGCATGCTCATTAGCTTGGTTGTCTATTCATAGCAACTGCTCAATTTTTTGGACGTGTGGAATGCTCTTGGAAAGAAAGTGATTTTGTAGTGTTGAACAACTTCTAAAATGGTTTCATGGAAAAGCATAGGAATACAGTTTTCTGAGCTACCTTTGTAATTTCTGTTAAAAGTTAAAGTGCAAAGAGTATCAATCAACCTTAGCATTTGTAATTGTGCACAGTTGTGTCTTACTAACTTTTACATACATTAAAACCAATCATCTGCTGCACGATTCTTGAAGGATAACCCTTAAAAAATGACAGTGAGAACCAAAGTAAGGACAAAAGCTCAAAAAGTTAAAAATGCTGAAGTCAAGTGGAAAACAGTGTTGAGGAAAAGGTATTTGCCATCATAACGTAGTCTCATTTTTTCTCTGGATAAATTTAAATGTTATTAAGTGCACAAATTTGTTTACAAAAATTAAAAGGTTAATAGTAAAAAGTACTAGCACAATATAATTGCACCAAAGTGTAACTTCGACGTTCTTGCGGATACCAAGTGTCAATGTCTGGGTCTCCTGGTGAAATCCAACGTTGAACAAGGACTCTTTAATAGAAGTGGTGAGTTTTTAATCTTATTTTTCTGAGAACTACAATTTTTTATTTCAGTTGTCTTGAAATTTAAACTTCTACTTGTAATTGCAGTTTTCACACATACAAATCGTCTACAATGAAAATTTAGCTCATCTCACCACTTCGTGTAATAATTGTGAACTGTTATGTTTTATTAACTTTTAGATACTTTAAAACCAATTCCACTTTTCCATTAAAAAAAAAAAACAATTCCATTTAGTACATAATTCTTAAAACAATTTTAACAATTGTAATTCGGAAATGAAAATCTTAAAATAGGACAATGACAGCCAAGTTAGAGACAAGCTCAAACAGATAATTAATATTCTCTCGGTTCCAGAATATATGGAATTTGAGATTTTTGAACAAATATTAAGAAATAAAATTAATTTGTTAAATTTTAAATAAAACATTAGGTAATTTTTTAATATACTCTTTAATTTTTTAATTAATGACTTATTTATTCTTTTTATGTGCACGGCTGACACTAAGTATTTATTGAGGATAGTCTTGGAAAAAAGTATTTAATGTACAGTTAATTTTGTAAAATAATTTATATTTTAAAGTCCCATAACATAGTCATTAGTATTTTTCTCTGTTCCTGCTGATGCTGTGTGCCATTAGCAAAAGATTTGAAGGCTGTGCAGACTGCAGCATGCCTATAAATAGCCAACCGATTAGCAATTGTAAGAGCACTTCCAAAGATCAAAACAAATGCTTTCCCATCCAACCATTCAGCCCCGTGTCAAATAAAGCCTTCAACTTTCCAACTAAAACAAAACCACCCCTCCAATTTGGATACATCTGCGTCTGCTGGTGAAAGCCAACGTTGAACGAAGAGTTTTCCATAGTTGTAAGTTTTTAATCTTTTGTTTCTGAGTACTACCATTTTTAATTATTCCAGTTTTCCTACACTTTAAACTTCTACTTGAAATCGCAGTTGTCACCCATAATCATCATCTACAATGAAAATGGAGCTTGTGGCATCACTTCTGGTGATGTCATTCTATTGGTTGTGCCTTGCTAACCACATTATTGTGGTTTCTGGTCTCTGCCTTGGTGATCAGAAGTCTTTGCTGCTGCAATTTAAGAACAACCTCACATTCACAAACATGGCAGACAGAAATAGCAGCAGGCTGAAGTCTTGGAATGCAAGTGATGATTGTTGCAGGTGGATGGGAGTAACCTGTGACAAGGAGGGACATGTTACTGCTCTTGACCTCAGTAGAGAATCAATCTCTGGTGGATTTGGCAATTCAAGTGTTCTTTTCAATCTCCAACATCTCCAGAGTCTAAATTTGGCTTCAAATAACTTCAATTCTGTCATTCCTTCTGGATTCAACAACTTGGACAAGTTAACTTATCTGAATTTGTCATATGCTGGCTTTGTGGGTCAGATTCCAATAGAGATTTCTCAGCTGACAAGGTTGATTACTCTTCATATCTCTTCTTTTTTGCAGCACCTGAAACTTGAGGACCCAAATCTACAAAGCCTTGTCCAAAATCTCACCAGTATCAGGCAACTGTATCTGGATGGTGTAAGTATATCAGCTCCGGGTTATGAATGGTGCAGCACTTTGTTGTCGCTGCGTGACTTGCAAGAACTGAGCTTGTCAAGGTGCAATCTCTTAGGACCCCTAGATCCTTCCCTGGCAAGACTTGAGAGTCTATCAGTCATTGCTCTTGATGAGAACGATTTATCATCCCCGGTGCCAGAAACATTTGCCCATTTCAAAAGTCTCACCATGCTAAGGCTTTCTAAGTGCAAGTTGACTGGAATATTTCCACAGAAGGTCTTTAACATCGGAACATTGTCCCTTATTGACATATCTTCAAACAACAATCTCCGTGGTTTCTTTCCTGACTTTCCATTGAGGGGATCTCTCCAGACCTTAAGAGTAAGTAAAACAAACTTCACTCGATCAATTCCACCCTCTATTGGTAACATGAGGAATTTATCCGAATTGGATCTTTCTCATTGTGGTTTTAGTGGAAAAATTCCCAATTCACTGTCAAACCTACCAAAACTCAGTTACCTGGATATGTCACATAACAGCTTCACCGGTCCAATGACATCCTTCGTTATGGTAAAAAAACTTACCCGTTTAGATCTTTCTCATAATGATTTAAGTGGTATACTCCCATCATCTTACTTTGAAGGACTGCAAAATCTTGTCCATATTGACTTGAGTAATAATTCTTTCACTGGGAGGACTCCTTCAATCCTTTTTACACTCCCATCACTGCAAAACCTTTGGCTTTCAGACAACTTGTTTACTCAATTGGAGGAATTCATGAATGTTACATCCTCTAGATTAGTGACCCTCTATATGAGTAACAATAATTTATCTGGGACGATTCCTTCATCCCTTTTTGCACTCCCACTGCTGCAAGAGATTCGGCTTTCCCACAATCATCTTAGTCAGTTAGATGAATTCATAAATGTGTCTTCTTCTATATTAGACACCCTTGATTTGAGTAGCAATGATCTGTCAGGGCCTTTTCCAACATCTATCTTCCAGCTTAGTACACTCTCTGTCCTCCGACTTTCTTCAAACAAGTTCAATGGGTTGGTGCATCTGAATAAGCTTAAAAGTTTAACTGAACTGGACCTTTCATACAACAACTTGTCAGTAAATGTGAATTTTACAAATGTTGGCCCTTCTTCCTTTCCCAGCATTCTCTATCTAAACATCGCATCTTGTAACTTGAAAACATTCCCTGGTTTCTTGAGAAACTTGTCCACATTAATGCATCTAGATCTTTCAAATAATCAGATTCAAGGAATAGTGCCCAACTGGATTTGGAAACTACCTGATCTTTATGATCTTATTATTTCCTACAATTTGTTGACTAAGTTGGAAGGACCTTTTCCGAATCTTACTTCTAACTTGGATTACCTTGACCTTCGTTACAATAAACTTGAAGGGCCAATACCTGTTTTTCCTAAAGATGCAATGTTCTTGGATTTATCAAACAACAATTTTAGCTCTCTTATACCACGAGATATCGGTAATTACCTTTCTCAGACATATTTTCTCTCTCTTTCAAACAATTCTTTGCACGGCAGTATCCCTGAGTCCATCTGCAATGCTTCATCACTTCAAATGCTTGATCTTTCCATTAATAACATTGCTGGAACAATTCCCCCCTGTTTAATGATAATGAGTGAAACTCTTCAAGTATTAAATCTCAAGAACAACAATCTCTCAGGCTCTATTCCAGATACAGTTCCAGCTTCCTGT
Source organism: Glycine max (assembly GCF_000004515.6). Taxonomy (NCBI): domain Eukaryota; kingdom Viridiplantae; phylum Streptophyta; class Magnoliopsida; order Fabales; family Fabaceae; genus Glycine; species Glycine max. The sequence continues at coordinate 41,834,923 of NC_016088.4, forward strand.
ATTTTGTGGACTTTAAATCTTCATGGAAATCTATTAGATGGCTCAATTCCAAACTCTCTTGCTTATTGCTCAATGTTAGAGGTATTGGACGTTGGATCAAATCGAATCACTGGGGGCTTTCCATGCATTTTAAAGGAAATATCCACCCTTCGAATCCTTGTTTTGCGAAATAACAAATTTAAGGGTTCCCTAAGATGTTCTGAATCTAATAAGACTTGGGAAATGCTTCAAATTGTGGACATCGCTTTCAATAATTTTAGTGGCAAACTGCCGGGAAAATATTTTGCAACCTGGAAAAGAAATAAAAGATTGCTTGAGAAATACGAAGGTGGATTAATGTTTATAGAGATGTCGTTTTATGAATCCGAGGATAGCAGTGTACATTATGCAGATAATTCGATAGTTGTTTGGAAAGGTGGACTATTGATGCTTATAGAGAAGTATACAATCTTAACATCCATTGATGCCTCATCCAACCATTTTGAAGGACCTATACCAAAGGACCTAATGGATTTTGAAGAACTCGTAGTCCTTAATTTGTCAAACAACGCTTTGTCTGGTGAAATCCCTTCCTTAATGGGTAACTTGAGAAACTTGGAGTCCCTGGACCTTTCACAAAACTCCCTGAGTGGAGAAATTCCCATGCAGCTTACAACTTTGTACTTTCTTGCAGTTTTAAACCTCTCCTTCAATCATTTGGTGGGAAAGATCCCAACAGGTGCACAATTTATTCTATTTGATAATGATTCCTATGAAGGTAATGAGGGGCTATACGGTTGTCCATTGTCTAAAAATGCAGATGATGAAGAGCCAGAGACAAGGCTATACGGTTCTCCATTGTCTAACAATGCAGATGATGAAGAGGCAGAGCCAAGGCTAGCTTATACAATTGATTGGAATTTGAATAGTGTCGGATTTGGATTGGTTTTTGGTCATGGAATTGTTTTTGGTCCTCTCTTGGTTTGGAAGCAATGGAGCGTATGGTATTGGCAACTCGTGCACAAAGTTCTTTGTAGAATATTTGCACAAATGTATCTTGAATATGTAACGGGAGGAGGACATACGTACACAACTTTAAGGTGGGGGCATTAGTGGTGATTAATGAAAAATAGTGATTAATAAAAAGTGTGCAAAAAAGTGAGGTTATGATGAGTCTTCTTTCTAAATGTTTCCTTTTCAAATTTGATAGTAGTTGTTTGGGTTTTATGTTGTAATGCCAAAACAATAAATTTCCAAAACATATGTATCGGAGCTATAAAAATATATTCTGTTACATTTTATAAAAGTATTATGATAAAGTATAGTTTTCTGTTCATAAACAACAGCTATTGAATCAATATAATTTAACGAGTAATTAAATCAGCAGTACTTGTAAAATGATCTATTTATATTACATAAAAACAAAAATTTAGACTGTAATGTTGACTTAGAGTTAACTAATTCTTTTCATGAATTGTTTTTCTATCATATTATTTTATGAAGGATGTCTAATTTAACTGGAACACGGTGTTATGTAAGTTATTATAAACTTTCTGTTAACTGTTTTTTACTCCTGGATAAGAAAAATATTGACTATTGTTTTTTATTTATCTCTGCCATGCCATTTAAATATTGACTATAAATGTAGGTTAGGAGTTACCGTTTTAGTTTAGCAGGTGCATTAATTAAAAATGTGTTTAACCTATGTTATAATAATAAGAACTAAAAATGTGCATTAATTTAATTTGAATGAAAATATAATAGCTAAAATCCTTTAAATCATACATTGTAATTTATAATCTTTGATACCTTGTGAGAAATAAAGGACAAGGGCGGAGCCAAAAATTTGGTTTGAGGGGAGTCAAGAAATTACTTGTTTAAAAAATATTAAAAAAAAGTTTAATATATAATATAGATATCTAATATTTTTATAAAGACAAAATATATAAAGTAAAATACAATACTATCTAACTAATTTGATCATTTATATAAATATGAGAAACAAATAAATACATTTTTTATTATAATTATAAAAAGCACATACTCTTTTTAAATATATTAACTATACATTTATACAAGAAACAATTAGATGCATTTTTCATACCTTAATTTATTGTGAAATTTACTAATTGTCTCATCAATAATTTCATATGCAAATATGTAAGTGAATGCATTTATTAATTTATTAACAATTTAAGTTAATTTTATTAGTGAAAAAATTATTTAATAATGTTATTAAATATAATCACATTTTAAACTATTGAATTATATTTATTTCCCCCTCTTAAAAAAAACTTTGAATTATAATGGTATTTCTATAATAAAATTTAAATTTACGATATTTTTAATTAAAATTAAATAGCTAACTTAAGTATCTTTATTGCTCCTTAATATTTTAGTTTTTTATATATATTATTAGAGGTAGTATAACAGAAAAGAGATAAAATAGATGTATAAAATAATTATGAATAATTATATGTTAACACTTTAACGTTACAAATACTTGATTAATGTCTATAATTTCACTTTATATACTACTCTTTTTATTACATTAAATTACCTATTATATACCTATACCTTTCTGTCTTTTCTTCATTTTTCTCTTGAAGTGTCAACTAATGAGATAATTTTTATATATTATTTTTTAATAATTTTTTTTATAAACTTTAGGGGGCATAATGTTTTTTATAATATATTTTTAATACATTATGAAAAAAAATTTGGGGTAGGGGGCATGACTCCTCCATGTCCCCTCTCCCAGTGTCACTTATAAAGGATTGAGACGAAAAGATGACAAGTCAACACTAGAAGTTATAACTTTTGGAACATGTATTTGATTCAAAATGTACAATCCCCTGTTGTTAAGTGTCAAAATTACATACTTTCAGGATACTTTTAAAGGTATTTTTCTTGCTTATACCTTGATTTAGAGCGTTATTTTGACTCAAATTGCTTTGTTTTTACTATATTCTAAATCTTTGTCTAGTAGTGTGATTTTTTGGTTACATTGTAGTAATTTGTCATATATTTTTTTTTAGAAAAAGGGCTTGAAGAAGAAGAATGTATCTTGAAGGGGAAGTTTGAAGTACTAAAAGTTCAAAAGGATCAGCTAGGACAACAAAATTTTGGAAGAATAGAAACTACCATTTGGCCAAGCCAGAATTCATGGTTGAATGGGTCTGCACTCAAAAGTGAAATTGTTGTTTTTGTATTTTTAGGCCTGACATGCAAATATAGATAGATTCCCCCTCCCTTTTGCTTTCATAATTTTAACAATTTGCAACTTTTGTATTGTTCTAGTGAGGGAGAAAAACTCTCAAGTGTTCATGTGTTCTTCATCCATTTTCTCCCCTACCATGTATATTTTTGAGCTATTCATCTCCATGAGAGGTTGATTTCTCTTGTTGTAAGGGGTACACTATTAGAAAATATGTTTTTTACATCGGTGATTTATGATTTTTTACTAATGTAGAAAGTACCGATGTTGAAAGTATTATCGTTAACATCGGTTTTTTAAAACCAATGTTAACGTAAAATTGACAACATCAGTTATTTAAATAACCGATGTTATATAATAAGAATTGCACAAAAAAATGTATGAATATTGACAGTTCACTTTGGTTTTTATATAAAACTGATGTTAACGTTTGGAAGTTAACATCGGTTTTTATACAGAACCGATATTAACGTATACGTTAACATCGATTTTTTTTACAGAAACCGATGTTAACATTTTTCGATACTAACATCGGTTTTTTTTAAAAAAACTGATGTTGCTATTAGGAATTTTTTTAAATACTTTCTCTGTTTTTAAAAAAAAAACCCAAAATTTAACCTATAAATTTAAAATCAGACCACACAGCACAACATATATCATTTGCATTCTGTTTTCAAACAGGTTTTAGCAAAAAACTAGCTAGTAAACTATCAATTGTAAAAAATCAATTGATAGCTATGAATAAATAATTTATTAATAAATATCAACAAAGATTATTCAATGTTAAAATGAAACAGCAATTGTAAAAAATGTAATGCAAGCTAGTAAACTAATTAAGTAACCTAAAGTTACATAGTTCCCTAACATCCCAAGTTTGATTTCTCACTTTGAGATAATATCGTGCCCACTGGATGCGAAACGCCTTCAATCTCTCTGCTTTCAATGGTCTAACATCATTAAAATATTGCATGATCAAATAAAACATAAGTTAATAATGTAATACCGATGATAAGAAAATCAACTTTGTTTGAAATAAACAATTATCGTTTCCCAATTATTCCTGAAAGTTCCTAAGATTATCGTGGAAATCCAGTGCATGATATTATAGCCGCACTCAGTGCTTTCTTTTTGTTTATTACACTAAATACATAATGAAATTTGGATATTAAACGTTAACTACAATTAGTGTACACACACATAAAATATATATAAGTAGAAGTTTTATTTAAATCACGTACCTTAACAATAATCCACCTAGCACCAGCCTTGGATTTAGGTTGTGGAGTATTATCAAGTCCTTTCAAAGCACTGTTGAATACAAGGAACATTAAAATTTTGATGTTGTTGAGTCATGCTAATGCAAATGTATTGAAAAACAACATTGACCTGTTAATTTTTCCCTTAAGGTAGTTGTCTGGCCTGTTATGTAAAGAACAAAACCAGACAACAAGAAAATGACGACCATTTGCCAGTGTGCATTATAGTGGAGACCAATATGGGTTATTGTAGTATTATACATTATTTAAATTCAGTTGTTCAGTTTGACTTACCCATTCAGGTATACTCCAAGGCAGTCATCGCATTTTGAACTCTGCATCCAACTCTTCATGTAACTTTCTAATTCAAATTGTGATTGCCCAGATCTCTAAATGAACTGTGGCTCGAGAAATCCATACACATCGAAATTCCCCGCTCACATACTTGTCTCAGTCAGATGCCTATTGTTGTTAAGACAAAGTTAATTATGTATGAATTTAAAACAATAACTTAGGTAATTAAGAATAATCTAAATTGACTTACAGAATCCACAATTGTATAACAGATATACTGAGACATTGACCACCGTGTGCAATTTCAGAGAGATCTTCGTGCTTTATGTACAACGGGAAATGTTCATTAAACACCCCGAACATGGTAGCATCCCACATAACCAGGAGAAGCATCAAGAAAAGTTGTGGGATGGTCAATGTCATCAAATATAAGGGATCATCGACCTCATGATCCGGCCTATCTGGAGGTTTTGCTAGTGACACAATTGTCTGTTTATCCAACATAGTTAATTAACATAATTTAATTACAGTGAACAATTCAATTGAAAAAAAGAAGCATATAATGAGAGCAACATACCTGTTGTGATAAACGATTCATGAGATGTGTCGGCCAAGCAAGGAAGGTGTTAAGTGTCTGCCCCACTAAAATAACCTCGTCAGTGGGTACAAGAACGAGAGCCTCTGCATCTTTATCCTCCTCAACACCAACCTTCACTTGGCCTTGCAGCAAAGAGATTTTGTGAACCATTGTGGATCCCTCATAAACTCTTCCTAGGGCAACCAGGCGGGAAGGATTTTCTTCGATGTACAACCCACATTTTTCTGAGTCAATGTTCGGCTTCCGGCAAGTGCACCGGATTGCATAAGTAGTGTAAAACAGTAAGAACCGAGTATCAAACTCTCAGGGAACTTGTGTTACTTGGTAAGTTATTTCAGTGAATAGGTGTTTGGTGTGAAAATCTAAGTGTGAATATAAACAAGTATGTAAACTATCTATGCAAAAAGGAAAATCACACGAGAGAAATGATGTGTAAAAACAAGTAGAAAACGTGTTGGTCTTCCTAATAGGTGTCTGATGCTAAAATGATATTTTCTATCTAACAATGCTCATGTGTTCCTATGGTGTCTCCTGAGATGCTAAACCCCGATTCCTCATGATAGTTTAGCCTAATCCTGATTAAGCATCGTCCTTAGATTCTTCTTGTTGGACTAAACTCAACCAAGACCGCATTAAGACAAACATACTACAACTAAATTATCGCACCCTGATTCCTCGTGATAGTACGACAACTTAGCCCTGTCCTATTAAGGTCATCAGAATCAGACCAGTTTCCACTGTTGAATGACCCTAACAAAGCATGTATCTACGTGATCAAGGTAAAGACATACTAGAATGAAAAGCAGATAGCACAAAGAACACACAAAATATCATTAAATAGATAAAAGGATATTTACATCAGGTACCTACGGGGAAGATCCAACAGAGGATTTTAGCTTTCCATAACAAGGAAGCCTCCTTTACAACAAAGAGAAGAACAAGATGAAAGATTGCAAAAATACAACTGGTGAGGATGTCTCCTTCACCTCTAAGATCTCAACCACTCACAAACTCATCTCAAGCTCTCAAAACAGCTTCCTCTTCAAGCTCTGGTCCCTGCAGATCTTCGCACAGCAAAATCTCTCAAAACTCTCTGGAACTTGGACTTTTCTCTCTCTATAATCACTAGACATGCAAAGCTTCAGCTCTCAGCCTAAACTCCCCTCTCTAAATCTGATTTCAGGCTTAAATAGGTTCCCTTGTTCATGCCTGTGCGCTTAGCGCAACTTTGATCCGCTTAGCGCACATTAGTGAATTTTAGCTTAGCGTGTGCTCTTCTCACTCAGCGGATGGACTGAAGCGGTGCGCTTAGCGAGATGAAGCGGTGTGCTCAGTGAACCTGTAGCGCTCATCTTCTTCCAGATTGTTCCTCGCGCTTAGCCAATGAGTGTTGCGCTTAGCAGATGCTCGCTAAGCCAGCAGATTGGCTTAGCGAGAAGGTGAAAAACAACACTTTTCAGAGTCGCCTAATTAACCTGAAATTGAGAGAAAATGATTATTAAACACACAAAACAAAATTGCTAAGTATTTATTACCTATCTTTAACTAAAAGAACTTATAACACTACAAAATAACCATAAATTGGAGGAGTTTGATACAATTTACACAAATTTTATACACAAAAGTTAGTCGTATTCACCGACTAACAATCACCCGTGTTTGGATCGGTCGGTGAGGGATCAACACAATTCCCCTTTGTGCTGACACGAGCAGCTGAGGGACCAACCTTAGGCTCCGGAGGCAGTGCAAGTTCCTATGATTGGATTTGTGATTGCAACTGGGACTGCATCTGGTTGAAGGATAACATCAGCTGCCGAGTCACTTTTTCTATGATCGACTCCTCCAACTAGTTCCTGATTTGTTGAATTAGCTGCTCGAGTTCTTCGGGAGCCATGGAGGACAAACTGTGGGAGGTTCGTGGAGCCGATCCAAAGTATTTCTTTATGGTCACACCGGCTCCAGCAGCTCGCACACGGCCAGGGTGTTTTGGTCGCCCAATGACAGCAATCAAGAGATCCTGATGTCCATGGGGGACAAACAAACCCTGTGACGCCTGCTCCTCTAAAGAATCCTGTACAGAACAGATATATTTGTTTAGTCAATCATAGAATAAACAAAGATAATTGCAATTCTTAATTGAAAATGACTTACAATCTTCTCAGCAATTTCCTTTGCTGCCTCAAACGTCATCTGCCCAATTTTCTTGGTACGGGTCATCTTCCACTTCACGTTTCATCTGATGGGAGATGAAGGGTCATTCACGCCCTCAGTGCTTCCGGATTGAGCAGCTTCCTCCAGTTTTTTCTTTGTCTTCTCAACCATCAGCTTCTGTTCTAAATATTCATAACCCCCACTAGACAATACGTGGGGGGCGGTGTTTTGCTTCTGGATGGCCTGTGCCTTTTTCCGCACATCCTGCAATAATCAAACATTAATGAAAATGATTACTACAATGTATTATAAGAACTGGATTTTTAGTGGAAAACAATTAAAATGACAAAGTACATACCTCCCACGAGAGGTCTTTGTGGGTCTAACAAAACTGGGTTCATTTCTCCTTGCTAATGTCGTATTTTTCACAAACAATGTCGTCTACACTGTCCTTGTCGGCTGCAAGTACCCATTTCCTCGTCAAATCATATTTTAATTGTCTCCACCGCTCGCTGACAGTCTGAAATACTTTCTTCTTTGTCCTACTGTCAGAAGCTTTAGGAATATCAAATTCAGTTTGACAAACAATAAATTAGGTTTTATTGTTAGTAAATTATAAATTTTGGCTAATAAAGAAAATGAAAGATGAAAACTAAAATACCTGAATATCCTTCCATATCAAATCCTTCTGAGCAGCAGGGACTTCCTTCCAAGTCTCGTATGTCACGTCGACCTTATCACGAGCGACAATCCCCAAATATGTTCTTAATTTCTTCTTGTGGGGACTGTCGGCCTTCCTGGTCACAGGATCGACGTGGACCACCGGTCTCTCTGTCCCAGGTGGTCTAATGGCCAAGGATCGTAGCCGTGTGACTTTGCGTGTCCGCTTCAAGGTAGACGGAGACGCTGATGCTACTAAAGGAGGAGGAGGAGGCGAGGCAGGTGGAGTAGCCATGGGCCTGTAAAGAAAAAAACTTGAGTTAGTTAACATTATCAAAAAACTGAATCATTTATGTAAATGAATGTACCGAAATGAAATACATAATTAGAACATTACATTAGACGATGTTAATTAATTCTCCGTCATCATAATCATTACGATTAGCATGAACGTCCTCAGCTTCTTCTTCTCCGATGATGTTAGGAGCCATTTGTGTGGACAAAGGACTAACATAAGTATCAATGTATGAATCATCATCTTCTACATTAACACCAATTGTTTTCCCGTGTAGAACCATAGACCACCTTTCATCACAAGGGTCATGCACATAAAATACCTGTTTAGCTTGTTCTGCCATGATGAAAGGGTCATTGTGGTAAGCTAGTTTCTTTAGGTCTACCAATATAAATCCTACATCATCGGTCCGCACACTGGTGTTGCTATCAACCCATTTGCATTTGAAAACACAAACAATAAATTTGACATAGTTAAGCTCCCAAATTTCATCAATGAACCCAAAGTAAGGGATGGAAGCTACACAGGGATTGTCATCATGTACACTTGAGTGTTGAGATTCAACCCCTAGGGTGACCCCGCTATTTTGCATTGTACTTTTCTCGTCTTGTGCTTTTGTATAAAAGGAATACTTGTTTATGTCGTATCCTTGCCAAGTTATAACATTTCATTCAAATTAGTTATGTATATTTGATTTTTACCATAGTACAAAATGGTTGTCTTTTTCATTTACTGTTTGTGCATAAATTTGATTTGCATTTTATCCTGGACTTCTGAAAGAATAATGGGACCTTGCTGGGCATATTAGTCACTTCCTTTCAAATTAGTTATCCAGGACTTTTATATATTATTTGTGATCTGTTTTTAATAACAATCTTATGTTTATGATTGATTCGTTTATCCTTTTAAAAAAATGATTGTTTCTTTTGTAAGCGATTATACATTATTTGTGATCCATTTTTAATAACAATCAAAGAAAAAAAAATATATCAATCAGGCCAAAAAGATAGTGGGGGAAGGCTAACTCCCTATTTTTTTTACATGACATTGATGTGATAATATTTATCAAATTTATTGATAATTAACTTCCGATTGGGATCTAGTTAGTCCATCTTCACTAGATCTTTTCTTTTAATTATATTTTTTTTTATCTATAAATCTTAGATAATGAGATCCAGAGCAGAATTACTCGAATGCGCAAACCCAATATTAATGCACAATCTTGGAAAACAGCAAGCAAAAAGGATTTGAGAATATTAAATTCAATTTTTTTCATTTATTTTTATTTTCACTTTTATCCTTTGAGAATAATTTTTATTTTATTTTTACCTTGCTTTCTTTTCTTATAAATATTTATCGAAAAAAATTATTTCAACATGATCTTATTTATAATATCTTCTTTTTGAGATATTATCTTATAATATCTTATTTATAATAACTAAAAACTATAATTTATATGAAACTATAACATTTAAAATATTAGAAGAAAATAAATTTATACAATAAAATAAAACACAAGATTAAAGTATAATTATAAATAAGAAAATTATTTATTTGAAAATATACAAAAATTCTTATGAAGGTAAACTATAAGTGTATCGACAATTATAAAATGTTAACCTAATATTAATAACTAAATGATCATAATTTAATATTTTTTATAAAAAAGAACCAATAATTTGGTTTTTTTTTCTTCTGAGCGATAATTTGGGATTGACGGAAAGCTAGTGGGCGCTGAAGATAAAAATATTGACCAACGACCAATCAGATTAATTTGTTTGTGTTCGTGCAATTCTTCTTCATGCAATTTAGCATTTTTCTATTTAAAATAATATATTAATATTAATTATATGATGACATAATTTTTTAAAGAATTATGACATATAAATGAAATATTTGATATTTTAAATTATTTTTTATTATATTTATTAGAGTAAATTACAACAATATTTCCTAAAATTTCATATAATTACATAAATATTTTCTATTTTTTTAACCATTATTTCATCTTCCTTGTAGGAAATGTTAATGTAAAATTTGACAAATGTTAAGTCAATGCTAGTTAGCGATGAAAATAGGCTTAAGTTTCCAACAGAACCACTGACCTAGCCTTGTTAGGCCCAAATCAGACTTTAGGTTATTTAAAAAGCCTTTTAGGCCATTTAAAAAGATTTTATGTCATCTTATTTAAGTAAATATAAATTATAACCATATGTTTAGTATTATTATGTTAAAATTGTTATAATGTATTATAATCATACATTTATTTATCTTTTAAAAATATTACAATGTCAACCTACAGACCTACATAAAGAGTTGTAAATTTATTGAGGGATAAATTTATAATTTATTTAGAGATCTTATTATAAAATAGATTTTTTTTTAACTAAGTTATCTTGAAGACAATAAACTTGTACCATATTATTGTATTAAACTTAATTTTTATAAAACTTAGTTGGTTTATTTTCATATTTGTCGGGTGAGTCCCTAGATTTTATGGATCCAAGGTGAAAAGTTGATTTTAGTCCTTTTATATTTAAGTATTCGAAATATAAGTATATATTATATAAAAAATTTAACATGTAGTTTTATTAAAAATTACATGTTTTTTACATTAAATGAACAACACAACTTTAATAAATCTCAAAATAATATATTACATTTTTTTTTTCAATTTACTCTTATGTTTTCACATATCACTCAATTTGTTTCTAAAATAATTACATAACATAAATCTTTATACATAAGATAGACATGACAATGAGACAAGTCCGTGATAGGTTTGACTCTCCTATCTTCACCCTAACACAAGCTAGATGAGTTCATATTTTAAAAAAAAAGATTTCTATATTTTAAATTCATGTCCATCCCGGTTGGACTCTACAAATTTGGATAAATTGGCGAGTAACTTGTCACATTTTTCATAACTTTAATTTATTTATATATTTATAATTTAATCTAATATCTTTCTCTCCAAGAAAATATGTTAGTTCGTTCATTATTGCCTATCATCAACAAAAAATATCATTTTCTATTAATAAATATTACATATGCTTTTGTTCTTTACTGAAATACTAATATTTAGTTTTATTCATTTATAATTGGTGTTTTTGTTTGTGTTTATTATTTTGTTAAAAAATAAAAATATTTTAAATCTATTATCATAAATCAATTACATTGTGATATGTTATATTGAGCTAAAAAAATCATTCAGTGAGAACTTGTGAAGGTAATACATAAAAAAAAAACTAACAACCAAATATAATAATACTTTTTAATCATATGTCATTCTTAATTTGAACAAAAAGAGACATGAAATAAAATAATAATTTTATATTAATTAGAAAAATAAAATAAATAATATAAAAGATATTAAATGACTATTTTTTTAAAAAAAATTTAGGTTCCTTTTAGCCGTAGGTACTGTGTCATTGCACATCCGGACAAGGCTTAGGATCGACCTTGACCTTTTTTTGACACTTTGAGTAACAACAATTTGATTTTTATAAATTATAGTTTGGTTCACATAAAATTTTCTCAATGATTTATGGCCTATTGTTCAATAGAAAGAGAAGTCAAACTTATATAAATCTTTAATATAAAATAGGCCTTTAAGTAGGCTAACAACTCAAGTTAGGCTCTCAAATAGGTTATGCCGGGCCTAAATATAAAGCATATGATAGGTACAGGCTAAAGTCAAGGGTTGAGTTTTTTAAATAAGCCTATTTAACCAAAGCCTTGTTCGTCTTAACCTATTTTCACCTTTGATGTTAGTGTAATATTTTCAAACATACAAGAGAATGCATGACCTGTCTTGAGATTTTTTATGTCCTGAGAGTGAACTGAGAAAATTATACCATCATAATTATTTGAATTTTATCCTTCTTGCTTTTTTTTTGGAAAAATCATTAATAATTTGTTCATAATCAAGATTTTTAATTAAAATAATCATATTAATAGAAATCAAAACAGGTTTATTTAATCTAGCTTGTGACATAGTTTCAAGTACGATTTTAACAATTTCAAATTTGATAAATTAGCTACTTTTAGTGTATTTAATAGTAGCCACAATAGTTAATATTATTTTATAAGTTGTGCACGCATTAGGAAAACAATTAAATGTTTTCAAATAAGTTAGTATCATAAACTTTGTTTCCTTTCGTATTTTATAAGGTTGTTGATGAACTTATGTAAATTCTATGTGTGTTTTATCCGTTTTACTGGTTTTAATTTTTTGCTTTTATATCATTTTCTTTGAGAAACATATTTTACAATGTTATATCTTTGATGTAAAATCATTAGAACTTTCTCAAACTGTGTTCAAAGTGTAAAAGCAACATCTATTTGGTTGCATAACAAATAAAATATAGATTCTACACTGCCTGGACTTTGATATTTTTTTTGAACAATTTCTTAAGTAGTGTATGACAACACCTTTATGAGATTTTTACAAGAAAAATATTTTCATACAAAATACTATCAAATGGTAAAGATTGCTACTAACAAAGCTTTTTAAAAGTAAAACACTTGATATATTCTTAGAACTAGAAAAAGTCATAATTAATTAAGTGTTATTATTCAATCCCCTTCTAGTGACCTTCTGATCCACTTCAGATCCTATTAAATATGATCAACTAGATCCTTTGATTGAGATTAATCATAAACAAAACTAATAAATATTTCATGTTAATGGTATGTTGAAAAAAAAAATGCTATGCATCCATATGAAACTATATATAGTTGTCAACCTAAAAATAGCTGGCAATAAAAATTTATGGTATTCTTATTGATCAATTTTCAATTAAAAATAACTTCATTGGAATAGCAATAAATAAAGTTTAAAGATAATTAATTAATATAAGTCACATTTTCTTAAAAATAATTTTGATTAAAATATTTATATTTACGCGTGAGTGTATGAAATTTTAGTTTAGTGGTACCTTGAATTGAACCGACCATATAATTTGCATATAAGTCTAACACTTTTAAAATTTTCAAGTTTTGAAGACCTGCAAAATACAAAATTTAATTTGGAGACAAATTAATTTATCAATTGAAAAGAATTTCTATTTCCTAACTTTAAAATGTGACTATAGTTGAATGCAAAGCTGCTAGTCAGGAGGAGTCATAAATTTGATTTTAGAGGGTGAAGCTAAAGCTAAAAACAATATATTTAATTTAAAATATAAATAAATTTCCACAATAGTGTGCTGAATATAACGTGTTGAACATTAGGTTGAAATAGAATATACTTTCTATAATTGTGAATGACCTTTAACATGATATTTCTTTTCACTTATAAAAATTCATTAAAATATAATTGTGAATGACCTTTAACATAATAATTCTTTTCACTTATAAAAATTCATTAAAATATCAATAATTTATATTTATGTTATACATAAAAATTTAAGATAAATGAAATGTATAATGATTTAGACCTAACAATTTAAAATGTTGTCTAAGATAATTTTTGGGATTTATTCGGTGGAATAGAAAGAAAGTGTATTGAGATAAAATTTTTGAATTAAAATAAATATAAAAATAAGTATTTGATCATTTACTATTTAGTTATTTCTTTTTTCACTTTTATTCTCTATAAACAAACATACCCTTTGAGATAATGATCAAGATCCTTTGGGACTGGTCTCGGTTTCGTAGCACCTTCAAGTTCTCCAATTATCATTCTGTGATAGACTTTTACAATGAAAGAAATTAATTTCCTCCAGATACGTCTTGGAAAAAAAGACCTGAACAAGACATGTTTGTCTTGTCATTGGAAATTACTGACGGGATAAACACGCCAAAAATTATTTAGCGCTACACCCACACACACTCAAAGCTAATTTGAATTCCAACAGAAGGCTTACTTCTGAAAAGAACGGGAAAGACAAATGCAGTTTCTGCCAAATGTTAATTCCACCTTTCAACGATAAAACTACATAAAGAGGTTAGGCATTAAGTCCAAAATTGCACTGAAAAGAAATTTTTACTGTTCGTTATATTTTTATACTTTAAACATGCACTTGTTTTATTTTATTATTTTTTATCTTAACCATCCGAATTATTTGAAATAAGAGATCCTCACTAATTTAAAGTTCGATAAAGTTCAATTAGAAAATAAGAAAAGTTTGACTAATAATTATTTCTACCAAGGATCCAACTTATGTACTACTTGAATGATTTATCCCCAACTTCAACATATTAACCATTTATGTCCTATCACTTAGTGTTGGAAAATCATGTTGAGTCATCACCGCTCTCACAGAGAAAATTACTCACACCCACAAAGTATCGTGAAAATACAATAAAGATTACATCGTGAGAAAAATAATAATAAATGCAAGAATTTAACATGGTTCGACACCTCTTACTTATATTCACGGAACAAACTCAAAAAGTGATTTACTATTACAAAAATGAATGTAACTACCCCAAATAGTGTATCACTCTACAAACCCGAGTACTCAACTTACAAAAAATAATAACACTATCAGATAAAGATACTTTTCTCTCAACAAAGTGACTTTCTTTCACAATTTCTCCTCTCACGCACAATCTCTTCATGTGTAGTATATCTCCACTATTTTTCTTCTATATTTATAGTGAAGATTGACACCAACTATAATAAATAAGCTCTCTTGAAAGTTGAAACAAAAATAACTTTCAATGCATCAATTCAACTAAGGTTCATCTAGCAAAATGCAATCTTCCACTTTATATTTAAGTCACTTAAACCTTAGTGACAAAAAATCAATACACCATGTGCATACACCTTATCTTTTGACTTGAAACTCTACACTTAGATAAATTTATTATATTATTCTTATAATTGGCCTAAATGTTACAAAGTCTTACATCATAATAAATTATTGTTTCGAGATACAATTAATAAAATTGAACCATTCATAATTTTTCTTTTTTTAGTTGTTGTTTTTATCTTTATCTTTTCTTATGTTAATACAATACTTTATTTCTATCTAAAATAAAAATATCATATTAGCATTGAAATCATTAATTCTATTAATCAAATATAATCATGATTTAGTTTCTTTTGAGTGTATTTAGTCATTATATACTTACAAAGCTTTAGATAAAAATAAATTATTGTTATGAAAAATATTATTTTTTACAAATTAAAAATATTTTTTTAAAATTTGTAGATCCGACTAACCCAAGGCAACCAACTCGTTTATGATCGGATTGGTTTAGGTCAGATTTATGAAAAAATAATTATACAAATTCGACTCAGTCCAATTCATTAAACTTTGGTCGATTTAAGTAATAAATATAGGTAAATTCAACCAATTCCAACCCAACAAAGACGTTTATAACAATGATTGAATCCCTTTACATGATGTTCAGAATTGGCCGGAAAGAATAGACCATTTGTAAGAGGAACATTGGAGACAACGTAGGCTGAGAAAGAAACTTGATGGAATATTAAAATACACTAGAATGGCTACAAAGAATAGAATATTCATATCTCAAATGTTGATCCATTGTTTCGTAGTGGACTGAACCTGCAGTCAAGAAGGAAAAATATTTAGTGTTTACATTAAATCATTAGCCAAATTGTCTTACTCACCTAAGAGAAAATAACCAGCTAGGAAATAAATAATTTATAGAGATTAAGGTAATCAGATCTTCTCTAAATTTGTCAAATACTCTGTATTTATATGTAAACATCAAAACCTTTATTTATCTTCTATTGAGCACACTATATATATGAGAAGTGTTGCATTTCAGATAATAGACATTGCTAGAACTTTAATACTACAACCAATGAGGTGTATTACTGCATGTTTCTTTTTATTAATTTAATAATTTTCTTCCTGTCATCCTGCATTAGCCAAACACTGGAGCATCTGGTTACTCTCTGTTTTTTGTTCAGCAATTGTTTGTTTTACTATTCTAATATTTTAACACTGGAGCATCTTGTTTGTTTCAACAATTAAGTACAACATATGCCTCTGAAATTAAAATCCTGCAAAATATTGAGAAAAATTCACACATGTGCATCATCATTATTCTGTACAAAACTACTACAAACTACAGCCTCTCTTTTCTAATATGTTTCGAAAATCATGTAACTATTCAAAGAACATTCCATTCAAATTTCCACCAACTTTTTGGTTCTTTCTAATTCTACCCCTTGTTAGAAGGGCGAATCATTCAAAAGTCTCTAAACCTGCTGGCTTTCCATTCGTTAGCCAAAAGAAAATGAGCCTTATTAATTATATGTTGTGAGTTTTTTTCTATCCCATTCCCTGGGCAAGACTATAAATTGTAAGTCTCTAATCTGACAAAAGCATTCAATTTCTAGGAAAAAACGGTGCATGCTCATTAGCTTGGTTGTCTATTCATAGCAACTGCTCAATTTTTTGGACGTGTGGAATGCTCTTGGAAAGAAAGTGATTTTGTAGTGTTGAACAACTTCTAAAATGGTTTCATGGAAAAGCATAGAAATACAGTTTTCTGAGCTACCTTTGTAATTTCTGTTAAAAGTTAAAGTGCAAAGAGTATCAATCAACCTTAGCATTTGTAATTGTGCACAGTTGTGTCTTACTAACTTTTACATACATTAAAACCAATCATCTGCTGCACGATTCTTGAAGGATAACCCTTAAAAAATGACAGTGAGAACCAAATTAAGGACAAAAACTCAAAAAGTTAAAAATGCTGAAGTTAAGTGGAAAACACAGTGGCAGACAGAAACTGCATTTAAGAACAACCTCACATTCACAAACATGGCAGACAGAAATAGCAGCAGGCTGAAGTCTTGGAATGCAAGTGATGATTGTTGCAGGTGGATGGGAGTAACCTGTGACAATGAGGGACATGTTACTGCTCTTGACCTCAGTAGAGAATCAATCTCTGGTGGATTTGGCAATTCAAGTGTTCTTTTCAATCTCCAGCATCTCCAGAGTCTAAATTTGGCTTCAAATAACTTCAATTCTGTCATTCCTTCTGGATTCAACAACTTGGACAAGTTAACTTATCTGAATTTGTCATATGCTGGCTTTGTGGGTCAGATTCCAATAGAGATTTCTCAGCTGACAAGGTTGATTACTCTTCATATCTCTTCTTTTTTGCAGCACCTGAAACTTGAGGACCCAAATCTACAAAGCCTTGTCCAAAATCTCACCAGTATCAGGCAACTGTATCTGGATGGTGTAAGTATATCAGCTCCAGGTTATGAATGGTGCAGTGCTTTGTTGTCCCTGCGTGACTTGCAAGAACTGAGCTTGTCAAGGTGCAATCTCTTGGGACCCCTAGATCCTTCCCTGGCAAGACTTGAGAGTCTATCAGTCATTGCTCTTGATGAGAACGATTTATCATCCCCGGTGCCAGAAACATTTGCCCATTTCAAAAGTCTCACCATGCTAAGGCTTTCTAATTGCAAGTTGACTGGAATATTTCCACAGAAGGTCTTTAACATCGGAGCATTGTCCCTTATTGACATATCTTCAAACAACAATCTCCATGGTTTCTTTCCTGACTTTCCATTGAGGGGATCTCTCCAGACCTTAAGAGTAAGTAAAACAAACTTCACTGGATCAATTCCACCCTCTATTGGTAACATGAGGAATTTATCCGAATTGGATCTTTCTCATTGTGGTTTTAGTGGAAAAATTCCCAATTCACTGTCAAACCTACCAAAACTCAATTACCTGGATATGTCACATAACAGCTTCACCGGTCCAATGATATCCTTCGTTATGGTTAAAAAACTTAACCGTTTAGATCTTTCTCATAATAATTTAAGTGGTATACTCCCATCATCTTACTTTGAAGGACTGCAAAATCTTGTCCATATTGACTTGAGTAATAATTCTTTCACTGGGAGGACTCCTTCAATCCTTTTTACACTCCCATCACTGCAAAACCTTTGGCTTTCAGACAACTTGTTTACTCAATTGGAGGAATTCATGAATGTTACATCCTCTAGATTAGTTACCCTCTATATGAGTAACAATAATCTAGCTGGGACGATTCCTTCATCCCTTTTTGCACTCCCACTGCTGCAAGAGATTCGGCTTTCCCGCAATCATCTTAGTCAGTTAGATGAATTCATAAATGTGTCTTCTTCTATATTAGACACCCTTGATTTGAGTAGCAATGATCTGTCAGGGCCTTTTCCAACATCTATCTTCCAGCTGAATAAGCTTAAAAGTTTAACTGAACTGGACCTTTCATACAACAAGTTGTCAGTAAATGGGAATTTTACAATTGTTGGCCCTTCTTCCTTTCCCAGCATTCTCTATCTAAACATCGCATCTTGTAACTTGAAAACATTCCCTGGTTTCTTGAGAAACTTGTCCACATTAATGCATCTAGATCTTTCAAATAATCAGATTCAAGGAATAGTGCCCAACTGGATTTGGAAACTACCTGATCTTTATGATCTTATTATTTCCTACAATTTGTTGACTAAGTTGGAAGGACCTTTTCCGAATCTTACTTCTAACTTGGATTACCTTGACCTTCGTTACAATAAACTTGAAGGGCCAATACCTGTTTTTCCTAAAGATGCAATGTTCTTGGATTTATCAAACAACAATTTTAGCTCTCTTATACCACGAGATATCGGTAATTACCTTTCTCAGACATATTTTCTCTCTCTTTCAAACAATTCTTTGCACGGCAGTATCCCTGAGTCCATCTGCAATGCTTCATCACTTCAAAGGCTTGATCTTTCCATTAATAACATTGCTGGAACAATTCCCCCCTGTTTAATGATAATGAGTGAAACTCTTCAAGTATTAAATCTCAAGAACAACAATCTCTCAGGCTCTATTCCAGATACAGTTCCAGCTTCCTGTATTTTGTGGACTTTAAATCTTCATGGAAATCTATTAGATGGCTCAATTGCAAACTCTCTTGCTTATTGCTCAATGTTAGAGGTATTGGACGTTGGATCAAATCGAATCACTGGGGGCTTTCCATGCATTTTAAAGGAAATATCCACCCTTCGAATCCTTGTTTTGCGAAATAACAAATTTAAGGGTTCCCTAAGATGTTCTGAATCTAATAAGACTTGGGAAATGCTTCAAATTGTGGACATCGCTTTCAATAATTTTAGTGGCAAACTGTCGGGAAAATATTTTGCAACCTGGAAAAGAAATATAAGATTGCTTGAGAAATACGAAGGTGGATTAATGTTTATAGAGAAGTCGTTTTATGAATCCGAGGATAGCAGTGCACATTATGCAGATAATTCGATAGTTGTTTGGAAAGGTGGACTATTGATGCTTATAGGGAAGTATATAATCTTAACATCCATTGATGCTTATAGGGAAGTATATAATCTTAACATCCATTGATGCTTATAGGGAAGTATATAATCTTAACATCCATTGATGCCTCATCCAACCATTTTGAAGGACCTATACCAAAGGACCTAATGGATTTTGAAGAACTCAGAGTCCTCAATTTGTCAAACAACGCTTTGTCTGGTGAAATCCCTTCCTTAATGGGTAACTTGAGAAACTTGGAGTCCCTGGACCTTTCACAATACTCCCTGAGTGGAGAAATTCCTATGCAGCTTACAAATTTGCATTGTCTTGAAGTTTTAGACCTCTCCTTCAATCATTTGGTGGGAAAGATCCCAACAGGTGCACAATTTAGCACATTTGAAAATGATTCCTATGAAGGTAATGAGGGGCTATACGGTTTGCCATTGTCTAAAAAAGCAGATGATGAAGAGCCAGAGCCAAGGCTATACGGTTCTCCATTGTCTAACAATGCAGATGATGAAGAGGCAGAGCCAAGGCTAGCTTATACAATTGATTGGAATTTGAATAGTGTCGGATTTGGATTGGTTTTTGGTCATGGAATTGTTTTTGGTCCTCTCTTGGTTTGGAAGCAATGGAGCGTATGGTATTGGCAACTCGTGCACAAAGTTCTTTGTAGAATATTTGCACAAATGTATCTTGAATATGTAACGGGAGGAGGACATACGTACACAACTTTAAGGTGGGGGCATTAGTGGTGATTAATGAAAAATAGTGATTAATAAAAAGTGTGCAAAAAAGTGAGGTTATGATGAGTCTTCTTTCTAAATGTTTCCTTTTCAAATTTGATAGTAGTTGTTTGGGTTTTATGTGGTAATGCCAAAACAATAAATTTCCAAAACATATGTATCGGAACTATAAAAATATATTCTGTTACATTTTATAAAAGTATTATCATAAAATATAGTTTTCTGTTCATAAATAACAGCTATTGAATCGATATAATTTAACGAGTAATTAAATCAGCAGTACTTGTAAAATGATCTATTTATATTACATAAAAACAAAAATTTAGACTGTAATGTTGACTTAGAGTTAACTAATTTTTTTCATGAATTGTTTTTCTATTATATTATTTTATCAAGGATGTCTAATTTAACGGGAACACGGTGTTACGAAAATTATTATAAACTTTCTGTTAACTGTTTTTTTCTCATGGATAAGAAAAATATTGACTATTTTTTTATTTATCTCTGTCATGCCTTTCAAATATTGACTATAAATGTAGGTTAGACCGTTTTAGTTTAGCAGGTGCATTAATTAAAAATGTGTTTAACCTATGTTATAATAAGAACTAAAAATGTGCATTAATGAGGTCTATTTTTCTTTAATTTGAATGAAAATATAATAGCTAAAATCCTTTAAATCATAATTGTAATTTATAATCTTTGATACCTTGTGAGAAATAAAGGACAAGGCCGGAGCCAAAAATTTTGGTTTAAGGGGAGTCAAGAAATTACGTGTATAAAAAATATACAAAAAGTTTAATATATAATATAGATATCTAATATTTTTATAAAGACAAAATATATAACTATATAGAGTAAAATACAATACTATTTAACTAATTTATTCATTTATATAAATATGAGAAACAAATAAATACATTTTTTTTCTTATAATTATAAAATGCACATACTCTTTTTAAATATATTAGCTATACATTTATACAAGAAACAATTAAATGCATTTTTCATACCTTAATTTATTGTGAAATTTACTAATTGTCTCATCAATCATTTCATATAGAAATATATAAGTGAATGCATTTATTAATTTATTAACAATTTAAGTTAATTTTATTGGCGAAAAAATTATTTAATAATGTTATTAAATATAATCACTATTTAAACTATTGAACTATATTTATTTCCTACTAAAAAAAACTTTGAATTATAATGTTATTTTTAGAATAAAATTTAAATTTATGATATTTTCAATTAAAATTAAATAGCTAACTTAACTATCTTTATTGGTCTTTAATATTTTAGTTATTTCTTTATATTTATTAGAGGTAGTATAAGAGAAAAGAGATAAAATAGATGTATAAAATAATTTTGAATAATTATATGTGGACACTTTAACGTTACAAATACTTCGTTAATGTCTATAATTTCACTTTATACCCTACTCTTTTTATTACATTAAATTATCTATTGTACCTATACCTTTTTGTCTTTTCTTCATTTTTTTCATGAAGTGTCAACTAATGTGATAATTTTCATATATTATTTTTAATAATTTTTTATAAATTTTAGGGGGCATAATGTTTTTCTATAATATATTTTTAATACATTATGAAAAAAATTTGGGGGTGTGGGGCATGACCCCTCCATGTCCCCCTACCCCGTGTCACTTACAAAGATTGAGACGAAAAGATGACAAGTCAACACTAGAAGCTACAACTTTTGGAACATGCATTTGATTCTAAATGTACAACTCCCTCTTGTTAAGTGTCAAAATTACATACCTTTAGGTTCTTGCTTATACCTTGATTTAGAGTGTTATTTTGACATAAATTGCTTTGTTTTTACTATATTCTAAATCTTTGTCTAGTAGTGTGATTTTTTGGTTACATTATAGTAATTTGTCATATATATTTTTTTAGAAAAAGGGCTTGAAGAAGAAGAATGTATCTTGAAGGCGAAGTTTGAAGTACTAAAGCTTCAAAAGGATCAGCTAGGACAACAACATTTTGGAAGAATAGAAACTGCCATTTGGCCAAGCCAGAATTCATGGTTGAACGGGTCTGCACTCAAAATGAAAATGTTGTTTTTGTATTTTTAGGCCTGACATGCAAATATATATAGATTCCCCCTCCCTTTTGCTTTCATCATTATAACAATTTGCAACTTTTGTATTGTTCTAGTGAGGGAGAAAAACTCTCAAGTGTTCATGTGCTCTTCATCCATTTTCTTTCCTACCATGGATATTTTTTAGTTATTCATCTCCATGAGAGGCTGATTTCTCTTGTTGTAACAAGTAAATGTAGTCATTTATGAACTCTCATGTATCTTTTGATATGAATAAATGTATATCTCACATATTTATATTATATGTTAACATTTTGCTTCTTTTCTTAATTCAATAGTGATTAACAATTTAAGTTAATTTTATTGGCGAAAAAATTATTTAATAATGTTATTAAATATAATCATTGTTTAAACTATTGAATTATATTTATTTCTCACTCTTAAAAAAACTTTGAATTATAATGGTATTTTTATAATAAAATTTAAATTTATGATATTTTTAATTAAAATTAAATAGCTAACTTAAGTATCTTTATTGGTCTTTAATATTTTAGTTATTTTTTTATATATTATTAGAGGTAGTATAACAGAAAAGAGATAAAATAGATGTATAAAATAATTTTGAATAATTATATGTTGACACTTTAACGTTACAAATACTTTATTAATGTCTATAATTTCACTTTATATACTACTCTTTTTATTACATTAAATTACCTATTATATACCTATACCTTTCTGTCTTTTCTTCATTTTTCTCTTGAAGTGTCAACTAATGAGATAATTTTCATATATTATTTTTTAATAATTTTTTTATAAACTTTAGGGAGCATAATTTTTTTTATAATATATTTTTAATACATTATGAAAAAAAATTGGGGTGGGGGGCATGACTCCTCCATGGCCCCTCCCATTGTCACTTATAAAGGATTGAGACGAAAGGATGATAAGTCAACACTAGAAGTTACAACTTTTGGAACATGCATTTGATTCAAAATGTACAATCCCCTGTTGTTAAGTGTCAAAATTACATACTTTTAGGATACTTTTAAAGGTATTTTTTTTGCTTATACCTTGATTTAGAGCGTTATTTTGACTCAAATAGCTTTATTTTTACTATATTCTAAATCTTTGTCTAGTAGTGCGATTTTTTGGTTACATTGTAGTAATTTGTCATATGTTTTTTTTAGAAAAAGGGCTTGAAGAAAAAGAATGTATCTTGAAGGGGAAGTTTGAAGTACTAAAACTTCAAAAGGATCAGCTAGGACAACAAAATTTTGGAAGAATAGAAACTACCATTTGGCCAAGCCAAAATTCATGGTTGAGCAGGTCTGCACTCAAAAGTGAAATTGTTGTTTTTGTATTTTTAGGCCTGACATGCAAATATAGATAGATTCCCCCTCCCTTTTGCTTTCATAATTATAACAATTTTCAACTTTTGTATTGTTCTAGTGAGGGAGAAAAACTCTCAAGTGTTCATGTGTTCTTCATCCATTTTCTCCCCTACCATGTATATTTTTGAGCTATTCATCTCCATGAGAGGCTGATTTCTCTTGTTTTAAGGGGTATACTATTAGAAAATATGTTGTTTACATCGATAATTTATGACTTTTTAAATCGGTT
This sequence comes from Glycine max, assembly GCF_000004515.6. Lineage (NCBI taxonomy): Eukaryota > Viridiplantae > Streptophyta > Magnoliopsida > Fabales > Fabaceae > Glycine > Glycine max. The sequence continues at coordinate 41,859,046 of NC_016088.4, forward strand.
TTTAACTAATGTTGAAAGTATCGATGTTGAAAGTATTATCGTTAACATCGGTCGATGTTAACGTAAAATTGACAACATCAGTTATTTAAATAACCGATGTTATATAAAAAGAATTACACAAAAAAAATGTATGAATGTTGATAGTTCACATTGGTTTTTATATAAAACCGATGTTAACTTATACATTAACATCGATTTTCTATAAAAATCGATGTTAACATATAAGCTAACATCGGTTTTTTACTTAAACTGATGTTAACATTTGGAAGTGAACATCGGTTTTTATACAGAACCGATGTTAATGTATACGTTAACATCGATTTTTTTAAAAAAAAACTGATGTTGTTATTAGGAATTTTTAAAAAATACTCTCTCTGTCTTTACAAAAAACCCAAAATTTAACCTGTAAATTTAAACTGATAATGTATACGTTAACATTTGCATTCTGCTTTCAAACAGGTTTTAGCAAAAAGTTAGCTAGTAAACTATCAAATTTAAAAAATCAATTGATAACTATGAATAAATAATTTTTTAATAACTATCAACAAAGATTATTCAATGTTAAAATGAAACAACAATTGTAAAAAATGTAATGCAAGCTAGTAAACTAATTAAGTAACCTAAAGTTACATAGTTCCCTAACATCCCAAGTTTGATTTCTCACTTTGAGATAATATCGTGCCCACTGGATGCGAAGCGCCTTTAATCTCTCTGCTTCCAATGTAATACCAATGATAAGAAAATCAACTTTGTTTGAAATAAACAATTATCGTTTCCCAATTATTCCTGAAAGTTCCTAAGATTATCGTGGACATCCAGTGCATGATGTTGAAGCCGCACTCAGTGCTTCCTTTTTGTTTATTACACTAAATACATAATGAAATTTGGATATTAAACATTAACTATAATTAGTGTACACACACATAAAATATATATAAGTAGAAGTTTTATTTAAATCACGTACCTTAACAACAATCCACCTAGCACCAGCCTTGGATTTAGGTTGTGGAGTATCATCAAGTCCTTTCAAAGCATTGTTGAATACAAGGAACATTAAAATTTTGATGTTGTTGAGTTATGCTAATGCAAATATATTGAAAAACAACACTGACCTGTTAATTATTCTTTTAAGGTAGTTGTCTAGCCTGTTATGCAAGGAACAAAACCAGACAATAAGATTTTCCTTAGGCAAAATGATGACCATTTGCCAGTGTGCGCTGCAGTGGAGACCAATATGGGTTATTGTAGTATTATACATTATTTAAATTCAGCTGTTCAGTTTGACTTACCCATTCAGGTAGGTATTGGATCAAGTGGCCTTAGAATAATTAAGAAGGGGGGGTTGAATTAATTATTAATGAACCTTTACTAATTAAAAATCTAATCCTTCTTAGGCTTTTACTATGTTGTTAAGAAAGTAAAGAATAGAAATAGAAACTTAACCAAAAGTAAAAGCGATAATTAAAGTGCACAGCGGAAATAAAAAGTGTAGGGAAGAAGAAGAAGACAAACACAAGAGTTTTATACTGGTTCGGCAACAACTCGTGCCTACGTCCAGTCCCCAAGCGACCTGCGATCCTTGAGATTTCTTTGCAACCTTGTAAAATCCTTTACAAGCAAAGATCCACAAGGAATGTACCCTCCCTTGTTCTCTTTGAACAACTAAGTGGATGTACCCTCCACTTGAACTGATCCACAAGAGATGTACCCTCTCTTGTTCTCAGTCACAACAACCCAAGTAGATGCACCCTCTACTTGTACCACAAAGGATGTACCCTCCAATGTGTTAAGACAAAGTTCTCAGGCAGTTAGTCCTTTGAAACTTTGTGAAGGGGAAACAAAAGATATCTCAGGCGGTTAGTTCTTTGAAATATTTTGCTTATGGGAAAGGGAAGAATCAAAAGAATTCTCAAACTGTGTTGTTTTGAATTCTTTGACAAGGGAGAAGGGAGACGCAAAAGAATTCAGGCGATTAGTCCTTTGTTCTTTTGGAAAAGGGAGAAGAGATACACAAAAAGAATTCAGGCGGTTAGTCCTTGGTGAATTCTTTTTGGCAAAGGGAGAAGAGAATGAAAAAGATGAATAACACAAGTTTTTGAACAAAGAACTTTTCTTGAAAGAGAAAGTTTTGAACAAAAACTTTTAGAAAGATGAAAAAAGTTGAATCAGAAAAAATCTGTTGAAAGAGATGACAAAAAATATTGAAAGATTGATTGAAAGAGATGATTGAGATGAATGAAAAATGTTTCATGCCAAGGTCACATATTTATAATTTCTTGATGACTCAATTCAAAACTTGTAACTCTTAGCAATTCCTTTAAAACTAATTACTTAAAAAGTTATGACTTTTGAAAGAATCTTCAGAAACAAGTCACTCGAAGAATTGTGACTTTTGGAAATGAATTTTTTTGAAAACAGTCACTAGTAATCGATTACCATTAAGGTGTAATCGATTACACATCAACAAATGTGACTCTTCATTTTGAATTTTTAAAATCTTAACGTTTTAAAACACTGGTAATCAATTACATGTTTATGGTAATCGATTACATCTTTGTAAATAAGTTTGAAAAACAATGCTGGCTACTTATAATCGATTACTACCTTTTGGTAATCGATTACCAGAGAGTAAAACTCTTTGGTAAAAGATTTTGTGAAAACTTCATGTGCTACTCAATGTTTTGAAAAACTTTTTTAATACTTATCTTGATTGATTCTTCTCTTGATTCTTGAAACTTGATTCCTGAAAACTTCATTCTTGAATCTTTGGAATTTTGCTTGACTCTTGATTCTTTGGCATCATCAAAATAACCTTGGAAGGCATTGCTTCCACAATAGGCTCCAAGGAAGACATCACATTTTGAACTCTACATCCAACTCTTCATGTAAGTTTCTGATTCAAATTGCGATTGCCCAAATCTCTGAATGAACTGTGGCTCGTGAAATCCATACACATCGGAATTCCCCACTCACATACTTGTCTCAGTCAGATGCCTATTGTTGTTAAGACAAAGTTAATTATGTATGAATTTAAAACAATAACTTAGGTAATTAAGAATAATCTAAATTGACTTACAAAATCCACAATTGTATAACAAATATGCTGAGACATTAACCACCGTGTGCAATTTCAGAGAGATCTTCGTGCTTTATGTACAACGGGAAATGTTCATTAAACACCCCGAACATGGTAACATCCCACATAACCCAGAGAAGCTTCAAAAAAAGTTGTGGGATAGTCAATGTCATCAAATGTAAGGGATCATCGACCTATCTGGAGGTTTTGCTGGAGACACAATTTCCTGTTTATCCTACATAGTTAATTAACATAATTTAATTACAGTGAACAATTCAATTGAAAAAAAGAAGCATATAATGAGAGCAAAATACCTGTTGTGATAAACGATTCATGAGATGTGTCGGCCAAGCAAGGAAGGTGTTAACTGTCTGCCCCACTAAAATAACCTTGTCAGTGGGTACAAGAACGAAAGCCTCTACATCTTTAACCTCCTCAACACCAACCTTCACTTGGCCATGTAACAAAGATATGTTGTGAACCGCTATGGATCCCTCGTAAACTCTTCCTAGTGCAACCAGGCGGGAAGGATTTTCTTCGATGTACAACCCGCATTTGTTTGAGTCACTGTTCGGCTTCCGGCAAGTGCATCGGATCGCACAAGTAGTATAAAACAGTAAGAACCGAGTATCAAACTCTCAGGGAACTTGTGTTACTTGGTAAGTTATTTCAGTGAATAGGTGTCTGGTGTGAAAATCTAAGTGTGAATATAAACAAGTATGTAAACTATCTATGCAAAAAGGAAAATCACGCGAGAGAAATGATGTGTAAAAACAAGTAGAAAACGCGTTGGTCTTCCTAATAGGTGCCTGATGCTAAAAGGATATTTTCTATCTAACAATGCTCATGTGTTCCTATGGTGTCTCCTGAGATGCTAAACCCCGATTCTTCATGATAGTTTAGCTTAATCCTGATCAAGCATCGTCCTCAGATTCCTCTTGTTGGACTAAACTCAACCAGGACTGCATTAAGACAAACATAATACAACTAAATTAACGCACCCGATTCCTCGTGATAGTACGACAACTTAGCCTTGTCCTATCAAGGTCATCAGAATCAGACCAATTTCCACTATTGAATGACCCTAACAAAGCATGCATCTACGTGATCAAGGTAAAGGCATACTAGAATGAAAAGCAGATAGCACAGAGAACACACAAAACATCATTAAATAGATAAAAAGATATTTACATCAGGTACCTACAGGGAAGATTCAACAGAGGATTTTAGCTTTCCATAACCAGGAAGCCTCCTTTACAACAAAGAGAAGAACAAGATGAAAGATTGCAAAAATACAAGTGGTGAGGATGTCTCCTTCACCTCTAGGATCTCAACCACTCACAAACTCATCTAAAGCTCTCAGAACAGCTTCCTCATCAAGCTCTGGTCCCTGCAGATCTTCACATAACAAAATCTCTCAAAACTCTTTAGAACTTGGACCTTTCTCTCTCTAGAATCACTAGACATGCAAAGCTTAAGCTCTCAGCCTAAAATCCCTTCTCTAAATCTGATTTCAGGCTTAAATAGGTGCCCTTGTTCGTGCTCGTGCGCTTAGCGCAACTTTGATCCGCTTAGCACACATTAGTGAATTTCGGCTTAGCGCGTGCTCTTCTCACTCAGCGGATGGACTGAAGCGGTGCGCTTAGCGAGATGAAGCGGTGCGCTCAGCGAACCTATACAACCCATCTTCTTCCAGATTGTTCCTCGCGCTTAGCCAATGAGTGCTAGGCTTAGCGGATGCTCGCTAAGCCAATCTGCTGGCTTAGCGAGAAGGTGAAAAACATCACTTTTCAGAGTCTCCTAATTAACATGAAATTGAGAGAAAATGATTATTAAACACATAAAACAAAATTACTAAGTATTTATTACCTATCTTTAACTAAAAGAACTTATAACACTACAAAATAACCATAAATTGGAGGAGTTTGATAGAATTTACATAAATTTTATACACAAAAGTTAGTCGTATTCACCGACTAACAGTCACCCGTGTTTGGATCGGTCGGTGAGGGATCACCACAACTCTCCTTTGTGCTGACATGAGTAGCTGAAGGACCAACCTTAGGCTCCGGAGGTAGTGCAAGTCCATGTGATTGGATCTATGATCGATTCCTTTAGCTAGTCCCTGATTTGAGTCAGTTGCTCGAGATCTTCGGGAGCCATGGAGGAAAAACTGCGGGAGGTTCGTGGAGCCGATCCAAAGTATTGCTTTATGGTCACATCGGCTCCAGCAGCACGCACACGGCCAGGGTGTTTTGGTAGCCCAATGGCAGCAGTCAAGAGATCCTGATGTCCATGGGGGACATACAAACCCTGTGACGCCTACTCCTCCAAAAGCATCCTTTACAGAACACATATATTTGTTTAGTCAATCATAGAATAAACAAATATAATTACAATTCTTAATTGAAAATGACTTACAATCTTCTTAGCAATTTCCTTTCCTGCCTCAGACGTCATCTGCCCAGTTTTCTTGGTGCAGGCCATCTTTCACTTCACGTGTCATCTGATGGGAGATGGAGGGTCATTCACGCCCTCAGTGCTTCTGGATTGAGCAGCTTCCTCCAGTTTTTTCTTTGTCTTCTCAGCCATCAGCTTCTGTTCTAAATATTCATAACCCACACGAGACAACACGTGGAGGGCGGTGTTTTACTTCTGGATGGCCTGTGCCTTTTTTCGCACATCCTGCAATAATCGAACATTAATGAAAATGATTACTACAATGTAGTATAAGAATTGAATTTTTAGTGGAAAACAATTAAAATGACAAAGTACATACCTCCCACGAGAGGTCTCTGTGGGTCTGACAAAACTGGGCCCATTTCTTCTTGCTAATGTCGTATTTTTCACAAATAGTGTCGTCTACACTATCCTTGTCGGCTGCAAGTACCCATTTCCTCGTCAAATCATATTTAAACTGTCTCCACTGCTCGCTGAGAGTCTGAAGTACTTTCTTCTTTGTCCTACCGTCAGAAGCTTCAGGAATACCAAATTCAGCTTGACAAACAATAAATTAGGTTTTATTGTTAGTAAATTATAAATTTTGGCTAATAAAGAAAATGAAAGATGAAAACTAAAATACCTGAATATCCTTCCATATCAAATCCTTTTGAGCAGCAGGGACTTCCTTCCAAGTCTCGTATGTCACGTCGACCTTATCACGAGTGACAATTCCCAAATATGTTCTTAATTTCTTCTTGTGGGGACCGTTGTCCTTCCTGGTCGCAGGATCGACGTGGACCACCAGTCTCTCTGCCCCAGGTGGTCTAGTGGCCAAGGATCGTAGCTGTGTGGCTTTGCGTGTCCCCTTCAAGGTAGACAGAGACGCTAATGCTACTGAAGGAGGAGGAAGAGGCGAGGCATGTGGAGTAGACATGGGCCTGTAAAGAAAAAAACTTAAGTTAATTAACATTATCAAAAAACTGAATCAGTTATGTAAATGAATGTACCGAAGTGAAATACATAATTAGAAAATTACATTAGACGATGTTAATTAATTCTCCTTCATCATGATCATTATGATTAGCATGAACATCGTCAGCTTCTTCTTCTCCGATGATGTTAGGAGTCATTTGTGTGCACAAAAGACTAACATAAGTATCAATGTATATCTTCTACATTAACACCAATTGGTTTCCCATGTAGAACCATGGACCACCTTTCATCACAAGGGTCTTGCACATAAAATACATGTTTAGCTTGTTCTGCCATGATGAAAGGGTCATTGTGTTAAGCTAGTTTCTGTAAGTTTACCAACGTAAATCCTACATCATCGGTCCTCACACCGGTGTTGCTTTTAACCTATTTACATTTGAAAACACAAACAGTAAATTTGACATAGTTAAGCTCCCAAATTTCATCAATGAACCCAAAGTAAGGGATGGAAGCTACACAGGGATTGTCATCATGTACACTTGCGAAGTGTTGAGATTCAGCCTTTAGGGTGACCCCGCTATTTTGCATTGTACTTTTCTCGTCTTGTGCTTTTGTATAAAAGGAATGCTTGTTTATGTCGTATCCTTGCCAAGTTATAATATTTATTTTAGGCCCATCTGCTAGCTTTCTTAATGTTTCAGAAGCATTTTCATCAGCAAAGATTGTATCTTTAAACCAATCAAAGATTGTCTTGTTATGCTTTTTCAAGACCCAGTTCTTTGACATTTTTGGATTACTTTGTTTGACTAAACCTTCATGCTGAAGTATGTATGGCAAAACTTCGTTACTGTTATTCAACACATACAAGTGAGCTTGTAACAAATCTTCTACACTTGGAGTGATAACATGTAGTCCTCTTGAACCCTTACCGTCCACTCTGTCGTCATGGCGAGACTCAAGAAGGCCAATAGGTTTTGCCTTTCCAATGTAATCTGAACAAAATTCAATGGCTTCTTCTGCAATGTACCTTTCAACAATAAATGCTTTCAGACAATGTAGATTCTTGGTATACCCTTTTAAGATCTTCATGTATCACTCAACCAGGTACATCCACCGCAAACAAATAGGACCAAAACATTTGATTTCTCTGACCAGATGAACAATTAAGTGAACCATCAGACCTTGGATGCAACTGCGATCGTATACCCATGTCAACTAGATCTTGACGGGAATTCAGACCATCTTTCATCTTGCCTTGAATGTTAAGGAGCGTCCCAAAGACACTATCACATACATTTTTCTCCACATGCATAACATCAATACAATGTCTAATATCTACATCAGACTAGTACGAAAGATAAAAAAAATGAACCTCTTCTTCCATATGCAAGTCTTACTTTTATCCTTCTTTTGGGTCTTTCCAAATACAATATTCAGGTGTTGAACCCGCTGGAAGACTAGCTCACCAGTCATGGTATCGGCGCAGTTTCATGCTCTTGACTTCCATTAAATGCTTTTTTCAATCTCTTGTAAGGGTGATGAGGTTTTAGAAAACGGCGATGCCTAGTGTACACTGTTTTTCTACCATGTTTAAGTTGTATGTAGCTTGTTTCTTCTTCACAAATGGGGCATGCATGATGACCCTTAACACTGTAACCACTAAAATTCCCATATGTTGGAAAGTCATTAATGGTACAAAAAAGCATTGCACGCATTTGAAAAGTCTCTTTTCGAAACCCATCAAACACTAAAACCCCCTCATCCCACAACTTTGTCAGGTCTTCAATCAACAGACTTAGATAAACATCAATGTCATTTCCTGGCTGTCTTGGGCCTGATATCATCATAGACAACATCATGTATTTTCGCTTCATGCACAACCAAAGAGGCAAATTGTAAATTACAAGTAGAATTGACCATGAACTGTGTTGGGTGTTTAAATTGCCATATGGATTCATTCCATCACTGGCTAGTCCAAGCCTAAGATTTCTTGCCTCTTTGCCAAAATCCAGATACAAACCATCAATCTTCTTCCACTGGGAGCAATCAGCCGGATGACGGACCATTCCATCAGAGTTTCTCCCATTTGCATGCCAGGTAAGGTCTTTTGCATCGTCTCCACTAGCAAAAAGATGCTTAAACCTTGGAATGTTAGGAAAATACCATAACACCTTCGCTGGAGGACCCTCCTTTGAGTTTTCATTAGAATTGCAGTCCTCATCATCCTTCACTTTACACCATGATGCCCCACACCTAGGGCATTTGGACATTTCTTCGAATTCATGCTTGTACAGTATGCAATCATTCGGGCAATCATGAATCTTCTGATGCTCCATACCCATCGGACTCAGTATCTTCTTGGCCTAATAGTAACTTTTAGGCAACGTGATTTCCTCTGGAAGCAGATCGTGCACTACTTGAAGCAGTGAACTAAAATTTTTGTCACTCAGCCCATATCTAGCCTTGACATTAACCAAACTTAACACTGCCGACAACAGCGTCAAGGAATTCTTGCACCCCGTATACAAAGGCTTCTTTGAATCACTTTGCAATCCTTCATACATAGGGGCATGTGCTTGCTGAAAAGACTCTTGTCCAAGGTCACGAATCATATCCTCCAAGCGATCTCCCAATTCTACATCAAACGGTTCTGATTGGGACCTACTCTGCATTTCTGTCAATTCACCATGCCATATTCACGTCGTGTAATTCTTCTTAATCACATCACACAATAGATACATTCGTATGTTGTCTAGTATTTGTTGTCTTCCATTCAAACAATTGATACAAGGACAATAATATTTTCCATCTTCATCCGGTCGACTTCTTTTTGAAGCAAATTGCAAGAACTGCTCGGCGCCTTCCTCATATTCTGGGCTGATACGACTTTCATTCATCCAAGTTCGATCCATCTAAGTAATAACTTCGTGATACTCACAAAGTTATTCAATGCATGAAAATCTCACTTTTTTATTATAGCTGTGGCCCTATCCCATTCAAGAAGACCAACTTTTATGGTAGCTTCATACGCCAGGGTTAATTCTATCTTGTTAAATTTGAAAAAATTTCGCAGCATTTCGCATTGGTCTCCAAGTACACGACATGAAATCGATGAAATTAATTTCCCGATAATCAAGTATGCACTTAGAGAACAACTAGAAATGCATTGTACCAAAATTTCATCAAATTAAACAAAATAATGTTAACCTTAACGCATGAATCTACCATAAAAATATCAGTCTCCCCAAACTGTCCAAACGGACAATTCAAGATTGAATACAATGATTAATGCAAATTGTTCGCAAGAATCATTGCATTCAGTCTCAAACGGGAATCTAAAGTTCTCTCATCATGAACATAGTTTGTATATCATATATCAGTTGTCTTTAATGGCAGCGAACAAGTAATAAAAACATTAATTTGTAACAAACATTTGTACCTGTGATGATGTGCAGGATGGTCCAAAATGAAATGAACAATCTAACAAATAACTCAATGACCACCTACATTAATCATCAAACAAATATCAATATGTGACAATGAGTAGGCTTAGAGTATGACATATATCAATTGATGTTGTCAATGTCTCAAAGTCATAAGTCTAATTAGCATACACAGTAGTGAGGATAGTCATACAATGTGAATAAATCAAACAGTTTCAAAATTTGACTTTTGAAAGTAGTTCTTCAAGATAATCTTCAATTCTTAGGACCCCTCCCTCTTTGTTGGTTTCTAGGTATTAGACTCCTAGGAATTATTATAATTGGGTTATTGATTATATGGCACTGCAAACCAAGATGTGTGTCTGATTTTGAAGCAAGTTAATGTCTCATGATTTTGAAGCAAGTTAATGTCTCATCATTTTCAAGCAAGTTAAAATTTCTAGTGCTTCATCAAATGATTATAGTTATTTACTTTTTCTAGAATTTGTTGCAAGATCAAGTTTTCATGACCTGCCAGGATTATATATTGCTTTCTTTGCTGTAGTTTTCTAGGCAGTCAGCTAGTTTATATATTTGCTTCCTTGGATGACGGGAACAACTGTAAACCCACTATTTCGAGCTGTATATTCATCACAAGCTGCAAAGCAGAAACTCACTCTGCTGGTTCCATGGCTTTGCAAATCAAATGAAGAATTGGTTTATCCCACCAATCTCAATTTTACTTCACCAGAAGAACTGGTTTATGCCAACAATCTTACTTTATGTTTCATACTTTCATATCAATGTCGTCAGTTCTTATATTTTTGTCATTCTCATGTGTATTTTTCAGATGCAAGGTGGAGTATAATGCCTGGTGAAGAGATAGCTGTCAATTTATACCATCTAGGGATGCTGACATTGCTATCAATTTATACCATCCAGGGATGTTGACATTGCTATCCTGGAAGAACTAGAACATTTGAAGTGGTATCTTACTAAGCTTGGATAAAGGTAGAAGCTAATTGACTATATTTTTGTTTAGACGCAGATGATCTATCTAATGCTCCTTATACTTTCAACAAATATTAGATTATGAGAAAGAGATAGAAATAATGTAGACTATGACCAAAGAGGAGTATTTGGCCACTTTAAGGAGGTAAATACTTGTGATTTACCTTGAGAAGGGGCAGAGAAGTAACTGCAGTTTTATATTTTATAAGACATAGCAATAGTACTATAGTAGTGTTTGCAGCAGATAAAGTTGTATACAATTTGATATTATATATGATTTTTTTTACTTTGGTTATTTTGAAATTGATTTTATGGAAAGAGCAGTGGATATTATAAGACACAACTTGAATGCTTGGGACATGCATGCAAGCTATGTCTTCTCACTAGCTACCTAGGTTTACAATCTAGCTATCTATCTAGCTAGTGAACTTCACAATCTAGTTGTCAACATTATAATTGGTGCTATGCTCACAGTTCCAATGTTACATGCTTGTCCAATTCAAAATCAGATAGCAAGAGGGATCACCTCTTTGCTGGTTTAGTTGGTGAAGTATGGTGACACTATTAAGTCCATAAGAAGCTTATAAGAATTGGCAAAGGAAAGAAAGTAATGATAATTTTGTTACTGCATTTCACACCTCAACTTGATATTTTATTCTCATACTCATTCTACATTAACTAACATTCATTCATTTTCTATGTGGGACCTATAATTTCTTTTCTGTTTCTGTGTTCTTGTGTGCAGAAGAATGTCTTGCAGTGAGCTCTCAGTTTCTGTTGGTTATACAATTGCCTTAAATTGGTTATACAATTTTTATTGGGACTGTTTCTAGCATAACTGATAAGAGGTTCTATCTCCATGTCCTTGAGGAACATAGAAGTTAGAACACATGACAAGAATAAAGATTAAGAGCCATGTTAAATAATGGAAGAACTTGGTTCAAGTTCAACATTTTAAATATGGCAATGTTAGAAACTGGTTCTGGTTCAGGTTCAGCTCAATGTTGCATGTTGTTATTGATGAACAGAAAGAATGCACAATTTGAGTTGTGACTGTTTGGAACATGTAGAATAGAAAATGACAAATATAAGGCACAATCTGAAAGTTCTTGAGGAAGAAAATGAATGTTTAAAAGTGAAACTTTGACAAATTTCAAATGAGGTTCACCTGGCTCACAATAGAATCCAAGATGCACATAAATTTGATCTAACCATGATTTTTTTTGGGCCATGATAAAGAGGTTGATAAAGATGCACTAGTAGAAGTTGACACTGGTTCTGGCAGTCATTCTGGTACTAAGGATATTATTGGTCAGTATCAAATAACTTGGTAGATGATAGTTAACAAACCTCTGCCTTTGAAGATTCTTGTAAGAAAAGTGAACTAACTGAACCTCAAACAACAACTTCCAATTAGGAGGACCAAAGTCATTCTGCTTTGAGTAAGAGACTAAGAGCTAACAACTATGCTTCAAATTGGTTTGGCTTATTCTATGCAATTATTGTTTGGCACTAATAAATTGTTGATTTACTTTTCTTAAAATATGCAGAGTTTGAGGCCTCACTTTGTGGTCATGAACTTAAAGCGGGTATGGGTTTGGTTGCTGCTGCCGAGGTTTTTGAAGCACATCGGATATCTGCAAAAGAATTTAGAAGTTCTACATTATCCATAATTAAGAATGAAAATCTTGTTCTGAAGTTTAGAGAGAGGTATCTACTGTGGGAAAAGGTTGCTCCTCTTGTACTTGGAATAACTGTATTTGGTTTAGACTTACTTATTGAGCCTAAAGATACAATTCCAGTGGGACTGGATGATGTAGTGAAGGCCAAGAATGATGCTCCTGGACCAGCTTCATCTGGACGCAGATGGAGACTTTGGCCTATGCCTTTTCGAAGAGTCAAGACAATTGATCACACTAATAGTGTATCAAGTGAGGAGGTATTTGTAGATTCTAAGTCTGATTTCCAAACTTCTATTGTCGAGCCATCTCCAACATCTGCTATGCCTATTTCCAAATTCATTACTATTTCACAGGTAATCACTACCATTGGATTTGCTTATCCAAACAAGGCTAATTCCTACAGTGTTCATGAGAGTGCATTCAGTGCTAAAGAAGTGGATGCTACAAGGAAGAATCTTGGATAGCCATACGAGCCTTTCCATGTGCCAGAAGATGTCAAGAAGTATGGATGGGGAGTTAGAGATATCTTTGTTTCCTCTTACTCTGCTGAGATTTTCATGATCTAAAATGAAACTTTCTTTATTTTTCCTTAGGCATTGGAGTCGCCATACCCCTAAGGGTACTAAACTTGAAGCTGAGTGGAATGCCAAGTTTGTGGAATATGAGAAGAAATACAATGAGGAAGCTGCAAAGCTAAAGGCTATTATTATTGGCAAATTACCAGGGAGAAAGCGCGCACTTCTGGTGAGTAAACTAACAAACTTCTAGGTTTCTCCTAATATTTATTTTGAGCTATATCTCCTTAATAGTTGAATGATGTGTAATCCAATTTTACTGAATGATGGTGATTCATTTCCATGGTTTGTTATAATCATTAACTTTCCTAATTACAATTAAAATTCATATTAAGTACATTGCATCTTTACTCATCATCCATCTTTTTGCTTCATGCATGTATAGCCTTCAAAGTTTTAAGATAAATAAAACTTGACTTCCATCATTTTTTCTGGATTATTGACTACCCTTCTAATTAAATTTCAGCTTTCATACATACACTCCAAAAAGCCCTGCAGATGCTACAAGAAATTTGTTTCAGCAAAATCTAAATGCCCTTTGTCTTCACTGACTACGTGAGAGTTGCCATATGGATTTCTGCACTGTGTGAAGCTGGAGTTATTTATGTGATGACTCATGATTCGATTGGACTTCGAGAGGATGGACCAACTCATTAGCCAATAGAGCATTTGGCAAGCTTCAGGGCAATGCCAAACACTTTCATGCTTCGTCCAGCTGATGGTAATGACACTGCTGGATCATACAAAGTTGTTGTGGTTAACAAGAAGAGACCCTCAATTGTTGCACTTTGTTGGCAAAAGTTGACCCAACTTCCAAGAACTTCTATTGAGGGAGTTGAAAAGGGTGGCTACCTCATTTCCGACAACTCATCAAGTAACAAGCCTGATGTTATTTTGATTGGAACTGGTTCTAAGTTGGAAATTGTTGTTGCTTTTGCTGAGGATCTATGGAAGGAAGGAAAAGTTGTCATAGTTGTTTCTTTTGTTAGTTGTGAACTTTTTGATGAGTAGTCAGATGAATTCAACGAGAGTGTTCTACCTGCTTCAATAACAGCTAGAGTTAGCATTGAGGCAGGATCAACATTTGGTTGCCACAATGTTAGTCGATGAAAACAACTAATTTTTGTGTATAAAACTTGTATAAATTGTATCAAACTCTCCTAATTTATGGTTATTTTGTAGTGTTATAAGTATTTTATGTTAAGTATAGGTAATAAAAACTTAGTATTTTCATTTTGTGTGTTTAATAATCATTTTCTCTCAATTTCAGGTTAATTAGGCAAGCTTTGGAAAGTGTTGTTTTCACCTTCTCGCTAAGCCAATCTGCAAGCTTAGCGAGCGTTCGCTAAGCGCAACACTCCTGGGCTAAGCGTGAGGAAGAATCCAGAAGAAGATGAGTTGTACAGGTTTGCTAAGCGCACCGCTTCAGTTCATCCGCTAAGCGAGAAAGGCGCGCTAAGCCAAAAATCACTAACGTGCACTAAGCGGTCCATATGTGTGCTAAGCGCACGAGCATGAACAAGGCCATTTATTTAAGCCTGAAATCAGATTTTGTGAGGGGAGTTTGCATTGGGATTAAGAGCTTTTCATGTCTAGGGTTTCTTAAGAGAGAAAGCTCCAAGTTCCAGAGAGTTTTGAGAGATTTTGTTGTGTGAAGATCTGCAGAGACCAAAGCTTGAAACAAGAGCCGATTGAGAGCTTGAAATGAGTTTGTCAGTGATTGTGAGGTCCTAGAGGTGAATGAGACATCCTCACCACTTGTATTTTTGCAATCTTTCATCTTGTTCTTCTTTTTGTTGTTAAGAAGGCTTCCTGGTATGGAAAGTTAAATCTTCTGTTGGATCTTCCTTGTAAATACCTGATGTAAATATATTTATATCTATTTAATGATGTTTTGTGTGTTCTCTGTGCTATCTGATTTTCATTCCAGTATGCTTTTATCTTGATCACGTAGATGCATGCTTTGTCAGGGTCATTCAACAGTGGAAACTGGTCTAACTCTAAAGTCCTTGATAGTGCAGGGTTGAGTTGTCGTGCTTTCACGAGGAATCGGGGTGCGATAATTTAGTTGAGTATGTGTGTCTTAATGCGGTGCTAGTTGAGTTTAGTCTTACAAGAGGAATCTGCGGACGAAGCTTGATCAGGATTAGGCTAAACTATCATGAGGAATCAGGGTTTAGTATCTCAGGAGACACCATAAGAACACAGGAGCATTGTTAGATAGAGAATATCTTTTTAGCATCAGTCACCTATTAGGAGGACCAACGTATTCTCTACTTGTTTTTATACATCATTTCTCTTGCGTGATTTTCTTTCTTTTTGCACAAACAGTTTATACACCTGTTCATATTCACACTTACCTTTACACACACCAGACACCTATTTGCTGATACTCGGTTCTTACCATTTTATACTACTTGTGCGATCTGGTACACTTGCCGGGAGCCGAACAAGTTTTTGGCGCCGTTGCTGGTGAACTTCTTTTTATTTGGGAAGTTAGCTCGTTTTTAGGTGTGTATTCTTTATTTGTTATTCTTTGATTGTTTTTGTGAATATTTGTTCTTAATTCCTTTCTGTCTTTTCTTGTTTAATTGGATAACTGTTGTTTTGTTAGTATTGTATATGCATAGATCTCCCACAAGCAATTTAGTTCCTCTGGACTTAAAAATTGAAGCTACATTGCGAAGGAATAGGGCCGAGAGGAGAAGGAAACTTCTGCAAGACAGAACAGTTGCATCCATTCT
The DNA here is from genome assembly GCF_000004515.6 of Glycine max. Taxonomy (NCBI): domain Eukaryota; kingdom Viridiplantae; phylum Streptophyta; class Magnoliopsida; order Fabales; family Fabaceae; genus Glycine; species Glycine max. The sequence continues at coordinate 41,874,931 of NC_016088.4, forward strand.
TAAGAAGGAGACTCATTTCTTCGACTTATTATCACTTGATTCACCATCATCAAGGGAATCTGCCACTTAATTTCTTGAAGTCATTACCATGGCAGAAGAGCATGACCAGAGGATTACCCTTGAGAATTATTCAAGTAGTCCAGTACCACAATTTTTCACCAGCATTGCACGTCCTAAAGTGCAAGCTAAAAACATCAACTATCCACATTCCTTAATTCATTTAATAGAGGGGAATTTATTTCAAGGATTACCTAATGAAGATCCCTATGCACACTTGGCAACATTCATTGAAATATGTAACACTGTTAAGATTGCCAGTGTACTAGACAAAGCTATTAGGCTCAGCCTTTTCCCATTTTCATTGGCAGGAGAAGCCAAAAGGTGGCTCTACTCATTCAAGGGCAACAGTCTGAAAACCTGGGAAGAAGTTGTTGAAACGTTCCTAAAGAAATACTTCCTAGAGTCCAAGACTGCAGAAGGCAAAGCTGCAATCTCTTCATTTCATCAGTTTCCTGATAATTCTCTAAGTGAAGCATTGGAGAGATTCAGAGGCTTGTTAAGAAGAACTCCCACTCATGGGTTTTCTGAGCCAATCCAATTGAATATGTTTATAGATGGGCTGAGACCACAAACCAAGCAACTGTTAGATGCTTCTGTAGGGGGAAAGATAAAACTGAAGACCCCCGAAGAAGCAACTGAGCTAATTGAGAACATGTTAGCCAGTGATCATGCCATTCTACGAGACACAACCCACCAACCCACGAAGAAAAGCTTGATAGAACTATCATCACATGACGCTTTATTGGCACAGAACAAGTTGCTTTCTAAGAAACTTGAGATTTTAACAGAAACACTTGGTAAGCTGCCAACTAAGTTGTCTATGGGTCAACCTACACACTCTTCTGTTTTGCAGGTTACATGTTGTACAATCTGTGGTGAGACTCATGAAACAGGCCAATGTATTCCCACTAAAGAAAATACTCAAGAAATTCATCATATGGGAAATCAACAGCGACAAGGGTATACTCAAGGAGGATTTTTAGGCTTCTAGCAGGGTCCCTATAATCAACAAGGACAGTGGAGGACACACCCTGGTAACCAATTCAACAAAGACCATAGTGGACCTTCAAACAGGCCAATCCAACAAGGACCTAACATATTCCAGAGAACTACTAAGCTGGAGGAGACCTTGACTCAGTTTATGCAGGTAACAAGCTCAAATCATAAAAGCACTGAGTCAACAATGAAGAACCTTGAGGTCTAGGTGGGACAACTGGCCAAGCAGATAGCTGACAAGTCATCCAACAGTTTTGTCGCAAATACAAAACAGAATCCCAAGGAGGAATGCAAAGTTGTGATGACAAGGAGTAAAAGGTTTGTGGAGGCTGAGGATGAGGATAGTGTGGTGCATAAAAATAAAATTGCTGACAAAAAAAGTACTGATGGCAAGAAAAATGAGGTGAGAGGTGAAAGTAATCAAGAAAAAGAGGAACAAATAATGGTTAAGAATAAAGAATTGAAGGACCAAGAAAAATAAAAAGAAGTAGAAAAAGAAATAGAAAATGAAAAAAATGAAAAATAAGAAAAAAATAATAAGAATGCAAAGAAGAGTACGAGTGAAAAAGTTGTGGATGAAGGTGTGGAAGTACCATATCCTGTGGTACCTTCCAAGAAAGAAAAAGATCGTCATCTGGTGAGATTTTTAGATATTTTCAGGAAACTGGAAATAACCATGTCCTTCGGAGAAGCTTTGCAACAGATTCCACTCTACTTTAAATTTTTGAAAGATATGTTAACAAGGAAACATACATATATTCATCAGGAAAACATCATAGTGGAAGGAAATTGCAGTGTTGTGATCCAGAAGATCCTTCCACCCAAGCTTAAAGATCCTGGGAGTGTAACTATTCTTTGTTCAATTGGAGAAGTCAATGTGGGAAAAGCTCTTATTAACCTGGGAGCCAGTATCAATTTGATGCCACTCTTCATGTGCAGAAGATTGGGAGAGTTGGAAATAATGCCCACTCGAATGACTTTACAATTAGCTGACCGCTCCATTACCAGGCCATATAGAGTAATTGAAGATGTGTTAGTCAGAGTAAAACATTTTATCTTCCCGGCAGACTTTGTGGTAATGGATATCTCTAAAGATACTGACATCCCTGTAATATTGGGAAGGCCATTCATGTTGACCGCAAGCTGCATAGTTGATATGGGGAAGAGGAAGTTGGAGCTAGGTTTTGAAGATCAGAAAATTGATTTTGATTTGTTTGTTGAAAACAAACCTGCTCCAGAATACAATGTTTGCTTACAGGTAATGGAAGGAGGTCAAGAGGTTCTGAAAGTAAGAACCAAAACATAAGATCACCCAGTGAGGTAAAAGCGTCAAGCTAATGACATTAAAGAAGTGCTTCCTGGGAGCCAACCCAGCTTTGAATTTCTGTTATCTTTGTTTTTCATGCATTTAATCAGCTAAAACTTGCTATATAATCTGTACATAAGAGTATATCAGCCAATCTTTGAATGTTTAACATAAGGATTTCAATTTCTTGGAAAAACGACTGAAAAATAACTTAGAAAAAAAAATTTCTCTGAAAAAAAACAGTCATTTCGCTAAGCGCATCTCTGTTCATGCGCTCAGCCGTGAGTCTCAAGCGCTTAGCGCCCAACCCTTGCATCTGAGGCAGATTTGGTCCGCTAAGCTGGCCAAGGTTGAGCTAAGCTAACTTCAATTTGATCTAAATTCAGTTAAGCTTCAGCCTGATCGCTAAGCGATAGCTTATCCGTGGCTAAGCGTGACCTATTGTCGCCAAGCGCAATTGTGAATAACTGAGGTCGATGAAGCTAAGCACCAGTCATGGCAGCTATGCGAGATTCATTGCGGCAATATGAGCACTAAGCGAGTCCCTATTAGCCAAGCGCATGCTCCTTTGTACTTAGGATGCATCATTTTAGCTAAGCTAGCCAGAGCCAGGCTTAGCGAGAGTTGTAGCTTTTCTAATCTGCAGGCCTCGCTAAGCGGACTTACCCTCACGCTAAGCCAAGTCTCTGTTAAAAAAAATTAATTTCGAATTTGAAACGTCAGCTAAGCGCACGGGTCCGCTAAGTGAGCTTTGTTGAGAAACCAAATGTCTTTCTTGCTCGCTTAGCGCACTGGTCCGCTAAGCGAAAGTATCAACAAACTGCTTAAGTGAGTGTAACAACAGTTACACTCACATTTGCCAGATTCCAGAAACTTCATCTCTGCATTCTCTCTTTCCAAAAATTTGCACATTTTGCATATGTGCTTTCTTTGTGCATTTTCAACTTTGAAGCATCAACCATACACCATCCAAGTAAGTTCCTTGATTCTTTTTCTCTTTTTCTTGTCTTCACTTTAGGGTAGAAGACTTCAACTGTAGCTTTAGATTTTTAGGGTTTTTATGTTTTGTTAGATTTAGTTTAAGATTAGGGCTATATACGCTTTTATACTGAATTGAGTATGAGGCACACATTGCATGTCTGATATGCCTTTTAGAGGCTTGAAAAGTGCAAGAACGTGACTTCAACATTATTTATTTTTCCCTTTTTATATATTTTTTGGGGGGTCGACAAGGGGGTTGCCCTTGTTCCTACGTATCCTCAGGTGCGATGAGGAATTCATACCTTCAGGGCTAAGCATCAGCTCGCCTGGGCGAGCTGATGCTTAGCCTTGATGCTAGCTTGGGCGAGCTAGTGTCTAGAAAAATCTAGAAAAGACCCTTTTGCCCCTTTCCTTTGTATCTTTGTGTTTTCTTGATCAAAACATTGAGTGATTCCTTGCTTCACACTGTAACTGGTGCCAAATATCGTAATTCTTCTAGCAAGAATCAAAATATCATATCAAGCGATATTCCCCGAACAAAATTAGGGTCTAACACGAAGCATAAACTATACCTCAAAGTTTAACCACTTGACAAAAGCAACAAGGCTTAACCATCAAAAGCATAAGCTAAAATCAATGCTTAACCACTCAAGACAAAAGCAAAACAACAATTCAATGCTTAACCATCCATGGCAAAAGCTTAAACAATGCTTAATCACCATGGACATAAGCTTACATCAACAAAATAGAAGAATCACAAAATCTATCTTAAATGAGGACTTTTCACAAACACTTTGTGACTAACAACAACCAAGGCTTAACCATCAATGGCATAAGCTAAAAGAATACTTAACCACCATGGAAAGAAGCTTAAAATCATCAAATCAAACCTAAAAGGCTGAAAAGAATAAGCCAAAGTCTTCAAAATCTTTAGAAGCATTTAATCAAACACCTTGTTGGTAAAAATTGGATAGTGCTAGACATGGAGAAACTTACTCTAGCCATGCAAATTGAAACTGTTATGGTTCCTCTTCCGCTTCCCATTGATATCCTTTATCTTCACAAAGCCTAAGACCATCAAAAGCACACCTCCATCCCACGAGTCAAGAGAATTAATTGTCTTGATTTCAATCGTAGTAAAATTCAGTAACAACACAATTCAATGAATTTGAAACACGTCATGCATGGTTTCAACTGAATCTGCATCAACATGAATCATGCTACTGGAATCGGAGTAAAACTGGTGAACAAGATTTGATTGTTGTCTCACAAAGAAGGAACCAACTTGCGCGACACTATTAGAATCAAGATACAAAGACACATCTCTAAGAGTATGGAAGGAATTTCAAAGCATACAACGCTTCTTCTAGCAGATCCAAGATAAGAAGAAAGGGAGAGTGCACAGTCGATGTTGCCATTGCATAGCACGGTGGCGACGGTGGGAATGATGTCATGTCTGAGCGTGACTTCCAAAAGCTGTCGAGCACTTTCTCAGGGTACATAGTTAATTGGGAAATTACGGGACCAAGCTTTGATAAAAACACAGAGCAGAGAGAAAAAAATGAACTAAGTAGAAATTATGGGGTGAAGGGTGGTATTGCTCTGATACCATGATAAAGTTCAAGGTAGAGAGATAGAAATGAGAGAAAAGAGAAACTTAATATACTTTGGATAATGCTCAAAATGAGCAAATCAATTTTTACATGAATACATTGAGTCTTATATAACTATACTTGTATCTTGGATCCTTAGAATGTGAGTTTAGGCCTATCTCAAATCCAAAAGCTAGCTCATAGGGTGAAGGTTGTCTCTCACTTATATACACTATCTTGACTTTATTTTTAACTGATGTGGGACTTGGGTTTTTCCCAATATACCCCCTCACGCCCAACACTTCTTGGGCTTGGTGCGTGGATAACAATGGTGGGTGACCCTTTTTGAATAATATTGGATATGCTCTGATACCATCTTAGATTCTTAGAATGTGAGTTTAGGCCTAACTCAACCCCAAAAGCAAGCTCGTGGGGTGAGGGTTGTCTTTCACTTATATACTTTATCTTGGCTTTATTTTTAGCCAATGTGGGGCTTGGGTTTTTCTCAATAGAAAGATTTAGTTAACAACAAGTAGTCCTATACCAACAAGGCAACTAGTAATAAGAAAAGGAGTTTCAGACTTCTGCAAAATCTCCTTGGTCTTTAAGCCTTTCAAGATAAGGACCAACAAACATCTTCAAAGCTCTATTTAAGGAGTTCTTTGCTAGGAAAGAAAATAGGATAGCGAGGGTATATATTAGAAGTTGAATTGCACACACACACACACACACACACACACAACTTTTGATACTAATCTTCCTTAGCTCAGACCCTTTAGGACTTTAAAGCTGAATCCATCTAGTCATATCTTCTCAAGGGGAGCTTACTGATGAGTTTTCCATGAAAGGTGCATTAGATACTTGTCTTTACACAAAACCTATTTAGTGGGTTTGATTGTTAATGGAGAAGGGAAGAGGGTAAAAGTCATGATTCAATCCCCCTCTACTAAAAAAACTAACATTCTAACAAACTAACATTTGCTGATAAAAAAATCTATTTAGAATAGGGAACCTCGGGAGAGCAATTAGGGGATTACTGGTTCTAAAGGTTTTGAGTGATCACGACAAGTTGCTATAAGAGTCAAATAACAAGTAATAATGAGGGTTCTAAGCCTAGAGAGACTTTCAGAAAGATACTTGGTTAAAGTTTGCAGACGCTTAAAGAATATTGTGGTGAAGCCAAGTAAAACTTTTCGAAAGAATATTCAGGGGGAGCTCTCAAAGGCTTGAAAAATACTAGTGTAAAAGCTTGTGGAGGCTTCAGAGAAGAAAAAATAGCATAGTTGGTACTTGTGTTAGTGAATATCCTACAAGTGTAGGGATTTGACATAGCCCATGGTTGTTGATGAACTAATGTAAATTCTATGTGTGCTTTATCTTTTTTACTGGTTTTGATTTGTTTTCTTTTATATCTTTTTCTTTGAGAAACATATTTTACAATGGTATATCTTTGATGTAAAATCATTAGAAGTTTCTCAAACTGTATAGTGCAAAAGCAACGTCTACTCGGTTGCATAACAGATAAAATATAGATCTTACACAGTCTGGACTTTGATAACTTTTTTGAGTAGTTTCTTAAGTAGTGTATGACAGCACCTTTATGAGATTTTTACTAGAAAATTATTTTTATACAAAATACTATCAAATGATGAAGATTGCTACTAACAAAGTTTCAGAAAAGTAAAACACTTGATATATTCTTAGAACTAGAAAAAGTCATAATTAATTAAGTGTTATTATTCAATCCCCTTCTAGCTACCTTCTTATCCACTTCAAATTCTATTAAATATAATCAACTAGGTCCTTTGGTAGAGATTAATCATAAACAAAATTAATAAATATTTCATGTTAATGGTATGTTGAAAAAAAAAAGATATGCAATGCATCCATATGAAACTATATATAGTTGTCAACCTAAAAATAGCGGGCAATTAAAATTTATGGTATTCTTATTGACGTGTTTTCAATTAAAAATAACTTCATTGGAATAGCAATAAATAAAGTTTAAAGTTAATTAATTAATATAAGCCACATTTTCTTAAAAATATTTTTTATTAAATATTTATATTTACGCGCGAGTGTATGAAAATTAGTTTAGTGGTACCTTGAATTGAGTCGACCATATAATTTGCATATAAGTCTAACACTTTTAATTTTTTCAAGTTTTGAAGACCAGCAAAATACAAAATTTAATTTGGAGACAAATTAATTATGATGATCAATTGAAAAGAATTTGTATATATTTCCTAACTTTAAAATGTGACTATGGTTGAATGCAAAGCTGCAGCAAGAATCATAAATTTAATTTTAGAGGGTGAGGCTAAAGCTAAAAAAAATATAATTTAATTTTAAAAAATAAATTTTCACAATAGTGTGTTGAATATAGAGTGTTGGACGTTAGATTGAAATATAATATACTTTTTATAGTAGTGGACGATATTCTTTTAATATAATAATTTTTTTTATTTATCAAAAATTCATTAGAATATCAATAATTTATATTTATATTATATATCAAAATATAGGATGAATAAAACGCATGCTTGTTTAGATCTAATAATTTAAAATATTATGTCTAAGATAATTTTTGGGATTTGTTCGCTAGAATAGAAAGAAAGCAAATTAAGATAAAAAATTTGAATTAAAATAAAATGTAAAAGTGAGCATGTGATTATTTTATTATTTATTTATTTCTTTTTTACTCTTATTCTCTACAAAGAAACATACCCTTTGAGATAATGATCAAGATACTTTGTGTATGTATGAAAGAGATATTAATAAAAAAATGAAAATAAAGGTTTTTGTGATAATATTTATTTAAGTTTTTATTAGTAAATTTTATTTCTAATTTTACATATAAAATTAATAATAAATATTTGGTTAAACTTATTATTTATTAAATAATTATTTGTTAGACAATAAGTATTTAAATAATTGAGTACAAGAAAGTTTCTAACTGCTCCTTTAATATATTAATTCTTAGATCCGTTCTTGGAAACATCCATCCTGAAAAAACAATGCAAATTTTTTTAAGGAACCTGATGCGTAGTAATTTGTCTTGTGATTGGAAATTACAGACGGGACAAACACGCCAAAAATTCTTTAGCGCTACACCCACACACACTCAAAGCTAATTTGAAATCCAACAGAAGCTGCTTACTTCTGAAAGGAACGGGAAAGACAATTGCAGTTTCTGCCAAATGTTAATTCCATCTTTCAATGATAAAACAGCATAAAGAGGTTAGCCATTAAGTCCAAAAATTACACTCAAAAAGAAATTTTACTGTTCGTTATATTTTTATGCTTTAAACATGGACTTTTTATTTTATTATTTTCTTTATCTTAATCCTCTCGTCTACCAGAAATAAGAAATCTGACTAATTCAAAATAGTTTAATTGACAGGTAAGTAAAATTTAACCAATAACTATTTTCACCCAGGATCCAACTTATATACTACTCTAATAATTTAACTCTAATTTCAATACATTAATCACTTATGGTCTGGATAAATGTATTCTATTATTCTTATAATTGGCCTAAATGTTAGGAAGTCTTACATCACTTATGTCAATTCTTGAGATACAATTAATAAAATTAAAACATTCATAATTTTTTTCTTTTTTAGTTGCTATTTTTATCTCTTTTTTAATTTTATTTATATTTTCTTATGTTAATACAATATTTTATTTCTATCTAAAATAAAAATATAATATTAGCATTAAAATCATTAATTATATTAATCAAATATTATCATAATTTAATTTTTTTAGTGCATTTAGCCATTATATAGTTACAAAATTTTAAACAAAAATATATAAATTATCATTATAAAAAAATTATTTTTTACAAATTACAAATATTTTATAAATTTGCAGACCTGACTAACCTAAGTCAACCAACTTATTTATAATTAGGTTAATTTAGATTGGATTTATAAAAAATAATTAAACAAACTCGATCCAGTCCAATTCATTAAACTTTAGTCAATTTAAGTAATAAATATAGACAAATTCAACCCATCCTAACCCCGCCTGAACACGTTTATAACAACCATTGAATCCCTTCAAATGACGATGTTCAGAATTGGCTGGAAAGAATAGACCATTTGTAAGAGGAACATTTGAGACACCGTAGGCTGAGAAAGAAACTTGATGGAATATTAAAATACACTAGAATGACTACAAAGAATAGAATATTCATATCTCAAATGTTGATCCATTGTTTTGGAATGGACTGAACCTGCAGTCAAGAAGGAAAAATATTTAGTGTTTACATTAAATCATTAGCCAACTTGTCTCACTCACCTAAGAGAAAATAACCAACTAGGAAATAAATAATTTATAGAGATTAAGATAATCAGATCTTCTTTAAATTTGTCAGATACTCTTTATTTATATGTAAACATCAAAACCTTTATTTATCTTCTATTGAGCACACTGTATATATGAGAAGTGTTACATTTCTGATAATAGACATTGCTAGAACTTTAATACTACAACCAATGAGGTGTATTACTGCATGTTTCTTTTTATTAATTTAAAAATTTTCTTCCTGTCATCCTGCTTTAGCCAAACACTGGAGCATCTGGTTACTCTCTGTTTTTTTTTTTCCAGCAATTGTTTGTTTTACTATTCTAATATTTTAACACTGGAGCATCTTTTATGTTTCAGCAATTAAGTACAACATATGCCTCTGAAATGAAAATCCTGCAAAATATTGAGAAAAATTCACACATGTGCATTATCATTATTCTGTACAAAACTACAGCAAAGTACAGCCTCTCTTTTCTAATATGTAGCGAAAATCATGTAACCATTCAATGAACATTTCATTCAAATTTCCACCAACTTTTTGGTTCTTTCTAATTCTATCCCTTGTAAGAAAGGCGAAATCATTCAAAAGTCTCTAAACCTGCTGGCTTTCCATTCGTTAGCTAAAAGAAAATGAGCCTTATTAATTATATGTTGAGTTTTTTCTATCCCATTCCCTGGGCAAGACTATTTAATTGGAAGTCTCTAATCTGACAAAAGCATTCAATTTCTAGGAAAAAACTGTGCATGCTCATTAGCTTGGTTGTCTATTCATAGCAACTGCTCAATTTTTTGGACGTGTGCAATGCTCTTGGAAAGAAATTAAGTGATTTTGTAGTATTGAACAACTTCTAAAATGGTTTCATGGAAAAGCATAGGAATACAGTTTTCTGAGCTACCTTTGTAATTTTTGTTAAAAGTTAAAGTGCAAAGAGTATCAATCAACCTTAGTATTTGTAATTGTGCACAATTGTGTTTTACTAACTTTTTGTTGGGTAATCAATGCTCTCACAAATAAAATTATCCACCCCCACAAAAGATTGTGAGAACACAACAAAGATTACATTGTAAAAAAAATAATAACAAATGCGAGAATTTAATGTGATTCAACACCTCTTGTCTACGTCCATGGAATCGACTCAAAGTATTTCACTATCACAAAAATGATTACAAGATTGTAACTCACCTCAAATAGTGTATTAGTCTACAAACCCGAGTACCCTACTCAATGGTTACAAGAAATGATAACACTCTCATACAAAGACACTTTTCTCTCAACAAAGTGACTTTGTTTGATAATTTTTCTTCTCACACACTCTCTCCTCATGTGTTGTGTTTCTCCATTAATTCTCTTCTTTATTTATAGTGAATATTGCCACCAACTATAATAAATAAGCTCTCTTGGAAGTTGAAACAAAAACAACTTCCAATGCATTCATTCAATGTTAGAAAGTCTTACATCACTTATCTCAATTTTCAAAATACAATTAATAGAGTTAAACCATTCATAATTTTTTTTTCTTTTTTTAGTTGGTATTTTTATCTCTGTCTTAATTTTGTTTATATTTTCTTATGTTAATACAATACTTTATTTTTATCTAAAATAAAAATATCATATTAACATTGAAATCATTAATTCTATTAATCAAATATTATCATAATTTAGTTTCTTTTGAGTGCATTTAGTTATTATATACTTACAAAGCTTTAGAAAAAATAAATTATTATTATAAAAAATATTTTTTAAATTTGCAGATCCGACTAACCTAAGCCGACCAACTCGTTTATGATCAGGTTGGTTTAGGTTGAGTTTATAAAAGATAATTGCACAAACTCGACCTAGTCCAATCCATTAAACTTTGGTCAATTTAGGTAATAAATATAGGCAAATTCAACTCATCCCAACCCAACCCGGGAACACGTTATAACAACCATTGAATCCCTTTACATGATGTTCAGAATTGGCCGGAAAGAATAGACCATTTGCAAGAGGAACATTTGAGACACCGTAGGCTGAGAAACAAACTTGATGGAATATTAAAATACACTAGAATGGCTACAAAGAATAGAAGATTCATATCTCAAATGTTGATCCATTGTTTTGTAGTGGACTGAACCTGCAGTCAAGAAGGAAAAATATTTAGTGTTTACATTAAATCATTAGCCAAATTGTCTCACTCACCTAAGAGAAAATAACCAGCTAGGAAATAAATAATTTATAGAGATTAAGGTAATCAGATCTTCTCTAAATTTGGCAGATACTCTGTATTTATATGTAAACATCAAAACCTTTATTTATCTTCTATTGAGCACACTGTATATATGAGAAGTGTTACATTTCTGATAATAGACATTGCTAGAACTTTAATACTACAACCAATGAGGTGTATTACTGCATGTTTCTTTTTATTAATTTAAAAAATTTCTTCCTGTCATCCTGCTTTAGCCAAACACTGGAGCATCTGGTTACTCTCTGTTTTTTTTTCCAGCAATTGTTTATTTTACTATTCTAATATTTTAACACTGGAGCATCTTTTATGTTTCAGCAATTAAGTACAACATATGCTTCTGAAATGAAAATCCTGCAAAATATTGAGAAAAATTCACACTTGTGCATTATCATTATTCTGTACAAAACTACTACAAACTACAGCCTCTCTTTTCTAATATGTTTCGAAAATCATGTAACTATTCAAAGAACATTTCATTCAAATTTCCACCAACTTTTTGGTTCTTTCTAATTGTGTAAGAAGGGCGAATCATTCAAAAGTCTCTAAACCTGCTGGCTTTCCATTCGTTAGCCAAAAGAAAATGAGCCTTATTAATTATATGTTGTGAGTTTTTTTCTATCCCATTCCCTGGGCAAGACTATAAATTGTAAGTCTCTAATCTGACAAAAGCATTCAATTTCTATGAAAAAACGGTGCATGCTCATTAGCTTGGTTGTCTATTCATAGCAACTGCTCAATTTTTTGGACGTGTGGAATTCTCTTGGAAAGAGAGTGATTTTGTAGGGTTGAATAACTTCTAAAATGGTTTCATGGAAAAGCATAGGAATACAGTTTTCTGAGCTACCTTTGTAATTTCTGTTAAAAGTTAAAGTGCAAAGAGTATCAATCAACCTTAGTATTTGTAATTGTGCACAGTTGTGTCTTACTAACTTTTACATACATTAAAACCAATCATCTGCTGCACGATTCTTGAAGGATAACCCTTAAAAAATGACAGTGAGAACCAAATTAAGGACAAAAACTCGAAAAGTTAAAAATGCTGAAGTCAAGTGGAAAACACAGTGTTGAGGAAAAGGTATTTGCCATCATAACGTGGTCATCATTTTTTCTCTGGATAAATTTAAATGTTATTAAGTGCACAAATTTGTTTACAAAAATTTAAAGGTTAATAGTAAAAAGTACTAGCACAATATAATTGCACCAAAGTGTAACTTCGACGTTCTTGCGGATACTAAGTGTCAATGTCTGGGTCTCCTGGTGAAATCCAAAGTTGAACAAGGACTCTTTAATAAAAGCGGTGAGTTTTTAATCTTTTTTTTTCTGAGAACTACAATTTTTTATTTCAGTTGTCTTGAAATTTAAACTTCTACTTGTAATTGCAGTTGTCACACATACAAATCGTCTACAATGAAAATTGAGCTCATCTCACCACTTCGTGTAATAATTGTGAACTGTTATGTTTTATTAACTTTTAGATACTTTAAAACCAATTCCACTTTTCCATTAAAAAAAAAACAATTCCATTTAGTACATAATTCTTAAACAGATAATTAATATTCTCTCTGTTCCAAAATATATGGAATTTGAGATTTTTGAACAAATATTAAGAAATAAAATTAATTTGTTAAATTTTAAATAAAACATTAGGTAATTTTTTATAAACGCTTTAATTTTTTAATTAATGACTTATTTATTCTTTTTATATGTACAACTGATACTAAGTATTTTTGAGGGTAGTCTTGGAAAAAAGTATTTAATGTACAGTTAATTTTGTAAAATAATTTATATTTTAAAGTCCCATAACAGATACTAAGTATTTATTGAGGGTAGTCTTGGAAAAAAGTATTTAATGTACAGTTAATTTTGTAAAATAATTTATATTTTAAAGTCCCATAACATAGTCATTAGTATTTTTCTCTATTCCTGCTGATGCTGTGTGCCATTAGCAAAAGATTTGAAGGGTGTGCAGACTGCAGCATGCCTATAAATAGCCAACCGATTAGCAATTGTAAGAGCACTTCCAAAGATCAAAACAAATGCTTTCCCATCCAACCATTCAGCCCCGTGTCAAATAAAGCCTTCAACTTTCCAACTGAAACAAAACCACCCCTCCAATTTGGATACATCTGCGTCTGCTGGTGAAAGCAACCGTTGAACGAAGAGTTTTCCATAGTTGTAAGTTTTTAATCTTTTGTTTCTGAGTACTACCATTTTTAATTATTCCAGTTTTCCTACACTTTAAACTTCTACTTGAAATCGCAGTTGTCACCCATAATCATCATCTACAATGAAAATGGAGCTTGTGGCATCACTTCTGGTGATGTCATTCTATTGGTTGTGCCTTGGTAACCACATTATTGTGGTTTCTGGTCTCTGCCTTGGTGATCAGAAGTCTTTGCTGCTGCAATTTAAGAACAACCTCACATTCACAAACATGGCAGACAGAAATAGCAGCAGGCTGAAGTCTTGGAATGCAAGTGATGATTGTTGCAGGTGGATGGGAGTAACCTGTGACAATGAGGGACATGTTACTGCTCTTGACCTCAGTAGAGAATCAATCTCTGGTGGATTTGGCAATTCAAGTGTTCTTTTCAATCTCCAACATCTCCAGAGTCTAAATTTGGCTTCAAATAACTTCAATTCTGTCATTCCTTCTGGATTCAACAACTTGGACAAGTTAACTTATCTGAATTTGTCATATGCTGGCTTTGTGGGTCAGATTCCAATAGAGATTTTTCAGCTGACAAGGTTGATTACTCTTCATATCTCTTCTTTTTTCCAACACCTGAAACTTGAGGACCCAAATCTACAAAGCCTTGTCCAAAATCTCACCAGTATCAGGCAACTGTATCTGGATGGTGTAAGTATATCAGCTCCAGGTTATGAATGGTGCAGCGCTAATTTATTCAGATAACAACCAATGTATATTGATGTTCTCCTTGCAATCTCTTAGGACCCCTAGATCCTTCCCTGGCAAGACTTGAGAGCCTATCAGTCATTGCTCTTGATGAGAACGATTTATCATCCCCGGTGCCAGAAACATTTGCCCATTTCAAAAGTCTCACCATGCTAAGGCTTTCTAAGTGCAAGTTAACTGGAATATTTCCACAGAAGGTCTTTAACATCGGAACATTGTCCCTTATTGACATATCTTCAAACAACAATCTCCATGGTTTCTTTCCTGACTTTCCATTGAGGGGATCTCTCCAGACCTTAAGAGTAAGTAAAACAAACTTCACTCGATCAATTCCACCCTCTATTGGTAACATGAGGAATTTATCCGAATTGGATCTTTCTCATTGTGGTTTTAGTGGAAAAATTCCCAATTCACTGTCAAACCTACCAAAACTCAGTTACCTGGATATGTCACATAACAGCTTCACTGGTCCAATGACATCCTTTGTTATGGTAAAAAAACTTACCCGTTTAGATCTTTCTCATAATGATTTAAGTGGTATACTCCCATCATCTTACTTTGAAGGACTGCAAAATCCTGTCCATATTGACTTGAGTAATAATTCTTTCACTGGGAGGACTCCTTCAATCCTTTTTACACTCCCATCACTGCAAAACCTTTGGCTTTCAGACAACTTGTTTACTCAATTGGAGGAATTCATGAATGTTACATCCTCTAGATTAGTTACCCTCTATATGAGTAACAATAATCTATCTGGGACGATTCCTTCATCCCTTTTTGCACTCCCACTGCTGCAAGAGATTCGGCTTTCCCACAATCATCTTAGTCAGTTAGATGAATTCATAAATGTGTCTTCTTCTATATTAGACACCCTTGATTTGAGTAGCAATAATCTGTCAGGGCCTTTTCCAACATCTATCTTCCAGATTAGTACACTCTCTGTCCTCCGACTTTCTTCAAACAAGTTCAATGGGTTGGTGCATCTGAATAAGCTTAAAAGCTTAACTGAACTAGAGCTTTCATACAACAACTTGTCAGTAAATGTGAATTTTACAAATGTTGGCCCTTCTTCCTTTCCCAGCATTAGCTATCTAAACATGGCATCTTGTAACTTGAAAACATTCCCTGGTTTCTTGAGAAACTTGTCCACATTAATGCATCTAGATCTTTCAAATAATCAGATTCAAGGAATAGTGCCCAACTGGATTTGGAAACTACCTGATCTTTATGATCTTAATATTTCCTACAATTTGTTGACTAAGTTGGAAGGCCCTTTTCAGAATCTTACTTCTAACTTGGATTACCTTGACCTTCATTACAATAAACTTGAAGGGCCAATACCTGTTTTTCCTAAAGATGCAATGTTCTTGGATTTATCAAGCAACAATTTTAGCTCTCTTATACCACGAGATATCGGTAATTACCTTTCTCAGACATATTTTCTCTCTCTTTCAAACAATTCTTTGCACGGCAGTATCCCTGAGTCCATCTGCAATGCTTCATCACTTCAAATGCTTGATCTTTCCATTAATAACATTGCTGGAACAATTCCCCCCTGTTTAATGATAATGAGTGAAACTCTTCAAGTATTAAATCTCAAGAACAACAATCTCTCAGGCTCTATTCCGGATACAGTTCCAGCTTCCTGTATTTTGTGGTCTTTAAATCTTCATGGAAATCTATTAGATGGCCCAATTCCAAACTCTCTTGCTTATTGCTCAATGTTAGAGGTATTGGACGTTGGATCAAATCAAATCAGTGGGGGCTTTCCATGCATTTTAAAGGAAATATCCACCCTTCGAATCCTTGTTTTGCGAAATAACAAATTTAAGGGTTCCCTAAGATGTTCTGAATCTAATAAGACTTGGGAAATGCTTCAAATTGTGGACATCGCTTTCAATAATTTTAGTGGCAAACTGCCGGGAAAATATTTTGCAACCTGGAAAAGAAATTTAAGTTTGCTTGAGAAATACGAAGGTGGATTAATGTTTATAAAGAAGTTGTTTTATGAATCCGAGGATAGCAGGGTATATTATGCAGATAGTCTAACACTTGCTTTCAAAGGTCGACAAGTGGAGTTTGTTAAAATTTATACAATCTTAACATCCATTGATGCCTCATCCAACCATTTTGAAGGACCTATACCAAAGGACCTAATGGATTTTGAAGAACTCAGAGTCCTCAATTTGTCAAACAACGCTTTGTCTTGTGAAATCCCTTCCTTAATGGGTAACTTGAGAAACTTGGAGTCCCTGGACCTTTCACAAAACTCCCTGAGTGGAGAAATTCCCATGCAGCTTACAACTTTGTACTTTCTTGCAGTTTTAAACCTCTCCTTCAATCATTTGGTGGGAAAGATCCCAACAGGTGCACAATTTATTCTATTTGATAATGATTCCTATGAAGGTAATGAGGGGCTATACGGTTGTCCATTGTCTAAAAATGCAGATGATGAAGAGCCAGAGACAAGGCTATACGGTTCTCCATTGTCTAACAATGCAGATGATGAAGAGGCAGAGCCAAGGCTAGCTTATACAATTGATTGGAATTTGAATAGTGTCGGATTTGGATTGGTTTTTGGTCATGGAATTGTTTTTGGTCCTCTCTTGGTTTGGAAGCAATGGAGCGTATGGTATTGGCAACTCGTGCACAAAGTTCTTTGTAGAATATTTGCACAAATGTATCTTGAATATGTAACGGGAGGAGGACATACGTACACAACTTTAAGGTGGGGGCATTAGTGGTGATTAATGAAAAATAGTGATTAATAAAAAGTGTGCAAAAAAGTGAGGTTATGATGAGTCTTCTTTCTAAATGTTTCCTTTTCAAATTTGATAGTAGTTGTTTGGGTTTTATGTTGTAATGCCAAAACAATAAATTTCCAAAACATATGTATCGGAGCTATAAAAATATATTCTGTTACATTTTATAAAAGTATTATGATAAAGTATAGTTTTCTGTTCATAAACAACAGCTATTGAATCAATATAATTTAACGAGTAATTAAATCAGCAGTACTTGTAAAATGATCTATTTATATTACATAAAAACAAAAATTTAGACTGTAATGTTGACTTAGAGTTAACTAATTCTTTTTATGAATTGTTTTTCTATCATATAGAATTTGAAGCTCTGGCGAATCGCATCGTGGGTCTCCCTACCCTTTTTTCTCCTTAGCTGTTTCATATCGAGCCTCTCATCGGACATACGTCGCGAGGTTGCTTGCCTTGCAACCTTTGTCCTTGATCCAAGTGGTAGCTCTAGCTCAACTTCAGGAGGATAAAATTAACGACGACCGCCACTCTTCTCGTCCTCGTCCTCGTCCTCGTCCACCTCCACTACCTCTACCAATTTCCATCGTTACCCTCTTCCTTCACCATCCCTTCCTCCCCTTTTGTCGGCCCCACCAAGAACCACTTACCAATGCCTTACCCAAGCGGAGATGGCCTCTCGCTGCGAACGCGGCCTATGCCACAACTGCGATGAGCGTTACGGTCCTAACCACTGTTGTCGTGCCAAAATCTTCCTCCTCGTTGCTTTCGAGGATGATAAGCCCTTGAACTCAGACCCTCCTGCTTCTTCATGCCTTGTTTGACCACCCTGTATCAGTGACAATGCGCATCATGGGAAATATCAAGGGTCACGAGGTTGTCATCCTCGTTGATGGTGGGAGTACACACAACTTTTTACACGACCGCCTAGCCTATTTCCTTTACCTTGCTACCCAACTTATTCCTTGACTGGCCGTATTGGTTGACAACGACACCGAGATAGCTTGTGACAAGGTGTGCCATGACGTTGCTATTTTGATTCAGGGCCACGAATTTAACCTAGACTTATACGTCATGGCATTAGGTGGCACGAATTTAGTTCAAGGTGTGGCTTGGCTTAAACTCTTAGGCCCATTCACCACAGACTATTCACTCCTCACAATGAGTTTTGTATACCATAGACAGCCTATCACTATCCAGGACGACATCAACTCAGGTCCATCTGAGATCACTCCTGGACAGGTTAAGCGCCTCATGTCCACACAACGAGTCGCGACCCTATTCCAGTTACTTCCGACAACCCCATTATTCCACCACCATTACGTTGCCTCCTTGCCAAATACTCCCACATGTTCCAGACACCTACCCATCTACCTCCATCTCATCCTACAGACCATACCATTCACCTTGAACCAAATTCAAAACTCATCAATGTCCACCATACCATTACCTTTACTACCAGAAGCAGGAAATCAAACGACAAGTTGACGATATGCTCCGACATTAGCTCATTCGCCTGAGTCGCAGTCCCTATTCTTCTCCGGTACTGTTAGTTGTTGGATCGAGTGGTCTCAGAATAATTAAGAAGGGGGGTTGAATTAATTATTCCTAAACCTTTACTAATTAAAAAATTTACTCTTCTAAGGCTTTTACTTATGTTGTTAAGAGAATAAGGAGTAGAAGAGAAACTTAACAGAAAGTAAAAGCGAAAATTAAATGCATAGCGGAAATTAAAAGAGTAGGGAAGAAGGAGACAAACACACAAGAGTTTTTATACTGGTTCGGCAACAACCCGTGCCTACATCCAGTCCCCAAGCGACCTGCGGTCCTTGAGATTTCTTTCAACCTTGTAAAAATCCTTTTACAAGCAAAGATCCACAAGGGATGTACCCTCCCTTGTTCTCTTTGAAACCCTAATGGATGTACCCTCCACTAGAACTGATCCACAAGAGATGTATCCTCTCTTGTTCTCAGTCAAACCTAAATAGATGTATCCTCTACTTGTACCACAAAGGTTGTACCTTCCTATGTGTTAAGACAAAGATCTCAGGCGGTTAAACCTTTGATACTTTGTGAATGGGGATACAAAAGAATTCTCAGGCGATTAGTCCTTTGAACACTTTTGTATAAGGGAATGAGAAGAATCAAAAGAATTTTCAAACTGTGTCGTTTTGAATTCTTTGACAAGGGAGAAAGGAGACACAAAAAAATTCAGGCGATTAGTCCTTCGTTCTTTTGGAAAAGGGAGAAGAGAGACACAAAAAGAATTCAGGCGGTTAGTCCTTGGCGAATTCTTTTTGGCAAAGGGAGAAGGGAATGAAAAAGATGAATAACACAAGTTTTCAAGGTTTAGAAAACCAGAAAACTTTGTAAAGCTTTTGGTAAAAGGAAGAAGAAGAAGAAGTTCAAAGAGACTCAGAAATCAATGTGGAAAACTTGCTTGTGTAAAGAATGAATTGGAAAAGATTGATTGATAGAATGAATGAATAAAAATGAAAAACAAAGCCTTGCTTTTATAGACTCTTCATGTCTGGTCAAGAAGACCATTTAGAAGAGTTATAACTTTTAGAAAAACTTAAAACCAATTTGAAAAAGTCAAAAACCTTTTGAAGAGTTACATCTTTTGATTTATTCAGAAACAATCACTGGTAATCGATTACACAAGGCTTTTATGTGAAAGGATGTGACTCTTCACATTTGAATTTGAATTTCAACGTTCAAAGGCACTGGTAATCGATTACCAAAACATTGTAATCGATTACAACTTTTTGAAATTAATTGGAACATTGTAAATTCAGTTTGAAAACTTTTTCAAATCCATTTTGCTACTGGTAATCGATTACAATAATCTGGTAATTGATTACCAGAGAGTAAAAACTCTTTGGTAAACATGTTTTGAGAAAAATCCATGTGCTACTCAGTTTTTGAAAAAACCTTTTCATACTTATCTTGATTAAGCTTTTTCTTGATTCTTGAATAGCCTTTTCTTGATTCTTGAATCTTGAGTCTTGAGTCTTGAACCTTGATCTCTTGAATCTTGATTCTTGATTCTTGAATTCAACTTTCCTCTTGAATCTTGAAGTGTTCTTGATTCTATCTTGAACATCTTGAACTCATTCTTTGATTGACCTTTGAGCTTTTTGTCATCACCTTTGTCATCATCTTTTGTTATCATCTTTGTTATCATCAAAACATCTTTGAATCACTCTTGATTCATCATGAAGCTTTGCTTCTACATTAGTGAAAAAGAAGGATGGAACATGGAGGTTCTGCGTGGATTACCGTGCTCTGAATAATATAATCATTAAGGATCACTTTCCTCTACCAACCATTGATGAACTTCTTGACGATCTAGGCCATTCCTCTTGGTTTTCGAAGATGGACTTGGCCCAAGGTTTCCACCAAATTTGCATGGTAGAGCACGATATCCTTAAAATAGCTTTCCGTACTCATCAGGGTCACTACGAGTACGTCGTTATGCCCTTCGGCCTATGCAATGCACCCTCCACATTTCATGCTACCATGAACGCCCTGTTTCGACCATACATACGTAAATTTGTATTGATTTTCTTCAATGATATCTTGGTCTACAGTCGCGATCTCCAATCTCACCTCGGCCATCTTGACTGTGTCTTTCGAACTCTGCAATAGGGGGCCTTTCACCTGAAATCATCCAAATGCGTTTTCAGCCAGCGTCGCTTCAATTGAGACTACTTTTTTGGCATATATCAGCCTGGGTTTTTTTTTTTTTTTTTGCTGGCGTTGATAAGTTATTTTTCAGTAAATGTCGACTAGTGTTATTTTTGTATCAATGTCAAATGATGATATTTTTTAATTGAGGATCAATGTTTTTTGGATTTGTCATACTTTTTGCAAATTTAATGATTAAATTAAAAATTTTCATCTTTTAGAGATCAATCTATCACAGTCTCATACTTTTAAAGACCAAAATGAATATTATTTCTATAATTTTTTTCTTTATTTTTATATCAAAGTATCATACAACTCAGTGATATATTTATTTTACTCACCCCTATTTTAGTTTTCTCTGTTTTCATTTTATAACACAGACAAAATACATGACCATGATCAATAACATCTTAAAAAATTATGTCATTTTTCAAACAGTTTTGCTAACTAATATCAACGATTAAAAAAATAAAATTTTTATAAAATAATATTACTCTTAAATATAAACAAATATATCAATATTCCGGTAATTCAATTACTACCATTTGATTTATATCTAATAATGTTAGTTGGCATAAATCAATATTTAATTGATGATAAAAATATTAATTTAGATTAAAGGACAAAGTTCTTAAATTACATGGATGATCAATCAAATTATATCTTCTAGAAATTATCCAACTAGTTTGATTATTCAGGTTGGTGTAAAATAATCTCTTCTTAGGTTAACTAATCACATACACATGATTATTGTTAAGATTATCAAACTTGAAAGTTTACGTAGACTCATGAGAGTTCGATAGACTTAACTCGTAGATTCAACTCTTAAACTCGTAAGAGTCCACTTCATATAAAAATAATAAAAAAATATTTATAAATAACATACCAATTAAATATTTCAACAATATAATAAAACAAAATAATAAATAATAAATTTCACAATACTTAAATAATCAAGTCTAGTAATACATCACTACTAGATAATAACTTGCAGATGTTATAGTAGTAGTAGAGTATTCCCATCGAGAGTTTTATGTTATTATAGGTGAGAATTTTTCAATTTAGAAACAACACACTAAATGAAAATATGTTGAACACTAAAAAAAACACAAAACAATCCAAAATGACTTACGTTTTGATCTAATTATTTTTAACTTGCAGATTAATTGACTCGGTGGTAAACTCGAGAGTCTACCAAGTTCACTTAGAGTTTATCAAATCTACCTAGAGTCTACTTAAAAGAGTTTACACACGAGTTAATTTACAGAGAATAAGTGAATTCATAAACTTGTAAAAGTTAACAAGTTAATTCGAGAATTTGATAATCATAATTATTGCTATACAATTAATTAATTAGGTTTTAGAATGATCAATTCCAAATTAACAATAAAGAGCAAGAAAAAAGATTTAATTGAATGACATTGATAAATATATTAAAATAAAAAAGACACAAGAATACGACTACATCATAATCGTAGACCAAAAGGAATTAATAGCTCATGGTCATGATATAACTAAAAATCCTAAGAGAAGACATGAAAACAACAAAGAGGAAAAATCTTTACAAGAAATGACGGCGTTGTGATCTCCATGCTCCTTCTTACCCACAGACTTTCTCACAGTACTTTTATCACTTCAAAAACTCCAAAAACGTGTTTAGAGAAAAAAAAAAGAAGAGGGTTTCTCTTTATCCCACTATTTATAAGGTCCAATTTAAGTGACTACCAGCGTTGGCGGACCACGACGCGTGGTTAGGTGACCATGGCCTTGGTGAAAAGTTCGTAAAGTTTCCGGTTGGGTCGTGGTGAACGGAATACGGGCATCCTCAAAAAACTTTGTAAAAAATCACGTTGGTCATGGTCAGGACAGTAGGGGCATGGTGATGATAGTGTTGGTCAAAGTGTCAGAATCTTCATTTCAGTCAAAACACATGTAGTTTTTAACTCTTTCCACTCTTCAGCTTCGAAGTAGTTGCATCACACAATCTAACACCCAAACATGAGTTTTGTCAATAAAATGTATAAAAAATGCATGATTATGACTATAAAACTCATGTATAAACAAGGCCAAAAGCTAGTTTATCAATAATAAACCACAATCCAAATTTTAAAGTTGCTTTTATTAAGAGACAAGCTAACAGCGTAGCTCATGAGTTTTGTCAATAGAATATACCAAAAATGCATGATTATGGCTATAAAACTCATATAAATAGGGTCAAAAGCTAGCTTATGAATAATAATCCACAATCCAACTTTTAAAGTTGCTTTTATTATGAGACAAGCTAATAGCATAGCTCAGGAGTTTGCAAGGATAAGTTGATGTTATCCTAGTCTCTATACCATTAATCATGTTATTTCATGCATTGACAAGTTTGATTTTTAACAAAATGATGAGTATTTTTACGTAAAAAAAATGTGAATGAATATTTTTTACTTATATTTGAGTCCATAAGAAATATATTTCCTCCTATCTCAAATATAAGGAAAAAATATTTTTCTTAAATTTAAATATAATAAAATTTCAACTAATTTAACCTAATGTTATTATTTTTAAAATACACTTTATTTAATCGGGGTTTTTAGTTCCAATCATTCATTGTTATTCTTGATATCAAGTTTTAAGTTTGAGAAAAAATCAATTTTTAATTAAAATTGATACAATTAAATGTGATTAATTAATTTTTGTTAGCTAAAGTAAATTTTTCTTTTCGTATATTTAAAATCGGATGAAATATTAATTGATAGAATCTCACTGTATCCTTTGGTTAAAAAACTAAAAAGGATAAATATTTGATGTAAAAATCATATGAAAACTTAAAAAAATAATTAACAATGCATTTCAACACACTGATGAGGATTGACTATTTGATGTTATCAATACATTTATCATTACTGTAATTTTTAATAACCCTTTTAAATTTATTTGTTAACTACTACAGTACTACTTAGTACAATAAGTTATAAAATCACATCTAAAAACAGAGAATAAAATGTACACCACTAACAAACATGAATGAGCATTTCTCACACGTGATAAATTAGATGTCTCCATAGTCCTTACTCAACTACAGGGGAGCCACTCATGAAATTGGGTTAGTTATAGTGATGCATCATCAACCAATGGGGTTCCACCAAAAGCAAAGGCAATAGAATAGGAGTCTCCACTTCAAGTTGCACCAAAAAAACAAGGTCAAACCCAAAAGGAAAGGTAGGGAGCAGTGAATTTCCATTCCATCAAGGGATGGGAACCCAACACAAGAACGAGGAATTTAAAAGTGAACACTACAGAAAAAAAAAATGTCCTAATTGCTCTACACCCTCTTATATATAAAGATGGTGATTTTAATCTCTAGGCCACAAAAATGAACCAGATTTGAGAACATCCCTTGTATTGAAGAACACCCTCTTTGGATACCCTTTTGTTAAAGCCAAGACTTTTCTCAGATTTGAGAAGAAGAAGAAGGTGGGGGAGGAGATAGTAATAGGGAAAACATAAGAGAGAGAAAAATAAAGCACAAACGTGAGGCCGTTGTTGAAACACACAAGTTGTGTTCCTGTTGTGAATATCTTAAATTTCTCAACTTGTGTTTGTTTGTCGTCCTATAATTGTAGGTTCAGTTGCATCCTTATATTTTGGTTCACATATTCTCTGTCTCTCTGTCTCTCCTCTGTCCTATAACTTTACCTTTCTATCCTCAGGAACCATGAAGTAGTAGTGAAGAACTAATCAGCCACAAATCCAAACGACCCCTTTGGCCTAAAGCTCCCTCCTTTTCTCCAATGGCAACATGGGTTTTATCAGAATGTGGCTTAAGGTCTCTTCCACCAGTGTTTCCCAGGCCAACAAGACCCATTTCGTGCCAAAAGCCTTCAAAGTTTAGATTTTTAAGCATAAACAAGGGGGTGGCAGATCTGAATCTCCAACCAAGAGGGTTCACATGTTATAACTTTAGGGAGAGAAAGTGGGAATCGGGAGTGAGTGCTCCACTGAAGGTTGCCACCACTGAGGGAGAGGAAGAAGAGGGAATCAATGGGGCTAATGGGGTTGTTGAGGAAGTACCAGAATTTGACCCTAGTGCACCACCACCCTTCAAATTGGCAGATATTAGAGCTTCCATTCCTAAACACTGTTGGGTGAAGGACCCTTGGAAGTCCATGAGTTATGTTGTTAGAGATGTCATTGTGGTTTTTGGGTTGGCTGTTGCTGCAGCTTATCTCAACAATTGGGTTGTTTGGCCTCTCTATTGGGCTGCTCAGGGAACCATGTTCTGGGCCCTCTTTGTTCTTGGACATGATTGGTAATAGTCAATTTCATATTGATTACTCCATCTTTTTTACTAATGTAGATCTAGATTCAATTGTATAGATTGGCTTTTTGGGGTGGTAAAGTTGGATTTCAAAAGTTTGTTATGATGATAACCATGGTTGGTGTTTTGGATGTTTCAGTGGTCATGGAAGCTTTTCAAACAATCCTAAGCTGAACAGTGTTGCTGGCCACTTGCTGCATTCTTCAATTCTAGTACCATATCATGGATGGTAAGCTTAATGCTCCTGCATGAATTGTTGTTCTTCTTGGCCCCTTTTTGTTTTGTGTTCTTTGCTTATCATAACAGGCATTATTTCTAGCCTATGCTTTGAAACTGATAGTTTCATGAATTGTGCAGGAGAATTAGTCATAGAACACATCATCAAAACCATGGCCATGTTGAAAACGATGAATCTTGGCACCCGGTGAGTTGATTTTCTTTGTTCTGTTTCTTGTGGAAAATCTGCTTTTGTCTCCAACATTTTGTATCTATCAAGGGGTCTAATTCAAAATGTTTAATGTGAATCTTGCAGTTGCCGGAGAAAATTTTCAAGAGCTTGGATAATGTAACACGTATTTTAAGATTTACATTACCTTTTCCATTGCTTGCATATCCTATCTACCTGGTAAGTTGTAGTAACTAAAGGTTTTACCAAAACTTTTGAACATTTATTATTAGTGGTTATGGTGTGGGAACTGACCTTTGTTATTATGTTCTTTTCAATTCAGTGGAGCAGGAGTCCCGGGAAGACTGGTTCTCACTTTAATCCTGACAGTGACTTGTTTGTTCCCAGTGAGAGAAAAGATGTTATTACCTCAACAGTTTGTTGGACAGCTATGGCTGCTTTGCTTGTTGGTTTGGGATTTGTGATGGGTCCTGTTCAATTGCTTAAGCTTTATGGCATTCCCTATGTGGTAAATTCCACCTCTTTTGATTAGACACTTAATTAGTAATGAGTCTTTCTTTTAGAATCACAATCAAGTCCTAATTTGACTTTTGTAATTGAAGATTTTTGTTATGTGGTTGGATTTGGTGACTTATTTGCATCACCATGGCCATGAAGACAAGTTACCTTGGTATCGTGGAGAGGTATTATTTCTTTCCTTTTGTGTTTCTTTTCCAAGAAAATGTTGTTTAACTTGGTCTTTCCACCTTTTGAATTACTCGTTAGGTATTTTTCATGTTGTTATACAATTATAATTGAAGTTTCGCCTCAATAGTTCGTGTTAAAATGTTTTCATTAAAGGTCAACAAAAGTTTCCGAGGTAAAACTCCAATTGATTGGAGAACAGCACTAAAAGCACAGAAGAAACTGTGTCTAAGTTTTGTCCTTAGATTAATTAAAAAGCTGTGGTTAAATTTAATTTTTTCAGCAAGCTTCTCTATCTCCAATGCTTGTGATGACTTGGAATTAGAAGTTATCAAAATTCAATTTTTTCTTCATAGCTTTATTCTTATTCATGTGGATAGGAATGGAGCTACCTTAGGGGTGGCCTTACAACTATTGATCGTGACTATGGATGGATCAACAACATTCACCATGACATTGGAACCCATGTCATTCATCACCTCTTTCCTCAAATACCACACTATCACTTAATAGAAGCAGTGAGTTCCCCTCTGCACTTCTTTTGAATTTGATTAATAAAAAGATTAATAATTTTGATTAATTTCATAAATTTGAATTTGTCTTTGCTCCACTTGTAGACTGAGGCAGCTAAGCCGGTTCTTGGCCTATACTACCGGGAGCCAAAGAAGTCTAGTCCTCTTCCAATTTACCTTATTGGAGAATTGTTAAGAAGCATGAAGAAAGACCATTTTGTCAGTAACACTGGTGATATTGTGTACTATCAAACAGACCCTACACTTAGTAGCTCTTCCACATCACAGTAAATCATCCATTTTTTCCTCTTGAATACAAGAGAGGCCTCAGAATTATGCTGCATATGACAATATCTGAACCTTGAAGATTGTGTACTCTCATTGAGTCCTACTAGTTGAATTGCTCAAGTAGGAATGAATGCATGACAAATTTGATTGTAATTGCATGCATTTTAAAGCATGATCAGGGTATATATGTAATGTGTTCTCGTTGAAGAACAAGGAATCTGTAAATTGCTCATTCTTGATGAAGGATTTAGTTACAATTTTTTTCTCAAACTCAAACACCAATATTGAATACAATTGTAGCAAGTAGCAACTGATGTCATTTTCTTCTGCTTATCACTTTCCGTATTCATCTTGAATTAGTGGTTGCTGATATTTCTTGAGATATTGTGTCACTTTAAGTAATCTTATCGTGCACTTTATTTAAGGTTGTTTGTGTTTTTGTCCAATTATGCAAGGTTGCAAAATATGGTGTTTCTATCAATGGGTAATTAATTCCATTTTTTTAGTCAGGTTTTGAGTCTGAGTATTGTATATGAAAAAAAAAGAAAAAATTGAAACCGAGAGTTAGGGTGTATTTGGTTTATATTTTAAAAAACTGACTAGTGTTTAAAATGCAATTAAACAAAGTTATTCAGACCGTTGGTAGAGGCTGGTGTAAGAGAAAGCAGAATGTGAAATTGAGAAAGAAATTGAACTGCAGGAAAACAGAAAAAATGAGAAAATATTTCCTAACTATTTTGGTTTTTAACTAGTTTCTAAAACATTTATTTTGAAAATAGTTTCAAAATTTGATAGATAGGAAACATTTCAACACCAAAAAAGTAGATTTAAAAGGAGAAATTAATTACAAGTAGTGTGAAATTGTTTTAAAAAGAATCAAACAAGCTCTTCAGCAAACAAAAAAAACAAGCTCTTTGTGTCTGCATAAAATTCTAACACAAAAGATAATTGTTTTAATTAAATAAATAAAAAAATATAACTCAAACAAATTTGAACCGTTAGATTATGACTGCAAAACCTTGATGTTACTTATCAATTGCAGGGAATCCCGGTCCTAAATGTTTTTGATTGTAATATTACTTCTAAAGAAGGTATTCCAAAACAAAAGTACAGTTGGTCCAATTTAGAGCAGTCTCTCCAAATCCTAAATTATTGTCAATAATTTTAACCTTAAGTACATTTTTCACGTTTTGATGATTCAAAATGTGATATAGCCCATGGCCAAGCAACTCCAATGGTGGGTCTCTTCTTTGAAAGCTCAATCACTATCCATGTGTTGATTTTAGTTTGTAGTGCCCAATGGGCAACAAATACAGTAGTATATGGTTAAGAAAAAAAAAAATAGCACCATATTAAGCGAACACAAACTGATATAATATTCCAGTTTAATTAATGATCTTCAAGATATGAGTATGCAATTGTATTTATGCAATTGTATTAAATACTTAAAACAAAAATTTTACTGTTTATAATAATTTTATTTGATTTGAATATAATTATTTTTAGTGAAAAACATGTAATCTAGAAATAAAAAAGAAAAAGATGGCCACCCCACCATACGGAAGTTCACCAGTTATGACATGCTGGCGTGCAAGCTATGGGACCACAGCTTCAATGAACTCTAGGTATGGGACTGCAGGCTCATACATAGCCTTAAACGTAGTTGCGTTTCAAGCATTTGCACCTTTCATCATGTTCATCTCCAAGAGGTTATGTAGTTAGGGAAGCACCACACATACACTTTTAGTTTTTGAAAAAAATTAATTACTTTTCATGGAAACTTAAAGAATGAATAAATATGGTGTCAAAGAAAAAAATCCAGAATTTGATTGTATACACATAAATTATTTCACCAAAACCGAAAACATAAAAACAGAGTTTCGTTTAATCTATTTATTGCTCGCAATGATGCCAATTGATATAAACAATTATTTCCTGCAAATGAAGTTGGTATTTAATACTGTGCAATTTATTTTCACAATACTATTAAGAAAAATGAGATTCAGAAGTAAAAAATGAGATTCTTTTTTAAGAAAAATGGTTTTTTCCCTTTAAATTAATCTAGACCAAACATGCATGCACTAAATTCAGAAGTTACGCTCACTCAACTAAAAGTTGATGAGTTATTTACATTTTTCTCCATTTAATATTTAGTTAAATTACTCATTTAGTTTTACGATTCTTATATTTTTTGTCTCTAATTTGAAAGTGATTTTTTTAGTCCCTATCGTTCACATTTTAATTCTCTTATAGTTTCTGTAGGTTAAAAATGTTCTTTTTAGTCTTCATCGTTTTGTTTATATTTTAATTCTCTTTTAGTTTCTATAGTTTGAAAGTGATATTTTTAGTTCATTTTTAACCTATAGGGACTAAAAAGATAAAAATCATAAAATTATAACAACAATTTAACCATTGTAATGAAAACTTACAATATTAAATACCAACTATATTTGCAGGAAATAATTGTTTATATCAATTGGCATCATTGCAACCAATAAATAGATTAAAAGAAACTGTTTTTATGTTTCCGGTTTTGGTGAAATAATTTATGCGTATGCAATCAAATTCTGGATTTTTTTCTTGGACACCATTTATTCATTCTTTAAGTTTCCATGAAAAGTAATTAATTTTTTTCAAAAAATAAAAGTGTATGTGTATGAAGCACGGACACCCCAACCCCTTCCGAGTTGAGTTTGATGTGTTTGACAGATATTCACGTGTCCATGTTCATGTCGTGTTCGATGTCTGAGTCAATATCGGTGCTTCATAATGGTGCTTCCCTAACTACATAACCTATTGGAGATGAATAGTGTGTTTGGATCTGCGTCCAACCTCTAAAAACGTAGATCAAATACGTGATAATCTGAAACTATAGGGAGTAACTTCTCCGAGTAACTTCTCCTTTAAAGTGAGAATTGGACGTGAATCTTGTAGGACGCGACGCACAACTAGACACGCTAGAACATGATGATAGGATTATGAGATGAAAGGTGCAAATGCTTGAAACGCAACTACGTTTAAGGCTATGTATGAGCCTGTGGTCCCATACCTGGAGTTCATTGAAGCTGTGGTCCCATAGCTTGCACGCCAGCATGTCATAACTGGTGAACTTCCCTACGGTGGGGTGGCCATCTTTTTCTTTTTTATTTCTAGATTACATGTATGTTTCACTAAAAATAATTATATTCAAATCAAATAAAATTATTATAAACAGTAAAATTCTTGTTTTTAGTATTTAATTCAGTTGCATACTCATATCTGTTTGAAGATCATTAATTAAACAGGAATACTATATCAGTTTGTGTTCGCTTAATATGGTGCTATTTTTTTTCTTAACCATATACTATTGTATTTGTTGCCCATTGGGCACTAGAAACTAAAATCAACACATGGATAGTGATTGAGCTTTCAAAGAAGAGACCCACCATTGGAGTTGCTTGGCCATGGGTTATATCACATTTTGAATCATCAAAACGTGAAAAATGTAGTTAAGGTTAAAATTATTGACAATAATTTAGGATTTGGAGAGACTGCTCTTAATTGGACCAACTGTACTTTGGTTTTGGAGAGACTACTCTTAATTGGACCAACTGTACTATTTTAACCATATACTATATAGAATTAAAATCATCACTTTCAAACTATATAAATGATAAAAATCATAAAATTATAGGAATCGAATGAGTAATTTAATTTTGCTTAAATTACATTTAGCGCAAGAAATATTGAGGTATCAATGTAATCGTGCATGAGTCTTAATCTAAGAAAACAACGTTATTCTTCCTGGGAAAATTTTAAATTATCTTATTTTAATCTTTATCTGTGGTTGTGTTAACTTTTTTTTCCTTTCAAAATATTATTTTTTTATCTATATTTTTAAATTAAATTTTAATAATTTTTTGATTAAAAATTGTCAATGATTAAAAATAATTTTATATCACAATGAATTGTTTATTATAAATCTAAAATGTAATTATATATTAAAGATATTGATTTATTATAAATTTAATTATATAAAAATATTTCTTTAAAATAGAAAAACTAAAATACAAATTAAAAAGCAAGCATCAACGTTTGAAAGGTTGAAAAAGAAAAACCTTTCCAATTTTTGGAAAATTTGATAATATCTTAGCCCTTGTTTGACTTTAATATTTAATAACAATTTTAATATAAAAGATAGAAAAAATGTATCGAATGGAGAGATTATAAACTGTACATCTCTCCAGTTTTTCTCTATTGAAGAGGATCCTCGCTATTGAAAGGTCAGCCTTAGTATATAATGGTCGATTCCATTCAAATTGATTCTCTTGAGTAGGTAACATTTCAAGGTTTATATATACATATTTTATTTGTCGGTTAAAAAATGTCCATTCCATTGAAATTCAATTACGAAAAGAAAGATGACCTTTTTAGTAATGATTATCATTACATTTCTAACATATATACCAGATATTTCCTAATTTTCAAATCACTCTAAAAATATAAACTACTATTTTTGAAATGGATTTAACTAACAAAATTGTTACTTGATACAAAAGAGATATATGAACATACATGAATAGGCCAGGATAATATTACTAAAAGGGCCATCTTTCTTTTAGTAATTGGATTTGAATGAAATGGAACAGTATATACAAAGGTGGATCTTTCGAGAGCGGTGAATTTTTAAAAAATATTATTTAATTAAAAGTTATTAAACAATAGTCGATAAAAGTTACAGGAATCTGATCCTATATTGCCAGGTCTTAATCTGTATCAAATTTACTGTACAGTCCTTCTTGTAAATTAGCAAGAGATATCGAACCAATTCTTATCCTTTCAGCGAAAATCTGCAATGCAGGTTAACTAATTCTCTCGGGAACGAAATCTTGTGTCTTTTGCTTTTGGTGGGATTGAATCTTCATCTATACATGCCTATTCTTATGCCCTCGTTGAATCATCAAAACCGGATTACGTTTTGATTTTAAAAGAATTGCATATACTGGTATTTTAGCCTCGTGATAAATATTTTTAATTTTCTTTATTATTTTAGAATTGTAAAAGTATTTCTTTTTGTCAACAAGATAGGTGACACAAATTAAACTCAATTTTTTTTAAAGAAATATACTCATATAACTTGATGATGAAAGTCTATCTATCTCGATTATAGATTTTCAACACTCTTTTCCTCTCATCAGGTGGTGCAGTTTACACATATTCTTCGCAACTAGACAAAGGTATCTCTCAATGATCTTGAATTACTACCCATCTATCTTTATATACACTTAATTTCTTAACCCCTATTCATTTTAATTTAAAAATAACATGATATCACAATTTAAATTATTTCTTATAAATATAAAATATAATTTATATATTTAAAATATTTATTTGTTGTGTATTTTAATAATAGTAATTATAATATAATAAAAATTAAAAATATTTATCACTATGAATTTTATAATTATATAAAAAAATATTTATCTCATGAAATGTGTAGGCTAAAATACCAGTTAAAATTAAAAGTTAATATGTTAATAAAGAGAAACAACACATGTAAGATTTAATCGAAGACACTAATAGTTTGTACATTGATGATAGATGCTATTGTAAGAGTAAATTTATATAAAAATATCATATAAACATGCGTCTAGGGTGGACTAGCAAGGTAAGCGATCTATCATGGACCACATGCACTTGGGAATCCTTGGATTGATAAGGGTGTAAAGTGTTATCATGAACCCTCTCTCATCAAAATATTTCTTCCACAACATCCCTTCCTCACTTGCATCCTCCCATGATGCCTCCGACGACCAACAACCGCTTTGATGACTGACAACACCTATGATGACGGGAATGCCTCCGATGAGCAACATCGCCTTCACCTCCACCATTCCCACCTTTGATCGTTCCACCCCTATCGTACCCAAACAACATAGTCTTCCTTCACCATTGCAGGTTTGTCTCCATCATAGATTCACCGCCAACATCAACACTGCCACCACCGTCCAATCAAGAGTGACAATGATGTCCCATCATCATTTTTTTCTTTGAACCCTAAGTCTTTTTGTTAATGACAAAATGGGGAGAAGGTTAAGGAATTTTGATTTATGTAAACAACACACTCTTAAATAATACAAGTGTGGTTTGGTGATCTCTTGTGTGTGTGTGTGTGTGTGTTTTTTTTTTTTTTTTAATTTTCCGTTGTTATATATATGTGCAACATATTTATTGTTCATATTCATTATTTGCTAAATGCATAAAGGTTGTTGAACTCAAGGGGAGTTTTTACAAACCTTCAGATATATATATATATATATATATATATATATATATATATATATATATATATATATATATATATTTGCTTTGATATTATTGCTCTAATACATAACTCGTAATCGTGCATTATCTTCCTATCTTATAATGATTATGTTTTGTCTTGATCAAAATTTATATGGTTTGTCATCATAAAAAATTGGGACATTGTTAGGTCTGGATGGTTCACTATCACAACTAGACAATCCATCCTTACCTATGATTTTGATGATTAGAAAGGTATAAATTATTAATGTACTAATGAACTATTTTTAAGTGAAGTGAACATGACCTAATATATATATATATATATATATATATATATATATATATATAAGCACACTTAGTATTATTTCTTATCCTACAACTCCTATTAGTATGTATCCAATTACATATGGAAATTGTTTTATTTAAGAGTAATATCCAACATCCAACGCAATGTTATAAAGTAGTTCCAATTATTGTGAAAACTAGTGTTCATACACTGTGTTGTTTTTATTCATGTTCCATAAACTTAATCACTTACACACTCTATTTTATATCAAGTATAAGTGATATCCAATGTTGTACTAAAATCAATGTTAGCTAGAAAGCGAAGTGCATGACCTTAACTTTCACAAATTCATTTTTGCCTCTCTTATTTTGAATTGCTAACATTTGAATTTAAGAAAGAACAAAATAGAAGGATTCACATGAATATTCCTCAAAGGTCATTATTGTTGAAATATAGTTGTTTGTATTTTTATTCTCTCCACAAGAGCGTGACACGTAACACTACCTCTAGTTGTGAGACAATGGTCAAATAAGGGACAAACACTAATCCTATTACGGATACTTTCATGAAGTCTATAAAATGAGCTCAAGGCTTTGCTAACAAATGTGAGAAGAAAATGAACGAAAATACAAAGTGAAAAACTAAAGCATTCTGAAGTGAGAATTTGTCAAGTCATTGGATGATATAGAACATTGCTTAATTAGTTCATCCTTTGCATACAAAAATTATTAATTTGTATTTGGACTTAATTGTTTTTCCACTCTATTGAGTGATTTGAGTCCGTGTATTCAATCAAACATTATTTGTTTGTGAAAGCCAAGAGTGACTTAATGCTAAAAAATACTTGGATGTCTTAGATTTAGGGGGAGTCTAAGGGTGAGCCAGTAGTAGCCTAAAGAATACTTGTTTGTAGTCAAGCTTTGATTAGTGGAATCCTTCATTGGTTTGTGAAGGAGAACTAGATTTAGCTATGTTTGAGTGAACCAGTGTAAACTAAGTGTTTTTACTTATCTCTTAAGCTATTTGATTAGTATCCTCTTTAGCTTATATAGACATACTTTGTCACACAAGTGTTATCTTGAAAAACCTTTGTGAAAATAGTATTTTATCAATCACTAGATGACAATGCTTTTGCTTTCATAAAAAATGATTATATTCCTTGGACGAAACTATCAGTAACTTTCAGTACTAAAATATGTATATTTTATGACGTAAAATTAAAGTCGGTTCACTTGAACCCGTCTTAAAATAAACACAATGGAAAAATTGTAATTAAAAGGAGATGAACAATGTCGGTTCTTACAAACACCGTCGTAGTTGAGATTTTTAGCTTTTCGAACACTACGGTCTTTAGAAAAAATTGTCGTTGTCCAAACCTTCATTTTCTTGCTCCCTTCTCATTTTCTCACTTCTTCAAAATTAAACCCTCTCTTTCACTCTGACTCTCACCCTCACTTCCTCCAAACCCTTGCCTCCCTCTTCTGCTCCGCCGTCACCGCCAAACTCCTCTCCTTCAAGTTCCCCGGCTTCGACCTCTCCCTCCTTTGCATCTTCCACCCCAACCCCGCAGGTTCCTCTTCTCCTCTCTCACCTCTTCCCCATCCCTCAACCCCTTTCTCTCTCACTCCCAAGATGTTGGTGGTGCCTTCCTTTGATACCCAACTTCCGACACCCAAAACGCCACGTTTTGTGGAGGCAAAGACTGCGTGGCCATGGTAGTGCTGTTGAGGTGGCTGGGAGCAAGGAGCAAGCACCTCAAGAGGCACTTCGAGTGGTACAATTTGCATGGAATTAACGCACTTACCTTCATCGTCGACGTCAAGGACCTTCTTCGATTCGACCTTAGCCACGTGCTCATGATAAGAGATAAGATAGTTCTAGGGGAAGAAGATTAACCGAAGAACTAGGATGAACAGGAAACCTTGAAAGAGAAAAGGTTTCCAGAAGTTTTATTGAATTAGATCAAAGATACAAAGAAGAATGTTTACAAGTAATGGAATGAGGAGAACGAATTGGCTATATAAAGCTGTTACTAACAAACAATCCTAACAGCTTTTTCTCAATAGAAAATGGTACTAACTAACTAACTAATCCAAGGCTTCCTCAGTGACAGACACGTGGATCCTTCAACTTTGCTCCATATCATCTCGAGACTTGAATCTCTTTCCTCGCCGACCACCTCGTCTCTTGGGTGTCTCGCGAGGAACACGATGGGAAGGAACACTGTTTGGTTTTTCACACTTTCAACAACACAGGTTGGTTTGTGTATGTGGAATCGTTAATATGATTCTTCTCTTTTGTAAAGCATCCTCATTTTTTTGATTGAAAATGACTATTTCATGTTTTATATATATATATATATATATATATATATATATTAGTTATGGTTACATTCTTGCCCGAATTTTGGGTAGTGAGGAACTCATGGAGAAGATTAAGGGATGCATTATTGATTCGGGAGGAGGAGAACCCTTCAATCCTCGGGTATTGAATTACTAATATTCTGATTTAATAATATTGTTTACTTGGAGTATCCATTGCTTAATCCTCAACGAGAGGACTATGTTGGACTATGTTGTAGTTGGTCATAATCATGGATCTCGTAATTGTGCAGTTCCAATTCCAATTTTTTTTATTATTTGTAGACCAATAACATGCACAAGGTAGGAGAAAAGAACAATATATATCCAGATAGAGAGCTTTTTCACTAATATCATGTTGCTATTGACATCTACTTACAACATTTCATAATTGTAATTGCTTTTAAAAAAGCTACTATTTATTAAAACAGACAATTGTTACTTTGAGGTAGTTCAACTAATTCATGTTTATTCTGTTATATAATTTTGCAGAAAGTTGAGCCTCAAATTTCTAAAGAGGATTCAAACTTTGCAAATGAAGAGGAAATCAACGGGTAACAAGTGAATAATGCATAAGGGAATTCTTAAAACTGATTTATTAATCTGGTTATTGGAATTCTCAAACTGGCTCACCACACGAGCTTGGTTTCTATGGACGAAAATACCCACATTGCATAAGGGAATAATGTACACATAAACTGTCCTTCAGATTGAGGATTATTTGGGTATGTGTGCGTATATCTATCTCTAGAACAATTCATGAAATATCATATAATAACTTAGTCAGAAAGAAATGTTATATAACAATGTCAGACTCACACCTGATTACTTTCTATTTTCTTTCTTGTTCCATCCTTGCTCTTATTCTCATCACCTTCATTTTCACCAAAAGAAAGAAACCAAAGTTTAATCTTCCCCCTGGCTAAATGGGGTGGCCCTTTCTTGGGGAAACCATAGGGTATTTGAACCTTTACCCTGCTGTTACACTTGGAGAATTTATGGAGAACCACATAGCAAGGTAAAATCAATCACCCCCCCGATACACCATGAAAAATTAAAAGAAAAAGAAAAATAGGCCCTAAAGGATGTATTTTTTTGGGATAAAAGTTATGTTCAACTTAACTGCCTTTCATTCGAATGAGACAAAATACTCGTTTCTCGGTTTGGTACATTGGAATGTGTGTTTTTCCGTTTGACATACTTCTAATTGCAATTCAAACACTCACTAGCTAAATTGTTCAATAATATGTGCAGGTATGGTAAAATTTACAAGTCAAACTTGTTTGGGGGGCCAACCATAGTGTTAGCAGATGCAGGGCTGAATAGGTTCATATTGTAGAACGATGGGAAGTTGTTTGAGATCAGCAATCCTAAGAGCATTTGTGATATACTCAGGAAATGGTCTATGTTGGTCTTAGTAGGGGACATGCACAAGGAAATGAGGAACATTTCACTCAACTTTCTCAGCAATGCTAAGCTCCAAACACATCTTGTCAAAGAGGTCGAGAGGCATGCACTTCTCATTATTAACTCATGGAACAATAATTCTACATTCTCCGCTCTACAAGAAGCCAAAAAGGTATCTAACTAACCACTTCTTTTGTCAAAATTTCATTACTACTACCTCCTATGTTGATGTTTTAGAATTT
Source organism: Glycine max (assembly GCF_000004515.6). Classification (NCBI taxonomy): domain Eukaryota; kingdom Viridiplantae; phylum Streptophyta; class Magnoliopsida; order Fabales; family Fabaceae; genus Glycine; species Glycine max. Next base: position 41,912,562 of record NC_016088.4, read on the forward strand.
TAAAATCTAGTTAATGTTTATTTAGTATGCACTGCTACTAGTGTTACAAGTACAAACATCAATGAATTACTAGTTAAAAGTTAGTTTGGTTGATTAATAAAATTGCAGTTCACCTTCAATTTTATGGAGAAACGTATAATGAGCTTGGAGCCTGGGAATCCCGAAACAGGATAGTTGAGGAGAGAATTGTTAGAGTTTATGGTCTTAGTTCCTTTGTCCCACATCACTTGGTTTGTAAAACTTGTGTGGTCTTAGTCCCACATCACTTGGTTTGTAAAAACTTATGTCTCATTAGTGTTATATATAGAGACACCTTGTAAGCTTTTATGTGTGCAAGTAATAAAATGTTCTCCTAGTGTAGTCGAGGACGCAGGCACATACATTGTGTGCTGAACCACATTAAACTTTGTGTCTTTTCTCTCTTCCCTTTATTTCTTTCTCTTCTTTATTGCTCTATACTAACAACTGGTATCAAGAGCTTTTGGTTACTCCATGGGATTTCCTTAGTTTAAAGGAATTAGTGGGAGTCTTCTCAGTTTAGAGGAGGCAGTGAGAGCAATGGCATTAGAAGAGGGGAAGGTGAAGATCGAGAATTTCGATGGTAGATATTTCAGCTTTTGGAAGATGCAGATAAAGGATTATCTATATCAGAAGAAGCTGTATCAGCCCTTATCAGGGGTTAAGCCAGACGACATAAAGTAAGAAGAATGGAACTTGCTGGATCGATAGGCTCTTGGCGTGATCAGATTGACATTAGCCAAGAACGCCGTGTTCAACATCGTAAATGAGAAGACTACTGCAGGCTTAATGAAGGTGTTATCAGATATGTACGAGAAGCCGTCGGCAACCAACAAAGTATACTTGATGCGTCGGTTGTTCAACCTCAAGATGGGATAAGGTATCTCTGTAACCGATCATATTAATGAATTTAATACTATTCTTGCCTAGTTGGAATCAGTGCAGATTAAATTTGAGGATGAGGTGAAGGCATTGATTCTATTGTCATCACTACTGGATAGTTGGGCTGCAACTGTTTCTGCAGTTAGTAGTTCTATGAGAGAGAACACATTAAAGCTTAGTGACATCCGTGACTTGATCTTAAGTGAAGATGTTCGCAAGAGAGATTTAGGAGAATCTTCCAGTCATGTTTCCAATTCAGCATTGAATATTGAAGGCAGGGGAAGGACTACCCAGAAGGGTCAGAATGGTCAAGGCAAATCAAAGTCAAGAGGGAAAGGTCAGAGAAAATTTCAAAGTGACGTTACTTGCTGGAATTGTGACAGGAGAGGTCACTTTAGCAATCAATGCAAGGCACCAAAGAAGAACAAGTCACACAAAAACAAGAAGCGCGATGATGATGAATCCGCAAATGCAGCAACTGATGAACTTGATGATGCATTAATTTGCAGTTTGGATAGTCCCGTTGATTCATGGATCATGGACTCAGGTGCATCATTCCACACTACTCCCTCTAAAGATTTATTGTCTAACTATATTTCTGGAAGATTTAGGAAAGTTTACCTTGCAGATGGAAAATATCTTGACATTGTCGGAAGAGGTGATATCAACATCAAGACCTCCAGTGGATCCCTATGGACATTGCACAATGTCAGACGTATTCTCACCTTAATGAGAAATTTAATATCTATAGGGCACTTGGATGATGAGGGGCATCACACCACTTTTGGAGATGGAGCTTGGAAGGTAACAAAAGACAATCTCTTTGTGGCTCGTGGAAAGAAGCGAGGATCTCTTTACATGATTGCAGATGTGGATATGGTAGCAGTTATTGAGGCTATCAATAATTCAACCATGTGGCATCAAAGACTTGGACACATGAGTGAAATGGGAATGAAGCTTATTGCGGCAAAGGGCAAGCTACCAAGCCTGAAGCATGTTGATGTTGGTGCTTATGAACATTGTATCCTTGGAAAGCAGCAAAAGGTCAGCTTCTCAAGGGAAGGGAAGACTCTTAAAGTTGAAAAGCTAGAATTGGTGCACACAGATGTTTGGGGGCCAACCCCAGTGAAATCTGTTGGAAACTCACGTTATTATGTCACCTTCATCGACGACTCTACCAGAAAGGTATGGGTTTATTTTCTTAAAAATAAATCTGATGAGTTTTCTGTGTTTAAAAGGTGGAAAACAGAAGTTGAAAATCAGACAGGTCTAAAGGTTAAAAGTCTAAAATCTGACAATGGCGGGGAGTATGATAGTCAGGAGTTTAAAGATTTCTGTTCAGAACATGGGATCAGAATGATCAAGACAATACCAGGAACACCTGAGCAAAATTGTGTTGTAGAAAGGATGAATAGAACCTTGAACGAGAGAGCGAGGTGTATGCGGATCCAATTTGGCTTGCCTAAAGCATTCTGGGCAGAAGTAATAAACACAGCAGCATATCTCATCAATAGAGGACCATCAGTTCCTTTAAATTATCAGTTGCCCGGAGAAGTATGGTCTGGAAAGGAGGTAAAACTTTGACATTTGAGAATTTTTGTTTGTGTTTCATATATACTGAAAGACTCTAATAGTAGAGATAAATTGGATCCGAAGGCGAGGAAGTGTTATTTTATTGGTTATGGATTTGAAATGTATGGCTATAGGTTTTGGCATGACTAAACCAAGAAAGTTATCAGAAGCATAAATGTTACCTTTAATGGGAACTTATTTTATAAGGACAAATTTTCTGCAGAATCTATATGTGCAGGTAAACTGTCAAAAATTTTTGAGAAAAAAACACTTGAAGAAATTTCAAAAAGTGATGTAGCCAACATAAACCAGAGTACAGACGTAGAGGTTGAGTCAGAACCAGAACCATCAACTCCTCCAAGAAAATCTAGCAGAATTTCAGTACCACCAGATAGGTATTCCCCTTCATTGCATTATATGTTGTTGACTGATGCTGGTGAGCCAAAATGTTTCAGTGAGGCTACGCAGGGGAATGACACTATTGAGTGGGAGCTAGCGATGAAAAATGAGACGACATCCCTTCAGAAGAATAAGACGTGGTCTTTAACTAAATTTCGTGAAGGAAAGAAAGTGTTACAAAATAGGTGGGTCTATAGGCTAAAGGAAGAATCTAACGGTAGAAGAAGATACAAGGCGAGACTTGTGGTGAAAAGGTTTCAGCAAAAATAAGGAATTGATTTCACAGAGATCTTCTCTCCAGTTGTAAAGATGACTATCATCAGAGTTATTCTGAGTATAGTAGCTGCAGAGAATCTTCACTTGGAGCAGGTAGATGTTAAAATTGCATTCTTGCATGAGGATTTAGAGGAAGACATCTATATGACCCAACCAGAAGGTTTTGAAGTGCCAGGCAAGGAGAATCTTGTGTGCAAGCTTCACAAAAGTTTATATGGCTTGAAACAAGCACCGAGGCAGTGGTACAAGAAGTTTAATGAGTTTATGAGCAACTCAGGATTCAACAGATGTGACATGGACCATTGCTGCTATGTTAAGAAATATACTAATAGTTATGTTATCGTTATCGTGTATGTTGATGACATGTTGATTGCAGGATCTAGTATGACATAAATTAACATGTTGAAGCAGTAGTTGGTAGAAAACTTTGAAATGAAGGATCTTGGTCCAGCTAAACAAATCCTTGGTATAAGAATTCTTAGAAACAGATCAGAAGGAATTTTGAAGTTGTCTCAGGAGAAATATATACACAATTTGCTTGACAGGTTTTACCTTGAAGATTCTAAGACCAGGAATACCCCTTTGGGATCTTATTTGAAGTTTTCAAAGAAGCAATCTTTGCAGATGATGAAGAAAAATGTTACATGTCAAGAGTACCATATGCATCATCAGTTGGGAGTTTGATGTATGCTATGGTGTGTACTAGACCTAACATAGCACATGCAGTGGGAGTTGTCCGTAGGTTCTTATCAAATCCAGCAAAGGAGCATTGGGAAGGCGTAAAGTGGATACTCAGATATTTGAAGGGTACTTCAGAGATGTGTTTGTGCTTTAGAAAAGGCAATCTCACTTTACAGGGATTTTCAGATGCAGACTTGGGAGGAGATTTTGATACCAAGAAAAGCACCACAGGCTACATTTTTACTTTGGGAGGTACTGTTATGAGTTGGAAGTCTAAACTTCAAGATAGAGTTGCTCTCTCAACCACGAAAGCCGAGTACATAGCTATCTCAGAAGTAGCTAAGGAGATGATTTGGGTAAAAAATTTTCTCAATGAATTAGGGAAAGAACAAGATAATGCTCCAATGTTTAGTGACAGTCAAAGTGCTATAAGTCTTGCTAAGAATCCAGTCTTCCATTCTAGATGAAAGCATATTCAATTAAGATACCATTTTATCAGGGAGTTGATAAATGATGGAGACTTATCTTTATTGAAGATCTTAAGATTAGAGAATCCAGCAGATACATTGACTAAAGTTGTTACAACTGACAAACTAAGGCTTTGCATTGCCTCAGTTGGCCTACAAGGATAATTGAAGATGAAGGTGCTACACTAGGTAAAGAGTCGATGAACTCATTGCTTACAAGGAGCTGCTAGAGTTTGGAACTTAGACCCCAAGTGGGAGAATTGTTAGAGTTTGTGGTCTTAGTTCCTTTGTCCCACATCGCTTGGTCTGTAAAACTTGTGTGGTCTTAGTCCCACATCACTTGGTTTGTAAAAACTTGTGTCTCATTAGTGTTATATATAGAGACACCTTGCAAGCTTTTATGTGTGCAAGTAATAAAAAGTTCTCCTAGTGTAGCCGTGGACGTAGGCACATACATTGTGTGCTGAACCACGTTAAACTTTGTGTCTTTTCTTTTTTCCCTTTATTTCTTTCTCTTCTTTATTGCTCTATACTAACAAGAATATGTGTCTTTCATGAAGGGTGTTGTATCTACTGCGCCCTTGAATTTGCCCGGAACAGCATATAGGAAAGCATTAAAGGTAGCAATAGTCAATTAATATTTAATATTACTACTACTTTAGACTTTAGAGAACCCTTTTCCCCCCCATAAATAATTAATTAATAGTGCTACTGAATTTTTAATTTTTAATATTGTAAGTTTCCATTTATAATTATACCATGCATATATATTGTGTGTTTTTGGTGCAACTTAGAAGCATTTGATGAATCTATTTTTCCTTGATTACTAACTAGAGCCATTCACAATCATCTTAGTCTTCAATGCACTTGGTCAAATCTCATTTTCATTTGCTAGCCATGCAGTGGCCCTTGAAATTCAGGCTACAATTCCATCAACCCCGAGAAACCATCAAGGATAGCAATGTGGCACGATGCTCTTGGCGCCTATTTTATCAATGCAGTATGCTATTTTCCAGTTGCACTTATAGGATACTGGACTTTTGGTCAAGCTGTTGATGATAATGTGCTTATGGAACTTGAAAGGCCTGCATGGCTCATTGCCTTTGCTAACTTGATGGTATTCATCCATGTTGTTGGTAGCTACTAGGTATGAATGCAAAACTAAGAGCTTCTACCCAATGTTAACCTATTTATGTTTATTAACTGATTGGTGTGGAAAATACCAATTGTAGGTTTATGTTATGCCTATTTTTGACTTGATTGAGAGAAGGATTATTAGAAGATTGAACTTCCCTATATATATATATATATATACTACTGCTGCTAAAACTAAAATAGTTTAGTACTGCAGGTATAATCCAATTTACATATAGTATATATATACTGTTGCTGCTACCACTATATGTAATTAAAAATAAACTTGTATATAATATATGAAATATATTATATTTTATTTCTTCAAAAATATCAATGTTAAAAAATTTATTATTTTTACTCAAATATTTATTTATTTTATTAATAGTATATATATAATCTACAAATTTTCACTAAAATAAATTATTATTAAAACAAATTTTGAAATTTTTAAAAAATGTAAAATTTAAATATATGATTTAAATATTTTTAATTTTTTATTATCATTACAATAATTTAATCTAGTTAAATTAATTTTATAATTTTTTTAATTGTAGTTTTTTTATTGGACGAGATAACTAACTTTAAAACAAATATATATATATATATATATATATATATATATATATATATATATATATATATATATATATATATATATATAAACAAGTTTTACTTGAAAAGGTGTTTGTAAAATCAAAATATGGAAACTAGTAAGTAACTTAGCTTTTTCTTTTAAACTCTTATTTTTAACATTAACTTAAAAGTAATATTTAAGCTAAAAAGAGAAAAGAAAAACCTACTTGGACCAAATATACTCTAAGGTTATTTTCTATCCTTTTATTTAATTAGATGTAGTTTTTATTTTGTACACTCATATCCTCACTTAGCTCAAGTCCTATAATAATTTTGCGTTATGTTTGGTTGCATAAAAATAGGTTGGAAATTGAGTGAAGAGAATGAATTAAGTAAAAATAAGTTAGTGATTTCCATGGTGTGTTATTTTGTCGATGGATTGTTCTAGTTACATGCCACTTTCTGGATTTCATGGAGTTGTATCTGGTTTCTTGGTTGGCATTAAGTAAATTATATCAGATCAAGAACTTCCTTTCATTAAGATAAAAAACAAAGGTTTGATACTCTTTTGTGGTTGTCATCTATCCCTGTATTGCTTTCCATTGCTATTAGCTTCTGGACACTAGAGGCTACAACATATCTTCCAACCATTATATTTGGCACGTATATAAGTTGGATTTATCTTAGATACTGGCAGAGAAAACCAGAAACTAAACATAGAGGTGATCTGAGTGAAGATTTTGCTTTCTCCACATTTTCCCCAGAATTTTTAAGGTAATTTCAGCTTTTAGTGTGTAGCAAAAATAAGTGATTAGTTGTAGTATTGTCTTTCTAGATTTTAATAAACTCTTTTTTATGTTTTTGCTGCCTTGTAGACTAGTCATAGACCCTATTGCTTCAATATTTCATCGAATGCTCAATGGAAGATATGATGCTTCTAATGATGGTCAAGGCAACAATATGGAAAGTGAGCCTTTACCAGGTTCGGACTCAATTGAGGCATCCAGGAGACGATAATTCTACATAGTTGTTGTTAACTTTAATTGGGTTACTTATTATTGTCAAGTAGAAATTGCTTTTGTGGAGCATGTCGTGCAGGAAAATCAAATAAATAAACAATAGACAAGTGCAAGTGTCGAATCAAATTTTTGCATATTTGGTTGCTTTATTGGCTTTCTTTTAGATAAATTATTCAGCTAAAACATAGAACATATAAGTTGTTCATAAATGTTCTGAGTGCATATTTTTTCTTTCCTTTCTTTTTCTTGTTTTATTTTATCTAAAAGTAAAATTGCTTTTTATTCTCAAATTTCTAGTTGTCATGTTATCTTTCTGCTATCCATAAAAAAGCAAATAATCTTATAGAAGGAAATGAATTAAAATCAAAAGCCTGGCTTCTATCTATTAATACTTTAATTCCTTATCATAGTGGCTAACCACAGACATTTTCTTTTGGTTTGAAAAACTAGTGAGATCAAAGTTGTACTTGAATCTAGATATGTATATGATTTTGTTAGGTGTTCATCAACTCAAGAAGCATGCTATGAACTTTTCCATGTGCTATTTCAACACAAACTAAAGCAATCATATTTAACTAATAGTGGAGCATTATTTCAGACAAAGAGTGGAGCATTATTCCATTGAGATATTTATTATTTTGATAAAATATCATAATACTATTCCAAATGGCAGAACATGTTTTTGGAAGAGGGAGAGAGGGGTGATTCTTTTAAATTCATTGTCTTCCTTTTTTTAACATTATTTTTAGATTTTATTGACTGCAATAACAACTATTGCATCATTTTTGTAATTATTGTACTATATAAAACAACTTGCCATGCCAACTGGTGTTGTTCATGCAGAGAAAGAGGTGGTCGAGCACTAGAAGAATGATTGGTTGCAGAGAGGTTAACTGTTGCATGACGTGAGTTGCAAAGAGAGGCTGAGGAAAATGTATAATTCCCTAGCTTTTGTAAATTTTGGATCAGTTCAGGCAATATGCACCTATTAGTTAAAAAATATATTCTAAGATAGTTCTTTGAAAAATCATCTTAGAATGTCTACATTTTAAGGCGATTTTCTTTGGATCAAAAAACCGTCTTAGAATCGTCAAAATATTTTTAATATTTTTAAAAAAATTCATTCTAAGACAGTTCTCTAAATAGTTGTCTTAGAATCCTCAATATATTTATTTTTTTTAAAAAAAATATTCTAAGACGGTTCTCTGAAAAACCGTCTTAGAAAGTGTACATTCTAAGACAGTTTTTTTTAAAAACCATCTTAGAAAGACACCTTTTTTAAGACGGATTTTAGTTAAGAACCGTCTTAGAATAATATATTTTTCTAAGACGGTTCTTTATAAAACCGTTGTAGAAAGTGCAGAAATTCTACGATGTCTCCTACGACGACAGTTAATAACTGATGTAGAATGTGCAAATTAACCGATGTAGAAAGTATTTTTTATAGTAGTGTTTGTTTTTGCATATATGTTTATGAAAAAAAAAATTCTTATGAAAAGGATTTCATTTTTATCTAACATACTATCCAATATCCCTTCTAGTGTGATATTTGTCATTTCAGGTTTCTTACACCAAGTTTGTGATCGTTACTTCCTACACTTCTCAAGTTACATTTTGCACTATTTGTGGAATGTTTTTTTTACCTTTTGGATTACTCGTTATAGAAATTTAAAAAGAGAGTGCAAAATGTAATTTTACATTTTGGATTGACTACATTAAAAAGCAAAAAGGAAGTGTGAGAAGCAACTGGAAACTGTAGGAGAAAATTGTAAATCATGCAAGTTTTGATGATGTCAAAAAAAATTTATTTGATAATGATTGTCATCATCAAAAAGAGGGAGAATGTAAATGTATGAATACATGATTTTGATGATGCCAAAGAAGAATCAAATAAGGTTGCTTCAAAGGATAAACATTGCTTCAAGATTAATACAAGGTTACTTCAACAAACAAAGCCTTGCTTCAAGATTAACTCAAGATCAAGCCTTGCCTCAAAACAAAGTGTTTCCAAGACATCCAAGGCTCTGGTAATCGATTACCAGGTAGTGTAATCAATTACCAGAAGATAAGTTTGAAAAATAGCTGTTAAAAAGGGTTTTGAATTTGAATTTTGAACCTGTAATCGATTACCAGATGTTTGTAATCGATTACCAACAACAGAACTCTTGAAATTCAAATTCAAAAGTCATGACCTTTCAAAATATAACTGTGTAATCAATTACCAGAAACCTGTAATCAATTACTAGTGAAAAATTTCTGAAAAAACATTTTAAAATACACATCTCTTCAAACCATTTTGAAAAGGCACGAAGGGCCTATATATATGTGTGTTTGATTTCAAAAAGCAAGAGATAGATATTCCAAGAGAACTTCATTGTCAAATGCTCTCTCAACAACTCTTGGGCAAACACTTGCAAATCTATTGAGAGTTCATCCAGGAACTTCAAATTGTATTATCCACTCTAAAAGAGAGAAATCTTTTTGTTCTTCTTAGAAAGTTAATTGTAATCAAGAAACTGGTTGTCTGTTGAATTGTGAGTTTCCTGAACACAAGGAAAAGGGATTCCTTGGGTGTTCAGAAGTTGTAAAAAGGATTTTTACAAAGATAGTGGAAAATCTCAAGTGGGTTGCTTGAGGACTGGACGCAGGCACGAGAAGTGACCAAACTAGTATAAATCGAGTTTGCATTTCTCTCTTCCCTTGTCTCATTTATGTTATTGCAATCAATTTTGTCTTGCATGTTTTAAAGAACATTATTAAATTGATTGTTGCTTCTTTTTCTGCATTCTGAGCCTATCATTTAGAAGGGAGTTAAAAGTTTATTAGTGAGAAATTTTGAAACTTAATTCACCCCCTCATAAGCTATTAAGGTCACATGTCCAATAGAAATAACCCGTATTCGTACTAAAATTGATTTGATCAATGTGACCTACCATTCTACTGGAAACTAAGTCTAGACTCCAAATTGATGGGGGGTTTTTTTTTTTTTTTGTGTGTGCGGCGATAAAAATTTGGATTTGGATATTCTCCCATCCAAAGTAATTGGAGATTCTCTAATTACATAAATGAGCACTGTCAAATCAGATGTGGGACTGAGATCTATTCACTTGAATTCACCTTTTCACTAAAGGCTTTCTCAAATGTGACTCCCATTCTTTCCATTAATTCATCATTTAAATTCCTAATGGTTTGAACCCTAATTTCTTCAATTCCTGATCATGAGTCCAACTTCCCTGTTCTTTCTAAATCACGAAGACAACACCACCATCCGTGGCATCGATGACGACACTAGCTATCCACGACAGCGATAATAACACCAGATGTCTATGACGGAGGTGACGAAGATACCAACATCTACGGTGGTGGCGACGATACCATTTATCTGCACTCTAGATAACTAACTAATCTGTTGTTTCCTTTGATTTGTGGCATAGGTTGGACTTAGTGGTAGAGGTAAAAGCACATTGGTGATCTTTTGCTTCATCTCTATGAGCCTACAAATGATCAGGTGGAGTTGGCTTATCTCTTTCTTTAACAATTCTTATTCTACTAGTTGAAATTGGATTGGTGGAGGGGTTTGTGTTGGGAGCATACGTGCTTGTTTATGATATGATATGGTTTCGTCAATTACCTTTTTGCTATAGTTTGTTGGAGGGGTTTGTGTTGGGAGTGCTTGTTTCTGATATGATATGGTTTCTTAAATTACATTTTTGTTATGGTTTGGTGGAGGGGCTTGTGTTGTATGTTTTATTTTTGAAGCTATATGTTTCCCCGTTAGGACCATAATGAATAATTAAACATTTGTTTTTTTAGTTTTGGGAAAAAGGTGCAGTTCTATTAAAGGATCCATTCATTTGTATAAGGTGAAATCTATTTCAAGACTGGCATTGACGGTTATTTTTTCTAGGGCATTATGTTGAGGTTTAGGCTTAGGGAGTTGTTGTTTAATCTGTTTCTGTATCAAGTTATGCCTGATTGCCTACTTTGGGGTTATTATTTTCATCAAAGGGACCATATACTATTGTGCCAGATTATGAAACATTTTTTGCATTCTATGTCAGATTATCAAAGCTTTTTTTTTTATGTAATTGATATTCTGCTATAGGTTTGGGCTACCAAGGGTGGATGTTGCGTTTTGAGAGAGGTGTTGAGTGCTTTATGGTTCCAACCTTGTAATTATTTCTGTTTGGGGTTAACACACCTTATGTTGATCTCAAAACTATTTTATTAATAATATATGATAGCTATGTTATGACTTGCTATTATCTTCAAGTTAGTAATTTTTTAAAAAACCTGCCAGGAAATTGGTAACAAAGAACTCTCACAAGCCATCTGCAAAATGGCTGTAACTGGATAGAATCTACATCAAATAAGTGATACATTTAGAACAAAATCTGCATAAAAAATCAGGAATAAAACTGCTTAGGAGGAAAGATTCAAGCACAACAATCAGAGAGGTGCATTTGCAATAGTAGTAAAAATAACAATGAAATCAGAAAGAAAAATCATAAAGCAGTGACATTGAAATTGGGAAATTTTTGTAATCTTGTAATTTTCAGCTAAAGTTAGTATTGAAATGAGATTTGGAATCTTGTATCTACTATGTAATAGAGCAAAATTAGAATTTGAATCAACTTGTATAACTACAAAATAAATATCAAGAACAAAATCTGTATTTGCTAAGTGATAAAACATAAACAAAACTAGCTAATCTTGTAACTTTGTACTAGTCAATGACAATTGCAATGAGAATGAGAAACCTGTTTTGAAATTTGTGTCACTTTATCCCTTTGTCTTTATATTTGCAATGATTTCTTATTTTCCTTAAATGAAAGTAGTAGTTGAAAATACAAGACATTGTTGATATTATCTATATTTTAGTTAAGAAATGGTCACTACAATTCATTAGTTAATATGATCAGAAATACATCTCATCAAAAATTGATCATATATACATTTTCACCCAAAAATGATAATAGTAATCCATCAATGAAGTCTAATCACAGATTGCTATAATGCATGTCATCTAATGCAGAACTGTCTCCATGATCAAGAAGTGATTGCAGCATAACAAGACAAAATATCCAACATTACAAGGCAAAAAAAAGTAAAAATATTAAGTGATTTTACTGTCAACAATATAGTGAAATTAAATTGATTTTCAATTGCTTGCGGGGGATTCAAACATGGAGGTGCCGAAGAAAGGATTTCACATGGCTCATTATTTCTTGATTCATGCACCTAAAATATTCACAATTAGTTTAGATATGATTATATAAGGGAACGAAAATTATTAAGACATGTATAAAGTTATATACATAGGAGGTATGGCTTTGTGATTGACGTCTGGTTGAATATATTTTTTTTCTTTGATTGCAACTCCACCCAACTTCTATGTCATGTTTGATTGTTCCTTTTCAGGCTAGGTCGGTGCTTGAACCCCTTGGGTTGTGTAGCATCATTAACCACTAATGTAGGACCATTATCATTGTGCTTGTCAATATTTTGTCCTTGTAAGCAAAGCTTTTTGTTTTCTTGCATTCGACATATATACTTTGATATACTTTGTCACGTTCTTCTTCACTGGGAGATACATCAATTGTCACCCTTAGTATTTTAAAAGCCATTTGTCGATACCTTCATTGTGATGCTATATTCAAACAAAGGGAGAGATTCATTTTTTTGTGATATGCAACAAACTAAGAATGATGCAAACTATTTTTGAAACAAAAAAACATGGTGTGTGTGTGTGTGTGAACTTCCCCCATTCGTATCAATATTGGAGACATCTCATATCGCAACGTCACTAGCTTATGGTGAGAGTTATACGCACAATGTAGCTCATTGTTCACCCCAACAACTTGTTCAAAGCGTTTAAAGAATTGCTTTATATCAAGATCTAACTTTATACGTGCTTTGAAATTAGAATTTAAGCTCTCACTTAGTTGGGTGCTTCGTATCACAAGAGTCAATGCTACCTTCGTGTAGCAAGAGGCCTATTTTGCTTTTAAGGCATAAGTTTATTTTAACCCATTATTTTCTTGGACATTGTAGTTTGCAATCAACTTGGTCCAAGCCTCCTCAAACTCAACATCAATGTCAAAGTCATTCATGCATTTGTTGAATTCTTTTAAGAAATGACTTCCTGCTTTCATCAAATTGTCGAGGTGTTTAACTCCATTTTGATGCAAGTGCCATACACATAACCCATGGTGTGTCTTGGACATCATTTCAACAAGTGCCTTAGCCATGGCTTGGTCTTGGTCGGTGGAAATAGTCTATGTCTTCTTTTGACTGTGTGCTTCTAGGAATGTCTTAAATAAACTTACAAAATATTTTGCTATTTTATCATATAACAAAGTTGCACAAAGATCACTGAACTCCTATAATGGTTAAGACTCGAAAATAAGGCAAGCGAACTATTTGCTTGATTGGTACATGATAATTGCAAAATTTAAGTTAAATTGATAATCAATTTTGGCTAAGAATGATTACAATTTCTTTACTTTAACGTTGTTTTTAATGAAATGATGAAGAAATTAATACCATTGTATTTTTTTATCAACAGAAGTCAAAAGAAGAAAATTTCAAGTGCGTTGGAGGAAAATTGATGCAAAAACTGGAAGAAAGCCTTGAAAAAAAGTTGGACATTGGGACAGCTCGCTTAGCGCACAAGACAGGTCTAGCGTGTCTTCTCACTTAGCGGCTAGCTCATTCTTAGCAAGAAGAAGACCCATGAAGAAGCCCAAAGGCACGCTTAGCGTGAATCTCGTGCCAAACGTGTGATAACCGCCATATTTGCTAAGCCCAAAAGGCTCGCTTAGAACGCGGTCACATGAATTTTAAGCTACCTTGGGGCCTATAAAAGGAGTAGGAAACAAAAGAGAAACATACACCGAGACATCAAAACACCAAGACTCAGAGCTTTCTAATAAATACATCCTAAGCCTAAGCATCTATTATAGCGGAAACCTCTTTCTATGTCCATTATCTCCTTCTCTTCCTTTATTCATCCCTTTTCTTCTATCCACATCAGTCCCTAAAGTGTAATCCACATCTTTCCTTTTATTCATCTCTTTCTTGGAACCCCATAGTTGGGAGCCTTACAACCAAATTTCCTTGTAATGTAATCTTTCCTTACAATTTATTTAATGCAATACCAATTTTTAATGTTTCTTTCCTGCACTTTAATTGTTATTGTATGACCAGATCATTCATGCATTTGTTTTAGGGGTTATACATTGGGAAATGATAATTTCTAAAGAACTGGGAAATGACATCTAATCAACTCATTTCCAGGGATAGAGTAATCTTGTTTTGCCTATGCATACATCTCCAAACTTCATGCAATTTATTGTTTTATCACTGCAAAGGGATTTGGGAGAAAGAATAGATAAATTGGACTCTTCATTATGAGTGATTTGAGTATTTTAGTATTAAATAGAGAAACACACTAATATTGCATCAAGAGTAGTTAGACATGTTAGGCCCCAACATATTTTAAATTCTGAATTTATCTTTAAGCATCATTATTTTTATCTTCTACATTTTTTATCTTTTACTTTAATATCTTATCTCTTTAAAAAATTTATCTTAGCTCCTAACCTTCTATTTTAAATTTCTTATCCTTCTTATCTCTTACTTTCTTTAAATTTTACATTTAAATTTCTTATCTCTTGCTTGTAAATTGGGTTTGTATCAGTATAAGTACAAACAAAGTTCTTGTAGATTCGACACTCAGACTTCCGAGTACTTTACTACTTGAGACAATTTGGTGCACTTGCCAATGAGTTAATAAGTTTTTGGTGCCGTTTTCAGAGTCTTTGTCCTTTGTACTTGGTTGTCTGCATATTCCAATTTTAAAACAATCAATTTTAATCTTTTAACTTTTTTTTTTTTTTTTAAAAAAAAGAAGTATCTTTTTCTTGTGAGTTGATGGTTGCAGGGTGGAACCTCAGAAAAACTTGGTCCATGGAAGATATTTTAAAGAGATAGTTTGAGCATGTTGAAAGCATACAATTAAGGTCATTCACCCACCACTAGTAAATTGTGATTTTTGTGGAGGAAAGCATTTCAATAATAATTGGCATCTCTACTCCATGGAAAATTCTTGGTGGGAACAAGAGTTACACCCTTACAATCAATATGAAAAAAAAAGAATTTCTAATATGGAGAATGTGTTTATGTAATTCATGGAAATGTCCCAAGCTAGCTTCAATGCCAATGAAAAATCAATTCAAAATCTAGAGATTCAGGTTGGCCAGAGTTACTCCATGGAAAATTGTTGGTGGGAGCAAAAGTTACAACCTTACCACCAATATGAAGAAGAAAGAATTTATAATCCTGAGAATATGTTGATGCAATTCATGGAGACATCTAAAGCTTATCAACACACAATTCAAAATCTAGAAACTCAAGTTGGTAAGCTAGCAAAAGAAGTGGCTAAATTACCCTTTTTGGTCAAAATGGAAGAAAACTTTGTAGAGGTTGAAGCTCATGAGAAAAGTCTTGTAGAAGAGCATGATTTAAGAGAAAAAGATGAATAAAAAATGAGGAGAGAGCACAACAACAATGGGAAAAGTGCTCATAAGTAGAAATTCAACAAGAAAGTATTCTCCAAGTCAATACCCATCCTCATCAACTGATTGTCAAGGAAGAAAGGCATGAAGAACATGATAAATCTTTTAAGTGTCATTCTCTCCTTGATCACTAGCGCTTCTCTTGCAATGATATGGAAGGCGTTTTTGGCATACATGAGTTTCATTGAGTCTTTAGTTAAGAGGCGAAAATGCAAGGAAGATGTGTTCTATGTGACCTTCATGCCACCTTGAAGGCATTGGACCCGTCAAGCTAATGACGTTAAAGAAACGTTTACTGGGAGGCAACACAAGATTTCTTACCCTATCTCTCTTTTGGTTAATTGCATTGTGTGTTTTTTAGGATAGTTGTGTTATTTTGTTTCTTTATTTTATTTTGATTTCGTGTAGTTTAATTTCAGTAGTTTAATTTCAATCATTGAATAAAAATTGCATGATAGAGATGTAGGAAATGATTGATTGGTTGCAACTTGTTCTGGATAAATTGATGAATGATATATATTGTATACTGATGAGATGATTGTGAAAATTCTGATTCTTGTGAGCAGGCGTTATTGTGAGTGATGAAGTATGAATCAAAAAACACAAGAGTGAAAAGGTTAGCATGTCTGGATGGAAATCATGGTATGGTAAGCCGAGCACTTCATAAATGTCCGGTGAGATGTGTGACCTTATAATTGTGAGAGAACGATTGTCCCTAATTTCTTGATTTTGCATGATTCTTAGATTGTTTGAGTACATACATAAGGTTGAAATGATCAATGCCTTGTTTTTTTTTAAATTTTTTTAGCCACTGAGCCAAATAACTAACCTGTTACTAGAATGAATCCCTTGCACCTTATTGAGCCTAATATGAACAAATTGTCTTTGAAACCTGAGCCAAATGAAATTAATAATGATCTCATCTTAGGTTGTAGGTGAGCACGGGTTAAGAAAAAATTAGTTCTAATTTGGGGGAGGAGGATTCTTGGGTGAAAATTTTTGTTTCAGAAACACTAATAACAACACACATCCAGATGAAATTGCATTATGTGATTAGTTGCTACAGTGACAATGTAATTCAATTTCTATAGTTTCTATTACTAAAATAAATTATGCTTCAAATAAAGAGTTGATAGCAACTATGTGCCAAAGAGATTTGTGTGCAATTAAGAATGCAAGACATGAATGTTGGGGCTATAAAATATAAAGTCATGGGTTATTAGAAAAATATGAGGTAGGGTGCTCTCTTAGAACCTAACTTTGAATCCAAAGAACAACCATGAGTTCCTTATTAGGCTAGCCACATTACAAGCCTAAAAAGCCCTTAGTGATTCACAGTATGTATGTATAATTATCTTAACTGAGAAGAAGTGAAAAGTTGGGAACATTAGTTCAGTTGTTGAATTTAAAAACACTCTTAGCTGAGAAACTCATGCGCTAAGGGAAACACTAGCCTAGTGAGGAATGAAGTGTGGTAATTTTACCTTGATGAAATTTTTATTTGCTAACATTTTCCATCTCCATGTGAATTTCTTCATGCTTTCATCACAAGATCAAGAAAAATGCAAGCTCAAGGGTCATTTATTGAAAGGTTTGACAAGATTTCGCAGTTATCTCATGTGTTGATACATTCAGAACTTATCTTTTGCTTGAGGACAAACAAAAATTTTAATATGGGGGAGTTGACAACTGAAATTTGAGTTAAATTGATAGTCAATTTTGGCTAAGAATAATTACAATTTCTTTACTCTAACGTTGTTTTTGATGAATAATGAAGAAATTAATATCATTGTAATTTTTTATCAGTAGAAGTCAAAAGAAGAAAATTTCAAGTGTTTTTGAGGAAAATTGATGCAAAAACTGGAAGAAAAGTTGGACATTGAGACAACTCACTTAACGCACAAGACAGGCCCAACGCGTCTCCTCGCTTAGCGGCCACCTCACGCTTAGCGCAAAGAAGGCCCAGAAAGAAGCCCAAAGGTGTCCTTAGCACGAATCCCACACCAAGCACGTGATCATCGCCATATTTGCTAAGCCCAAAATATCTGCTTAGTATGTGGTCGAGTGAATTTTAAGCTACCTTAAGCCTATAAAAGGAGCAGGAAACAAATGAGAAAAATACACCAAGACACTGAGACTCAAAGCTCTCCAATGAATACATTCTAAGCCTGAACATCTCTAATAGGGGAAACCTTCTTTCTATGTCTATTATCTCCTTCTCTTCCTTTATCCATCTCTCTTCTTCTATTCACATTTTCCCCTAAAGTGTAAAGTCTCTCATGACAATGAGAGGCTAAAACCTCATTGTTGGGAGCCTAGCAAATAAATTTCCTTGTAATGTAATCTTTCCTAACTATCAATTTTAATGCACTATGAATTTTAATGCAATACCAATTTTTATTGTTTCTTTCCTGTGCTTTATTGTTATTGTATGGCCTGATCATCCATGTATTTATTTTAGGGGTTATAAATTGGGAAATAGTAATTTTTAAAGAATTGAGAAGGGGCATCTAAACAACTCATTGCTAGGGATAGAATGATCTTATTTTTCCTATGCATGCATCTCCAATATTCATGCAATTCACTATTTTATCTCTGCAAAGGGATTTGGGAGAGAGAATAGATAAATTAGGCTCTTCATCATGAGAGATCAGGGTTGAGTATCTTAGTAGATGTGGGTGAAAATGAGAATAATATTAAATAGAGAAACATATTAATATTGCATCAAGGGTAGTTAGACATGTTAGGCCCCAACATATTTCAAATTCTGAATTTATCTTTAAGCATCATTATTTTTATCTTCTATATTTCTTATCTTTTACTTTAATCTATTATCTCTTTAATTTTTTTTTTATCTTATCTCCTAATCTTCTATTTTTAATTTCTTATCCTTCTTATCTCTTGCTTGTAAATTGGGATTGCATTGATCTAAGTACAAATAAATTTCATGTGGATTCAACACTCGAACTTCCGAGTACTTTACTACTTGAGACAATTTGATGCACTTGCCAATAAGTTAACAGTACAATATGTAGTATCTAGACAGACAACATCACTAAAATACCCATAATCAAACACCATCTTTGCATCTACCCAGAATACATATGTCATTCGCTCATTGATGTCCATCTACCATGCATAGAAAAATGATGAATTCTTTAATAACTGTTGCTGGAAGTATTACATCAAACTACCAACTTCCCTATGCACCATACTTTGTCCTTTTTATTTAAGGTAATTCTTTGCATCTAACTTAGTATATTCAACATGAGATACATGTCCCGCTTGTATGCTCATAAGTGAAAATGATTCCTTTTTGTTGTAGTCCAACATCTTTAGCTACATCAATCTCATAAGCTTGAACTTCCATTATTTTACGATGCAAAAAGCCCTTGCATTGTCTCTGAAAGTTGTAATGCGTGATTATGCTCTTCTACAAAGTTATGTATTGCATATTTTCCATTCTTCCCCAGTGTCACTCTAATTCTTGCATAACAATTAGTTCGGGTCTCGACTCTATGTTTGGTAACTTATCCATCTCTTTTGTCTGGCTTCCAAGTCCCTCTTTACATCAAACATATCTACAAAAGGTTATAGCACCATCTTCCTTTCACTTGTTTTGGAATTTTCTTGTAACTACAAAACCTACTTTCTTACTATTCATTAAAAAATTCCCATGTTTCTTCTACATTTTAAAACTCTAAACCAACTCTTGGCTTCCAATCAACATTTTCAAATGTCATATTTAGTACGCTCATTCAAAATAAAAAATAAGAAATAAGAAAAAAAACTTAGCATGATCATAATAGTAATCAGTAAAATTAGTAGTTTCTTTTAAAATGCACAAACTTACAATACCTTAAATGGAAAACTCTGCCCTTTTCTAGCGTAGACACCTCCTTCCTCCGTGTTGCATTTTATTGCTTCCATTTTAGCGTGTAAATCCCCTTCTTTTGTGTGGCCAACTACACCTTAATCATCAAAGAGAGGTTGAAGAAAAATAATTCATCAAGTGTCACAACCCATGTACGCTTGCTATCAGTATCACAGTCTGTAGTCCGCACATTGAGTTGGCGGGAAAACAACGCAAGCTTCAACGGGAAAAAAAGAAGAGCCATGTTTGAGAGAGCTAGCCTTTAGTGAAACAATGACTTTAAGTGAACAGATCTCACCACACATCTAATTTGGCGGTGCTTCTTTCTCTAATTGGAGAATCTCCAATTACCTTGGATGATAGAGGATCTAGATCCTTAAAAAAAATGGTGCTTTAAATATTTTTAAATTAATTCTTACACTTTTTTCTTCTTCTTGCCATACCACTCCATGTTCCTTTTTTTTAAAAAAAAAAAATTACTCCAAAAGTACTCCTAATACCTCTTTTGTGAAATCATTGACCATCGATCAACATAATCATATATCTTTCTTAGTAATGCGTGAATTTATGCCATTGGATGTGGATCCGAAAATTTTTGTGTTGTTTTAAAGGTGAATCTGTGTGTTGAATGTGAATCCTAGATGTTGGAGCAAATGCCCACATCTTTTGGAAGTCCATTTATATATTTTGGAATTTTACTTTTAGGAAGTTATTTTGTTACACAATCTACAATTAAACTTCTAGAAATCACTGTGGAAATTATTAGGATCTATACCGGTATTTGGAACACTAAAAATTAATTATCAATTGCTCATAACTTACATACCTCTCAAGGGCATCATTCTTTAGAACAATTACTTGATATCACAAAAATGCACATAGAGGCGTATATGTCAAGAACTAGAGTTTCCTCTTAATTTCTCCTTTCTCACCAATTCTTGGATGGAGCAATAAGCTGTTAGAGAGCATTGAAGCTAAGTGGATTCTCGCTCTTCTATAAATAAATAGGTAATTTAATGTTCATTATGGATATATATTAGACTTATTAAGGGCCTGTTTGGATGCAGCCCAAAAGACCTTCTAGTATCTTATCTACTAGAAAAAGGTTTTTTATTTTTTAAGAGTGATTGATTATTAATTTTTTTAACTTTTACAAAAGTAAAAGCTCTCACCAAACCTTTTCTTAAAGCTCAAATTTTTAGCTTATGAAATTATTACCTTTTGAGAATCTATTCCCTAAATTATGCTTAGATAATGATGTCCTTAAAAAATTTCAAAATGATAAAGCATGCCCTCCACATTTTCTAAACCCTCAAAGTCTTGGTTTCTCTCTCTTGTTCCTCACAAGTTACGCGTCTCCCTCCTTCATTCCTCAATCTCTCTTCCGATTTTCAATTTCTCTTAGTATCATTCTTAGGTGTGTACTATTCAACTAAAATAAAGTTAGTGCTAGTTGTACAATTGGTCCTTACATCCCTTGATCTCATTGCACAGTTTATAGAGTAGATTATGCTACAATTGTTGGGGGTTTGTGTTTTGAAAATGACTTTCTGTTGATGGTGGTAGTATTTTTTTGGTGTTGTTGTTTTGCTAATATATTATGCAGGTTGATACACTAGCAGTTTTTACTAGTTGCTAGATGGTAGAGTCTTATGTAAAACTCTCTTTAATTTCAACAAATGCATCTCTTTAATTGTCTCAATATTTGTCCGTCCATAATTTGATACATTCCTTGTCATTAACGTTGCCATGTTCACTTGTTCTAGAAGCACAAATTTTGTAGTTAATTTCATGGGCAACTTATCATTTTGTATCATATGTTGAATTGAAAAGAAACAAATTTATTTATCAACCACGTGCTGCTCCTTTTAATTTCTGGAATCTAAGATTTTAACAGTCTCTATTTTGTGTCTCCTAAAATTTGGGCTTGGGGTAAAAACATTTTCACTGGTTAAGTTTTTGTTTTACATACCATCTTTCTGGATAGAGAGATCAACTCTTTGATGTATTGAAATAACCAATGTATGTTCTTCTATCCAAGTCTCAAATTGCCTAAAAATTATTTTCTCCGCTTCCTTCTAATGTTTTTATAAGGAATCTCAGGGTATAAGCTGTTCATGGGGATTTTTCCTTGGTTGATAAAACGGTTGGGAGCTTAGGATATAATTTCAAAGTATATGACTTGAGAATTAGAATCATTATTTTTTCTGCAACTTTTTCTCTCTATAAAAATAGCTGATGAATTGAAAAATTATAAGCTACACTGAGATTGTTTTATTAGGTTTTGTACCCTCTAAAACAACTAGTTTTTTGAGGTGCGATTCTCCCAAAACTCTTATAAATTAATATTAAAGCCTTTCATAATGTTGCATAGCCATAAATGATTGACCCAGGATCTAAGGAGGACTGCATATGCCGAGCATGGTGGGACAAAGCTATTCACTTCATAATTTTATTGGAATTTTTCTTTTCTGCTAATTTCTTCAAAGCTTTTATGTTGTTGCAGCATATTCATGATTCATACTTAACCATATATATCCAAGTCCTCCAGGTAAAAGACAAAAAAATATTAAAAATAGTAGAAAATAACCATATAATGAAAATATTTTCTAAGTAAGACGAAAGATGTAAGAACGTGTGATTATTTAAGAGTCCTAGAATATCATAGAAACTAAAAGAGCATTCAATTTTAGCAAGTCTCCTTGATCTTAAGATAACCTATTATTCAATTAACTCATTACCACTGTTAGTTAAACCTAATACTTCCCTAAAACCTAAATTGGTTTATCAGGCATGTTTATTATGCGAAGCTTCACTAGCCAGGCCATATAGTTTAACCCTGTGTTTGGATGATGCAATCTAAGTGGGTAACGTAATTTTTAAGGTATTTTAATTATTAATCACTAAAATGCTTTGCCAGGGATCAAAACTCTGGTGAGAAAGTTTTTGTTGAAGAGAAGCAAGTGACAAATGAACAATGGAGGGTTAGGATTCTGTTTAGGTGAAGATGGAGAGATAAAGAATGTGGAATTTCACAAATTCCACCTATTTTAGTGGAATTTCAAATTCTGAATTTTACAAAGAATTAAAATGCCGAGAATTCTTTAAATTCTAGTTTTATAGTATCCCAACTAAGCATTTAAATTCTAGTTTTATAGTTTTAAATTGAAATACCGACAATTACATTATCCGCTTAGATTGCATCATCCAAACACAGGCTAAGAGAATTATAATTGCATTCATTTTGCAACCAATTATAGTCTAATAACAATGTCACTATCAATCGACATTATATTAGAATTGCAAGTTGTAGGGGTTTAGAACTTCAGTACTTGTATTGTGTTGAATTTTTAATTCTTGTGTTGTGTATCCCTGCTCTGCAATATTTTTTAATCATTTCTTGGAGTGTTTTCTAGAATTTATTCATACACAAACCCTTTTTTAATTGATCTATCAATCATCATATAATATAGGATTTTAAGCTACAACATCGTGCTAGTTAATGTGAGATGTTGTGCTTTATTCGAATCTTTGCTCGATTTCGCCATCTCTATTTGTAAATTGCAATCAAACTTGGATAAAGAAAAACACAAAGAGAGAGAGAAAATAATGTCTTTTTCTTTTGTAATTGTAACTCTTTGCTTTTGGGTTAATTATTTTTGTTCTTAAAACGTAAAAGTGTGTACCTGGTTTGGTGAAGTGTTACTAAACATTATGTCTATTGATTAATGGTTTCTTAATTATGAATTAATTAATATAATACAATTTGGTTAATTTGTTCACGAGTAGGAAAAACTCTTTTTTGCCTTTTTGGATGTGGTACTTATTGTTCTCCTCAAATTAGTTATATTAAATGTTGAGTTGGCAGGAAATTAATTGTCATCAAATGAGTTTGTTGTAGCTAATGATGACGATTACATTACATTATAAAGTATTGATGTTTGTTGTAGTTAATGTTATCAATTACTTCATGAATTATACATGTTGTGAAAAATTTATGTAGAGATTCAAGCATAACAAACCATCATTGGGTATCTGAAATTCTTAATGGTCATCCAATACATTGTTATCACATGTTTAGAATGAATAAACTTGTCTTTCTTGAATTATGTGATATCTTAAAAATCAAGTACAACTTAAAAAAAAAACTCGAAATGTCAATATTTATGAACAAGTTGGCTAGTTTTTATACATGTTGAGTTAACCAGGTTCTATTAGTAATTATGAGGAAAGAATATTTAGAAATTTCCATAGTGTCTTAGAAGCTATGTGTATGTTTGCAAAGAACATAATTAAGCCTGTTGATCCATCATTTAGAGACACTCCTGATGAGATTATGAAAGATGTCAGATATCACCCTTATTTTAGGGATTGTATTGGTGTAATAGATGGTACTTATATATGAGCTTCCGTTCTTTCTCATCTACAAGGAGTCTATATTGGTCAGAAAGGTTACACTCGCACTAATGTCATGTCATGGCTTTCTATGACTTTAGCATTTGTTTCACATTTGTTTGAGTAGGTTGGAAAGGTCCTGGACATGATACTAAGATATTTATGGAGGCTTTACGTAAGCATGCATTGCATTTTCCACATCCTCCTCAAGGTACTTAACATATATATATATATATATATATATATATATATATATATATATATATATATATATAATGTTCTAACATGCATTATTGTTTTACTCTTTAGGTAAATATTATCTTGTTGATTCTGGTTACCCTACTTTAACGGGTTTTCTAGGGCTGTACAAGAAAACTAGGTACCATCTCTTGTAATTTAGAATTGGGCCAACAATCAGAGGGAGAGTTGAAGTTTTTAATTATTATCATTCTAGTCTTTGAAGTACAATTGAACGTGCATTTGATTTATGTAAAGCAAGATGGAAGATATTGGATGATATGCAACCTTTTACTTTGAAGACACATAACCAAATCATTGTTGCTTGCATGACTATACATAACTTCATTCAATGAAATGACAAGAGTGATGGAGAATTTGATTCACTAGATGAGGATAATGAATATAAAGATAGTGATGAGGAGGAAAGTGAAGGTTGCCCTAGTACTACAACATAGGAAGAACTGAATGCTCGAAGTACTTTACAAATGGAACGATTTAGAGAATCTCTAAAAAATATATTTTCAACACATTTAATTTCTCTGTTTTTTAAGAATACAAGATTGTATGTTTATGGTATGAGTACATTTGAACAATTTTATATTGGATGACATTATTGATGATAATATTTTCAGGTTAATGACATTTTATAATTTATATGTTATAAATTATAATTATATAGATAATAATTAAATTAAAAATTAGAATGTAAGTGATAGCATTACTAAAACAATAATGTATTAATTAAATTTTAAATATGAAAATTAATTATGTAAAAAGTCGTATAATTATATTTTTACAAGATACATTTATTTTATTTTTATAAAAATAATTATTTTTTATCAAAATTTCTAGAAAATATACAACAATATTTTAAATAAAATGATAAAGTTAAAATAGTTTTATAAATGAAATAGAAAAAGAGTAATTTTTATTATTTTTTTAATAATATTTAATTATTTAAAGTATTTAATTATTAATTTTAATAATGTCAAAGCATATAATACCCTCTTTAGTAATTTTAGTTATGTAAAAGACATGTTACAATTTCATCTAACCATCATATTATTTTAAATAAACATTTAAAAATTATCATCCAAATATCAAATTAGCTTATGTAAAAATAACTTTTCAGATAAGAGTTTCTTGAATAAATTATTTTCATACAAGATCTTCTACAGTAGTGCATTCAAACATATCCTAAGTCCTACACAAACTCGATCAATACATTTTCCTACCTATTGAGCTTAACACAACATTGATAATAGACACATTATGATTTCCAAAACCCAAATTTGATCACTTAATAATAATTAAAATTGAGTCAATAGGAAACAAATATATTATGTCATACATCAAACTCATATTTTAATAAAACAAAAACACACCAATTAATAATAGATCAAATAAAGAAAATTCTAACAATATATTTTTATATTTCAAAATCAAACTTTTGGAAGTCTATTTATATTTCAAAATTAAACCTTTGGAAGTTTCTTTATATATTTTTGAAATTATAATTCTGGAAGTCTATTTATTATACATTTCCAAAATAAAATTTTGGATCTATACAAATGGACTTCCGAAAATTTGTTTTGGTAATATCTAACAAATAGACTTCCAAAATTATAATTCCCAAATATACAAATAGATTTTGAGAACTCTAACTATAAAATAAGAAATATATTTAATCTTGAGAATAAGCACTCATTAGGGATATTCTTAGAGAAATAAAAATAAGACATAAGTGATGCGTTTAGAAAAATGGGTGCAGCAAAAAGTAAGTTGCCATATTTTTTTACAAGCTAAATATTTTGGACCTACCCATATAACCTGTTTTTTTTTTTTTTGCCATTTTTGCCTTTTCAGTAGCTTCATTTTGAAAATTATATCACTTATTTAAAGGTCTCACCACTTTTTTAAATCCCTCCGTACGAATCGTCTTCAAAGAGTTTCCATTGGCCCATGAAAAAATGGTGGAAGATCTTTTGTAATGATTAGAGCAATATTGCTTGGTAATTTAAAAGTAAACATCTTTGTACAAGGGAAATTATAAATTATTCATAACATATGTGAAATATATTAAAAGGTGTATTTACAGTCTTCAAATTTTCAGAAAATTTATTGTGAAAATTAACTAACTTCCAGAAAGAGATATTTTTCCATTTTAAAAATAGTGGCAACATATTTTACCATTTCAATAGACATAGGACTATAAAGTGACCAACCGGTATCCTCCAGGGGTGTTCAAAACAGACCCATACCGTTTGTAAATTGGTAAACCAAATAAAAAAAAAAATCGAAAATCACTTAAATTAAAAATCATGAAAATTGAAAATCTAAAAAGTTGTCTATTTTTTTTATTTGACTTTTGGGCATTGTAATGGTAAATAGAACCAAAATAAATTGTATATTATAATTATATCTATTTTATCATGATAATTAATAATAAGTATTAAATAAGTTTTTTTTTGTTTTATAATGTATATTTTATTTTTATTTGTTAAAAAAGATATATTAATATTGTTAAAAAATAATGTTAAATATTAAGTAATGTACAAATTACTATTATCTTATAAAAAGATTTGATAATAACATTTTA
Organism: Glycine max; assembly: GCF_000004515.6. Taxonomy (NCBI): domain Eukaryota; kingdom Viridiplantae; phylum Streptophyta; class Magnoliopsida; order Fabales; family Fabaceae; genus Glycine; species Glycine max. Next base: position 41,939,273 of record NC_016088.4, read on the forward strand.
TATTAATGCTAAATAGATGTGAAAATAATAATTTTTAACTAAAATATGTTAAAAAAATTTAATAAAAGTAAAATTTATTTAAAAATAATATAACATATATAATAATTATTTAAGTTTAGTTGATAGATTTAAATTATGATAATAGATTTCAAATTTAAAAAACTGCAAAATTAAAATGTACCAAACCTCAAAAAATTGATTTGGTTTGATTCAAAATTAATACTATATTTAAGTCGAATAAAAATAAATCACATCTTTATTATTTGTTTGATTCGGATAATTTTTTGTCTAAGAAACGAACGAAATCGCACCATAAACATGCTTAGTATCCTCGTATAAATCACTGAAACAGTTGCGAGAAAATGATGTTAGAATGACACAGTTTATACATGATAAAATATCCAGGAAGCTTAAAGATTTGGTGGAAAAAGGTTAGGGAAAAAAAGATTCGGTGTAAAATGGTTTTCAGAGCTTTTGCATTGTGTGCAAAGACCATTAAAATGATAAACAGACATCTCCATAACTTAGTGCAGCGATGGAAAATTATACACTAGAAATGAAAAAGAGGTCACTTATTTAGTTAGAAAGGTATGCAAAAGGAGAGAATGGGAAAAGAGCGAAAAACTCTTTCGAGATAAGGAATATATTTCCATTATGATTCAATAATATATTTGTAGACAAAGATATGTATATGGAAGCTACACGCATAGCTAATGATATTCAGATAACAAATTTTTTAATCGGCAAAATAAACATATAATGTAAAATGTGGAACAAGGGATACCCCACCCATATACGTAGTATGAGCTAATGTCTTCCAGCTAATGATATTCACATAACAGAATAACACTAACACAACTAACTGTAGCTAAGTTGCTAACTACTCTAACTGTATGAGATAATGTACACAACTGGTGATATTTCTTTTCCTCTGCTCAAAGCTTACAAGCATGTCCAGTTATATATATGCACACATGTGAAAATGTAGGGGCAAAATAGATTCTTCGTGTTAGCCTTGTGATTGTATCGTTTAGTAATTGAATGGTATTCTTTTTTTAAGTTTACTATTAACCATATTTTTTGGCGAGGTAATACTAAAAAGAAATACAATGAGATCAAATCCAAAATGAAATAATCGTTGAAAAGTAAGAATAGTATCTCAAGTAAAGGATTATTCAGTGTATCATAGGCTCATTTGAGATTGATTGATGACCACAAAAACTCATTTTGTCCCCTATTTTATTTGTTGAGTGAAGAATTAAAGATGGATACTTTTGTTATGCCCAAAGCATTTTGGAAAAGTATAACAATACCACTGAAACAAAGTCATAAACTTTTTCATAGTAATAGAAACAACCTTAAAGAGGCTAATTAGTCTAAATTATTCAATAGAGGTGGGTGAGTCAACATTAGTAATCAAAGTCACATGATTCTAATTAATTGTTTAAGCACACAATATCATTGAGGACCTACAACACCCCCAAAAGTGGACTTCCTTTTGGGAAGATTAAGATCCAAGATTATTGATCTCACAACTTCAACAGGAAAGTTGGAAACATTCTCAAAGCCTTGGTGTCTGCACATTTTAAAATATTGCAAATTACTTTAAGCTTCCAAATTATTATGGCCCATCATAAATAGGCTTGCCATAACAGAACTAACAAAAATTGGGCCAATTCACAATCCCAAAAACCTTACAAAGGAGTCAACAAAGTCGGTGCAATTCTTCATAGGAATAGCACTAACAAGATCCCCCCATTGTCCTTAGGGTGGGGGACCACATCGATATCTCCGACCTCAAAAGTCAGCAACTTCGGCAGCGTTTTGTTTTTAATTGGCACAACAACATTCACACGGTTTGACAGACTTGGACTGCACCCACATGATGCATTAGTAAAATACAAAATTCCTATGCCAGAATGCATAGACGTGAGTCAATGCTCTTTCATCCAATATTCGTCTTTTAAGTACCCTTTCGTACACCCTATCCCGGTAATATATTAGCATCCTAATCTTTTTTGTATTTACCAATAGTACTACCTTTTCTCATCCACCCCCTTGTAATAATAGACCCTTTTTATTCACGTTTCCACTATTGAGATATAAGGTTACTTTATCAGATAAGAGAAGGAAAGGAGGCACAAATCTTGGGTTTAATAATACTAATAATTAATATTTGTTGATAAAAAAATATTCACACACATTGGAAAGGTATTGTTTTTTATCTTGCAAAACCTTTATTCCATTTAGTTGTATCATTAAAACCATATATTAAGCTACATAAATGCTAGCAACATATTCATTGTAGTGAAAAATTATCTCAAAATAATTATTATTTTAATTTTTTTAATGTAATATTAATTATTTTTTCTCTTATATCCCTTCTACTTATTTAATAGTATTACAAATTATTAAATGCTCTAAAGTTATTGTTGTTGATGACCACCGTAGTTCTTAATAAATTACACCTAAATGAGTTTTAGTAACTTATTTGTTTGTAAATTAAAAATCAGTTATGTATGATATAAAAATTTGTTGAGATCATAATTATATTATGGTCGAAGATCATTTGCATTTAGTATTTAAAAGAAGAATTTTACCATATAAATAACACAACTCGATCAAAATTACGTGCCTACCTCCCTAGAGGATATTTATGATTTCGTTCCAAAAAAAATAATTATTAAACCCATTTTCTTTACTTGTTAAGGAGTAGACTTTAAAAGACTAAAAAGTTTACCCTTTTAATTCCCCAAAGAAACTTCTCCCCCACGTTCCCACCCTTGCAACCTATATCATTCTCTTTTGTCAAGCATTAAACCCTCTTTCCACATTGCAACTTTCTGCCTTCTTCAGCAGCAGTGTGTCAAAAACTTCATATCATTCATGGCCAAGCCACAAAATACAAAACCCGGGTGTTTCTCTTTCTCAAGCTTCCTACGCGTGTTTCTATGTGCTGGAAATGGAACTACTCCACCAGTGCACCCTTATCACATTACAGAATCAGAAGAATCAGAAAATGCACATTTCACCAAAGAAAAAATGGTGGTGAATGATAATGATGATATTGCTTCTGCCCCTGGAGTGGTGGCAAGGCTAATGGGGCTGGATTCACTTCCAAACCCCAAATGGGTAGTGAAATGTGGCACCCCAGATTCGGTTCCTAGAAGCAGGTCAGTGAACTTTGTGGATTACTTGCTTGAGTTTGATGCAAGCCATGTTAGTAGCCATAGGAGGGTGAAGACCTCGGCATCGTTCAGAGAGGTTCCTAGTTTGGTTCAGAACCAAAAGGGTAATGGTTATGGTAATGGTAATAATCTCTTTGTGTTTTGCATGGCTGGTGACAATAACATGAGGGAAGAGCAAGAGGGTAGAAATGAGATGAGGGAAGTGGAAAAGTTGAGGCAGAGGAAGAGGCAGAAGGAGAGTGTGAGTGTGAAGAAAGAGAGGAATCAAGGGAAGAAGAACAAGAAGATTTCCAAGCTGAAGAATGAACCAAGGAGGGTCCCTTCTTCTTCTAAGAATGGTTCAAGGGGTCGAAATCATCATGGTGAGGTTAGAGATTTTTCTTCTGTGTCCTCAAACCCCTCTAAGTGTAGTAGTTCTTGTAGTAGCAGACACAATGGTGCTAGTTCAAGAACAAGGTTCAACACTTCTTTGCCAAATAAGAACAAAAAGGGGGTTGTGGAACCAAATATCAGGAATAGAAACCAGCAGTCAGTGTTGAAGGAAGAAAGTGAATGCAGCTTGGAAAACCACAGTCCTGTTTCAGTTGTAGAGAGCAATGACTATCTTTTCCTGTATGGAGCTGATTTTCTAGGTATGTTTTCTCAACTTAATCCCTTTTTATTATTGTTTTTATTTGTTTCAAATATACTTTTTTGGTAGTGGTTGAATTGGAATTGAATATTTGTTGCAATGCCATTGTCACTGATTTGTTATCAAACTCTTGCTCCCTCATAAAATGGGTTGTTTGGTCTAACTGAACAATTTGCTTTATTTTATTTTGATTTTGATTTTTATAAATAATGCTGAAAATATCACCTTTCCTTTTCTACTTTAAAAAAAGAACAAAGTTTACATGTAGTCTCGTGTTTTTGGGGCTCTTCTCTTGTCAGAATTAGAGTTGCACATCTTTAATCTATGTTGACTTTTAATATAAATTTTTATTATGCGGATTACTAAAATGAAATTCTAATTTTAATTGAAGAACAACACCAAAAATATATATATGGAACTGCATCTAAGTTTTAATCAGATTTCATTTTGTTTAGATTTGTACAACAAACAGGTCCTTTAAAGTGGCTACACTATGCATTATTCACATGCTATTGTAGCTACTTTTTAATTTTAATTTTATCTACCTTAATATATGATTATGATTGCAGATGGTTCAAGCTCCCTTACGTCAAAGTGGGAATCTCCATCACTATTGTCCTTGGGTGATGATGTTGAAGACAATGCAAGTACTAATGAAGGTTATACCTTCATTGATGTCAACAAGGAAGCAGAGTATTACTCAGAATTGATGTTGAAGCTTCGTACTTTGACTGAACAGGATATAAGAGAATCAGATTGTACCTCAAAACGTGTACGCGATATTGAAAGCTTTGGGGATATTTGTTTGATGTTTGAGCATAAAATTTTCGACCACTTATTATATGAGGTCGTCAATGAAGTTATAGAACTTTATTGTTGAGAATTTTGTCATTTTGGTGTGTAAAAGATTAAATAGATGTAGGATATTATGTGATGATTTTGCAAATGAACGCTTCTGCTTGCTACATGATAAATAGTACTAACTTTAAGTGTTGAATGAAGGATGTTATTTTTCTCAATTTTTCCTGAAGATAAAGAACAAAGACAATTCATGTTCTTTAGATTTTGTTCGTTTTGTTAGGTCTGGTCTTGATCAATGATATCATATTCTTTTTCTTGGTCATATTCTCATATAGAGTAAACTCTCAACTAATTCTTAGAATTGTATCAGTTACTTCAAAACCAGTTTGGATCAGTGTTTTAAATTTTTAAATGAAAATTTTATAAACATGAATTATTTTTTAATTTAATTTCGAAACATTTTTATCTGTACTTTCAAAACAATTTTTTTAGTTGCAAAAACATATTATTCATCGATCAACCTTTTGCCTCTTTTTCACATCGATAATCCTTTACAGATGATGAAAAGATGTTAAGGGAACTTCTTACTTCCGAGACAAATCTTCCTATGCCTATATATAAGTATTGGTTTATGAATAGTTCATTATCTAGTGGACTTTCATATTCTAACACTCTATTTGAGAGTAATCAATATTTATCCAACATGTTCCTATCTAATGAAGTGTGATTAGATCAAATGGCAAAGACATTTTTGAGAAAAAATGACTTTTTTTTCATATGAGATGGTTGTTGCTATATGCTCTAATAGTGAATCATTATTGATTTAACTAAATAACTAAAAAAAGTAGATAGACATTTCTTTCTATTGGTCTCATATAGATGGATATTCTTAATTGAAAGATCACTTATATTGATAACATACATTACAATTTAGGAACGTCTGATGTCAAAGTCAATGAATGGGTATTAATATGTTTTCAAAGGACATATAACAACTATTACCATCATTGCCATAATTATTATCACCACCACAATTTAATTCCCACCTCTACTACAACTACCACTAAAAATTGTTATTACTTTTATAATAGTCATCATTGTCATGACTAAATCATTGTTGTTATTATTGTCACTATTATTATTATTGTCACTACAATAATTATCATTATTGTGATCATAACTATTGTTGTTGTTACCATCACTATCACAATCACCATAGTTTAAAGTGAATCAGTCAATCACTAGAAGGGAGTTGAATAGTGATCATTTACAGACTTGACTTTTTCTGCACCAGCACACTAGCTTTTGAATTGTTTTTCAAGCTATTATGCTTTGGAAATCAAAAGACTAGTAGGAGTAACCAATTTCCTTACAAGTACTTGGGTATAATGATGAGTGCCATGAAAATCACCAAGTAAATTTGTTGGTTGCTGCTTTTGAACCTATTCATAAATGATATAGAATTTGTTAACCACAATTTTAGATTCTCACTTAGTTGTGCTGAGTAGGAATTGCTTCTTAATGATAAAATAGTTTTTATAAAAACCCTTGATCAAAATCAAGTTTAAGTTATAAGATAGCCTTTTGTAAAAACAAATTTTAAGTGCACAACAACAATAAATAAGGAGCAGTAAGAGAGGAAAAAATACACCATGATTGATATTGGTTCACCCAACATGTGCTACATCCATTCCCTACAACGATATGTTTTCCACTAAGACCAAACATTTTGTGGTGTTCTTTCTTTCCTTAAACCTCCACAGGCTTCTACAATTGGGGTATTCTTTTTTTCTCGAAGCCTCCTTAGGTTCCTACAACCAGTATTTTCTAAGCCTCTACAGACTCACCCAAGTATTCTTTCAAAAAGTCTCTCTAGATTCATCCTTAGTAGCACCTATTACCAAACACACACAATATCCTATTGTATTCCCTAAGCCCTAAGAAGCCACAATCACATGGCTACCTTTCCTAGTCCTCTTTAAAAGCACCTTTACTAGACACACACAACAACATGATGTGCTCTTAGAACTTTAGAAGCAATAGTCACCCGACTACCTTTCCAAGCTATCTTCAATAGAACCTGCAACTGGCTACACACAACAACCTATTGTGGTCCCTTCACACTAACGAAGTGGTGAACAAAACACTCTTGATTTAGACATAATGTCTTTCCCCTAGACTGCTTCGAGCTAAGGGAGCTCCTTTAGATAGGAGTTTTTCAATTGACCTTTGCCCACTACTTTGGCAATATTCTTTACAATTGTCTGTGGTCGTTGATGGTTGAATTCAAATGTTGCATTAGTTTCCCTTGTTCATGCAAAAAGTTATGTTTGATTCAGCCTTAACCATATATAGCTTCTAATATATGGACTTTGACTTGAAGATGTGAATAAGATTACGTGTAAGATCATGAGAGGACCACTTAGTGGTGGTTAGCATTGTGTTGAGATCTTAACACTATTAGAAATTACACTTTCAACATCGGTTATTTAGGGAATTCTACATCGGTTCTAAAATCGATGTTGAAACTGTCGATGTTGAATGTATCATCGTTAACATCGGTTTTGAAAAACCGATGTTAACATAAATACGATAACATCGGTTTTTTAAATACCCGATGTTAAACACAATGAACTACAACAAAAAAAGTGTATGCATGACGAAAGTTGACATCGGTTCTGTAGCAGAACCGATGTTAATGTAATATATTAACATCGATTTTCTACCAAAACCGATGTTAATATATTACATTAACATCGGTTTCAGTAGAAAACCAATGTCAACGTTGATGATGCATATACTTATTTGTTGTACTTCTCTATATATAACATCCGTTATTAATAGATAACCGATGTTAATATACAAATGTTAACATCGGTTATTTATAAATAACCGATGTTAATATACAAACGGTAACATCGGTTATCTATAAATAACCGATGTTAATGTACAAAAGTTAACATCGGTTTTCTGTATGATCGATGTTAAGGTTCATGTTGACATCGGTTTTTGTAAATAATCGATGTTGTTTATCATATTAACATCGGTTTTTGTTAATAAACGATGTTGTTTTCAAGTTTTTTTTTATATAAACTTTCTGTTTTTACAATAAATCCAAAATTGTACCTGTAAAATGCAATTTCAAGCCCAATTCACAGCAAATAAACATTTTATTATGCTTTCAAGCAGTTTTAATCATAATAAACATTAAATAATTGATTTATCATAAAGAACAATCATCAAATGAATTCAATGTTGAAATTACATAGGAAATGTCAAAAATGTTAAACCAAAGTAAACTAAGCTAAAGTTAATGTCCCTAAATCCTAGGTCTGATCTCTAACTCGGAGATAATATTGTGCCCACTAGATCCGCAATGCCTTTAATCTCTCTGGCTCCAATGCTCTAGGATCGTTAAAATACTGCATGATGAAATAAATCATAATAAGTAAATAATGTAATACAAATTATAAAAAAATCGATTTTGTTTCAAATAAACGTACCGCTTCCCAGTTATTCCTAAAAGTTCCTAAAATGATGGTGGACATCCAGTGCATGACATAGTAGCTGCACTCAGTACTTCCTTTTTGTCTATTACACTAAATACATAATGAAATTTGGATATTAATTAAACAACTAGTGTACAGACACATAAAGAAATATATATAAGTGGAAGTTTTATGTAAATGACGTACCTTGACGACAATCCACCTAGCAGGAGCCTTTGATTTAGGCTGTGGAGCATCATCAAGACCTTTTAAAACATTGTTCCAGATGAGTAACAATTAAAAACTGGTGTTGTACGTTGAGGTATTTCAATGCAAATGTATTGAAAAGAACACTAACCTGTTAATAATCCCCTTAAGGTAGTTGTCTGGCCTGTTATGCAATGAACAAAACCAGACAACTAGGTGTTCTTTGGGCAGGATGACCATCATCTGCCAGTGTCCACTGTAGTGGAGATGAATATGGGTTAGTATATTAGTAAACATTAATTAAATTCAGTTAATTTGTGTGACTTACCCATTTAGGTAGGCTCCAAGATAGACATCGCGTTTTGAACTCTGCATCCAAGTCTTTATGTAACTTTCAGACTCAAACTGCGATTGCCTAGACCTCTGAATGGACTGTGGCTCGAGGAATCCATAGATATCAGAATTCCCCGCTCGCATACATGTTTCAGTGAGATGCCTGTTAATGTTAAGTCAAAGTTAAATATTTATGAATTCAAAGCAATAACTTAGGTAATTAAAAGTAATATAAAATGACTTACAGAATCCATAACTGTAACACTGATATGTTGAGACATTGACCACCGTGTGCGATTTCGGAGAGGTCTTCGAGCTTTATGTAGAGCGGGAAATCTGGATTAAAGACCCCAAACACAGTGGCATCCCATGTAACCTGATAAGGCCTCAAGAAAAGCTCTGAGATGGTCAATGTCGTCAGATAAAGCGGATCATCGACCTCTGGATCGGGCTTTGGAGGTGGTTTTGCCGGAGACACAGCTACCTGTTCATGAAACAAAGTTAAATGGCCTAATTTGAGGCACGCTGAATGAATTAATTTAAAAATAAGAAACATATAGTAAGAGTAAAGTACCTACTGTGTTGGCCAAGCAAGGAAGGTGTGAAGTGTCTGCCCCACTAAGGAAACCTCATCAGTGGGTATAGGAACTGGAGCATCTGCATCTGTAACCTCCTCCACACCCACCTTTACTTGGCCAAGCAACAAAGGAGTATTATGAACAACAGTGGATCCCTCATAAACTCTCCCCAAGACAACCAGGCGGGCAAGATCTACTTCGATGTACAAGCCACACCTATCTAAGTCACCTGTCTCAGGATCGTTTCCTGAGGGATCAACACAACTCCCCTTTGTGCTTACTCGAAGACCGGAGGGACCAACCAGAGGCTCTGGGACTGCATCTGGCAGAAGGATGCCATGAGTTGCCGCATCACTCTTTCCGTGATGGACTCCTCTAGCTGGTCCCTGATTTGCTAGGTCCACTGCTGCAATTCTCTAGGAGGCAGGGAGGAAGAGCTGTGGGACGTCCGTGGAGCTGATCCAAAGTTTTGCTTGATGGTGACACCGGCTCCAACATCATGGACACATCCAGGGTGCTCTGGACGTCCAATAGCAGTGGTGAGAACATCCTGACGTCCATGGGGGACGAAGGATCCATGTGTCACCTCCTCCTTAAGGGAATCCTGCACAGAAAACACACAGTTGTACATGCCATTCACAAAAGATTGAAATATAATTCTAATGGTTAGTTGAAAATGACTTACGATCTTCGCAGCGATTTCCTTTGCGGCCTCAGTCGTCATCATCTCCCCTGTTTTCTTCGTGCGGGCCATCTTCCACTTCACGTGGTGTCTGACGGGGGATGGAGGGTCGATGACGCCATCAACGCTTCCTGATTGTGTAGCTTCCTCCAGCTTCTTCTTTGTCTTCTCAGCCAGGAGCTTCTGCTCCAAATAGTCATAACCTCCACGAGACAAAACGTGGGGCAGTGTTCTGCTTCTGGATGGCCTATGCCTTTTTGCGCACATCCTACCAAAATAAAACAATAATCTTTCAAATTGGTAGAATGAAGTATAACAAGTTAATGCTTTTCTAAAAACAACTTAAATGGCAAGGAACATACCTCCCAAGAAGGGTCTTTGCGAGTCAGGCAAAATTGGGCCCATTTTTCCTTGCTAATGTCGTATTTCTCACAGACAATGTCCTCCACACCGTCCTGATCGGCTGCAAGGGCCCATTTCCTTGTGAAGCCTGATTCAAACTGCCTCCATCTCTCGCCCACGGTCTGAAGTAACTTCCTTTTTGTCCTACTGTCAGAAGCCTCTGGGATATCAAATTCTGCCTGAAAACATCAAATAAAGTTTATTTGTTACAATAATGTATTTTTTGGCTATTAATTAAACAAAATCAAATAAGAAAAGAAAAATACCTGAATATCCTCCCAAATCAGGTCCTTCTGAGCAGTAGGGACCTCCTTCCAGTTCTCAAAGGTGACGTCCACCTTATCACGTGCCACAATCCCGAAATATGTTCTTAATTTCTTCCTATGGGGACTGTCGGCCTTGCCGGTAGCAGGATCAACATGGACCACTGGTCTCTCAGCACTAGGTGGTCTAGTAGATAACGATCGTAGACGTGAGGCTTTGCGTGCCCGCTACACGGCAGATGGCGAAGCCGATGCGTCCGAAGGAGCAGGAGGAGGAGGAGGAGGAGGAGGAGGAGGAGGAGGAGAAGGGGGAGGAGGAGGAGGAGGAGGGGAGGCAGGTGGAGAAGCCATGATCTTTTATACAATAACATACAGCAACATACAAAATAGGATTAATCAAAAGAGGATAAGTCATAAGTGATTTAGTTGTGCTTTTTAATTGTGATTCAAAACAGGATACGATGTAATAGTAGTGAAAAAGTCTGATAAATCAATAGTCTGATAACAAATTAAGGTTGATGATGTGTTGTGATACATGTGCTTTAAATTTGTTTCAAGACATGAAAGAAAATTACTGTGTAGCACAAATAAGAATAATCGTAGACATGTGAAGATTACATAGTGTGCACAAAAAGCTAGATTTCCATGGGATTTAAAGGATGTCAAAGTGGGGTCAATGCAAGCAAACTTTTCTTAGATTTTTGGAATTGTAGAGAAATCATTGACAACGGTACTTCAAACTCTCGGGGAAGGAATGACATGAAGACCTTGAATGATGAAGGAATGAAATTGGGGGTTACCAGGGGAGGGATTGATTGGGGTTGGTGTCATTTTGTACATAGCAAATTTTACTGACGTGTTGTGCAGCAAACATTGAATTATGATTTGATTTGGGGAAAACATGTTAAAAAAAGTATATTACATGTAATCAGCAGTCAATGGATGCGTGATGGAATATAAATACTATATCTTGAGAAATACACATCTAGATGGCATCCTTAGGACTTCATACAGCTGATGTTCGTTGCTAGTTTCATCATCCACCACCCTTACCTTCTCTGGCTTCTCACGTTTATTGTTGTCAAACTCATATTTATGCTTTCTTCCCTTCATGTCTTGTTTTATCACAACTTTAGCCAAATCTCCTACCTTCAGCACAGTTGAATCTCTTGTCTTATTCTTCAATGACACACTTTGATGTCCTGTATCTCTTTTCTTCATATGTTCCAGTGCTTCAGCTTCAGAATGCATAGAGCAATCTGAACTTTCTAGTGATCACCAAAAGCTTCTGCATCAGCATTGACACTCTACACCCTCTTTGCTTTATGCTTCTATGCTGCATTCCCTGCTTCCTCCTTATAATCTCAGATTTAATAGAGGTTGCACTAGAAGAATCAGCACCAATCCGTGCCTCTTCCTCCTCTACCAGCTCAATATTTTTCCTTTCACCTTTGCTTTTGTAAACTACACTGTAATTTACAAAACAAAAGTTGAAAGGAAAGATATTGAGCTAGTAGAGGAGGAAGAGACACGAATTGGTGCTGATTCTTCTAGTGCAACCTCTAATAAATCTGAGGTTTATAAGGAGGAAGCAGGGAATGCAACAGATAAGCATAAAGCAAAGAGGGTGGAGAGTGTCAATGCTGATGCAGAAGCCTTTGGTGATCACTGGAAAGTTCAAATTGCTCTATGCATTCTGAAGCTGAAGCACTAGAACATATGAAAAAAAGAGATATAGGCTATCAAAGTGTGTCATTGGAGAATAAGACAGGAGATTCAACTATGCTGAAGATAGGAGAGTCGGCTAAAGTTGTGATAAAATAAGACATGAAGGGAAGAAAGCATAAATATGGGTTTAACAACAATAAACGTGAGAAGCAAGAGAAGGTAAGGGTGGTGGATGATGAAACTGGCGACAAACATGAGTTGTATGAAGTCCTAATGATGCCATCTAAAACAAAATACCGATGCCTCAATCATAAAAAAATGTAGTTGTCACTTACTTGCTTTGGTGACCTGTCTCTCTGCAAAAAATTACATTAGATAATGTTAATCAATTCTCCTTCATCATGATCATTACGATTAGCATGAACGTCGTCAGCTTCTTCTTCTTCGATAACGTTAGGAGTGATTTGTGCGGTCAAAGGACTAACATAGGTGTCCATGTATGAATCATCATCTTCTAGATTAACACCAATTGTTTTGCCCTGCAAAACCATGCACCACCTTTCATCACAAGGGTCTTGCACGTAAAATACTTGTCTAGCTTGTTCTGCCATGATGAAAGGGTCATTGTGGTAACCAAGTTTCTTTAGGTCTACCAGCGTAAATCCTATATCATCGGTGCGCACACCGGTGTTGTTGTCAACCCATTTACATTTGAAAATACATACCGTAAATTTCACATAGTTAAGCTCCCAAATTTCATCAATGAACCCAAAGTAAGGGATGGAAGCTACACAGGGATTGGCATCATTCACACTTGCAAAGTGTTGAGATTCAGCCCTTAGGGTGACCCCGCTGTTCTACATTGTACTTTTGTCATCTTGTGCTTTTGTGTAAAATGAATACTTGTTTATGTCGTATCCTTGCGAAGTTATAACATTTCTTTTAGGCCCATCTGCTAGCTTTCTTAATGTTTCTGAAGCATTCTCATATGCAAAGATTGTATCTTTAAACCAATCACAGAAAGTCTTGTTATGTTTTTTCAACACCCAATTCTTTGACATTTTTGGATTATTCTGTTCAACTAAAACTTCATGCTTAAGTATGTATGGAAAAACTTCATTACTGTTGTTCAAGACATACAAGTGAGCTTGTAACAAATGTTCTACACTTGGAGTGATCACATGCAATCCTCTTGAACCCTTACCACCCACTTTGTCATCATGCCGAGACTCGGGAAGGCCAACAGGTTTAGCCTTCTCTATGTATTCTGAAAAAAATTCAATGGCTTCTTCTGCAATGTACCTCTCAACAATAGATGCTTCTAGACGATATAGATTCTTTGTATACCTTTTTAAGATCTTCATGTATCGCTCAACCGGGTACATCCACCGTAGATAAACAGGACCACGACATTTGATTTCTCTGACCAGATGCACAATCAAGTGAATCATGATGTCAAAGAAAGCAGGGGGAAAATACATCTCCAACTGACACAGTATAATTGCGGCCTCATTTTCCAACTCATCAAACTTGACAAGATCAATGACTTTTCTACATATAGAATGAAAGAAAAAGCACTGGCGAGTTATCACTAACCTTACTTTGTTTGGCAAGATGTCTCGTATAGCCACGACTAACAATTGTTGCATGAGCACGTGACAATCGTGAGACTTTAACCCTACAAGCTTAAGCTCCTTCAACTACATAAGGCTCTTAATATTTAAAGAGTATCCTTGTGAAACCTTCACCCGACGAAGACACTGACAAAAACTTATCTTCTCCTTTTTGGACAAAGTATGGCAGGCTGGGGGCAAGTAAATTTTCTTCCCATCAGACCTTGGATGCAACTGTGATCGTATGCCCATATCAGCTAGATCTTGACGGGTATTCAAGCCATCCTTCGTCTTGCCTTGAATGTTAAGGAGCGTCCCAATCACACTGTCACAAACATTTTTCTCCACATGCATAACATCAATACAATGTCTAACGTCAAGATCAGACCAGTACGGAAGATCAAAGAAAATGGACCTCTTCTTCCATATGCAACTCTTACTTTTATCCTTCTTTTGGGTCTTCCCAAATGCAGTATTCAGGTGTTCAACCCGCTCATATACCTGCTCACCAGTCAACTGTATCGGCGCAATATCATGCTCTTGACTTCCATTAAAAGCTTTTTTCAGTCGTGTGTAAGGATGATTGGGTGTTAGAAAGCGGCGATGCCTACTGTAGACAGTTTTTCTCCCATGTTTAAGTTGTGTGTAGCTTGTGTTTTCTTCACAGATGGGGCATGCATGATGACCCTTAACACTGTAACCGCTGAGATTCCCATATGCTGGAAAGTAATTAATGGTACAAAAAAGCATTGCACGCATTTCAAACGTCTCCTTGCGAAACGCATCAAACACTACAACCCCCTCGTCCCACAACTTTCTCAGATCTTCAACCAATAGACTTAGATAAACATCAATGTCATTTCCTGGCTGTCTTGGGCCCGATATCATCATAGACAACATCATGTATTTTTTCTTCATGCACAACCAAGGAGGCAAATTGTAAATTACTAGTAGAACTGGCCATGAACTGTGTTGAGTGCTTAAGGTGCCATATGGATTCATTCCATCACTGGCTAGTCCAAGTCTAATATTTCTTGGCTTTTTTCCCAAAATCCGAATACAAACCATCAATCTTTTTCCAATGCGAGCAATCAGCTGGATGACAGACCATTCCATCAGAAATCCTTCCATTTGCATGCCATGTAAGGTCTTTTGCGTCGTCCTCATTAGAAAAAAGACGCTTAAACCTTGGAATGATTGGAAGATACCACAAAACCTTCATTGGGGGGCCCCTGTTGGAGTTTTCATCAGAACTGCTTTCCTCTTCATCCTTCACTTTGTATCGTGAAGTCCCACAGATAGGGCATTTAGACATTTCTTGGAATTCATGCCTGTACAGTATGTAATCATTGGGGCAAGCATGAATCTTCCGATACTCCATACCCATCGGACACAATATCTTTTTCGCCTTATAGTAACTTTTAGGCAATGTGTTGTCCTCTGGAAGCAAATTGTGCACTACCTCAAGCAGTGAGGTGAAACTTTTGTCACTCCACCCATACCTGGCCTTCACATTAACCAGACTTAACACCACAAACAATAGGGTTAAGGAATTCTTGCACCCCGTATACAAAGGCTTCTTTGAATCACTCTGTAATCCTTCATACACAGGGGCATGTGCTTGCTGGGAAGACTCTTGTCCAAGGTCACTAATCATGTCCTCCAAGCGATCTCCCATTTCTACATCAAACGGTTTAGATTGGGACCTACTCTGCATGTCTGTCACTTCACCATGCCATATCCACGTTGTGTAATTCTTCTTAATCCCATCACACAATAGATGGTCCCGTACATCATCCAGTAGTTGTCGTCTTCCATTCAAACAGTCAATGCAAGGACAAAAATATTTTCCTTCATTCGATCGACCTCTTTCTAAAGCGAATTGCAAGAATTGCTCGATGCCATCCTCATATTCTGGGCTCATGCGACTTTCATTCATCCAACTTCAATCCATCTAAGTAATTCCATGCATGAAAATCTCAGTTTTTTATTTATAGGTGTGGCCCTATCCCATTTAGGAAGACTGTCTTTTATGTTAGCTTCAAACATCAGGGTTAGCATTATTTTGAAAATTTTGACAAAATTTCGGCAGCATTTCGCATTGGTCTCCAAGTACACGACATGACATCGGTGAAATGAATTTCCCGATAATCAAGTATGCACCCAGAGAACAACTTGAAATGCAGTGTACCGAAATTTCATCAAATTAATCAAAATAATAATAACCTTAATGAATGAATCTAACATAAAAATATCAGTCTCCCCAAACTGTCCAAACGGACAATTCAAGACTAAATACAATGACTAATGCAAACTGTCCGCAAGAATCATTGCATTCAGTCTCAAATGGGAATCTAAGGTTCACTCAGCATGAACAACAGTTGTTTATATAGCAAATTACATCGATGACATACAAGAACATACAAAAGGTAAATTTCAATTACAGACAAATATCAACATCAACATTTCTTTATGTAACTAATTTCAAATTCTGGGTTTGGAGGGTGGTTATGCTTTATTATTGTAGTTGGGTATGTGTGTGTGTGTGTGTGTGTGTGTGTGTGTGTGTGTCTTTGTGTGAGATGAGGGTGTGTGTGTCTTTGTGTGTCATGAGGGTGTGTCTCTGTGTGTGTATCATGAGGATGTGTGTAGTTGTCATGCTAGTAAAATTTGAGGGCAAATTAGTGATCAGGGTTCGATTTTGTGTGATTACAGATTATGGAAATATATCCACTATTGCTTTAAGTGTGAATGAGCCTGTTAGTGTGAAGGAGAGGAGGGAACGTTTTCTATAGGGTTTGGGCTTAGCTGATTCTTCTTCCAAGGTTTGTTCACAAGAGAAAATGAGGTTAGACGACCCATCTATCAGCTTGGGATTGGAGAGGATGAGGGAGTGCAGTGGGCCAATCTCAAATACTTGCATTTTGCATACTGATCAAGTAGTATCTGAGAAGTTGATTCTCTCTGCAAGCAAAGCAGGTTCTACAGAAAAAATCTCTTTGGATGAATTCAAAGGGGGTCCCCAACATGAAGCAGAAGCAAACATTGAACGAAAAGAGCATGAGTTGTCTTATACACCTCAGGACCACAAACCCAGAGAATGTGTTTCACAAGAAGAATTTCAGGATTTTGATATGAGTAAAAGAAAGACGAAAAACTTGTGGAAGTGCTTTGTCAACCTTAGGAAAAGTAGTGAAGGAAATGTAAGGTCCAAATTGAATGCAGGGACAAATAAAACTCGAAGAATAAAGGTGAAGCAGAATAAAAAGAGGTGCCTGGAGTTCAATGGCCTATACCTTGGACAAGAGGTTAGAGCACAGAAAGGCCTAGTCTGGACCATGAAATTTAGTTCATCTGGTCAGTATTTAGCGAGTGGAGGTGAAGATGGTGTTGTTCGCATTTGGTGTGTTACATCACTAGATAAATCCAGTATTTGTTTCACCCCACAAGACAGTACTTCTAAAAGAAAAGTGGAATGTGACAACTCTTCTCCTCAAAAGAAACACTTAAGCCAACCCTTCATTTTCCTTCGAAATAGTGTTTTTCAAATTGAGGAATCACCATTGCAACAATTCTTTGTTCATTCCAATGATGTCTTGGATTTGGCTTGGTCTAATTCAGATGTGACTTTAACTAGCATAAGCTGTTACGTATCCTAAATGATGGCTTAGACAGGTCATGGAATCCATGTCGAGATTTACATTTGACTTTACTATAAGGGCCGTATTTCTTTATTTATGGAGGGTGTGTGTGTGTGTGGCTGTATTTATTGAGGCTAATATAGTTTAACCATAATAATTGAATTTAGGCTTCCAAATTTAGGCTACATTTCATTCCTATATTTCAAAGAAGTCAGACCTGCCAAGAGCATAGTTTTAGGTTGGATTTGGTTTGAATAATTGAGTTGCAGATTACATCAGAATCAAGACTCAAATTATTATTTTTTTTTTCTCAGCAAAAATAAGTGATATATTATAAATAAGTACCAAAGGTACTAAAGTACATAAAAGGATGGGTATACAGCAGGTTCAGATCGCTATACAAGACTCAAATTATTAGTCGTTTCATTTCAGTCCATTCATTATTTAGGCTGCTCTTAGGTTGATTCAATCCATTCATTAGTCGTTTCATTTCAGTCATCAAATTTTTAGAGTAGAAGGTCACTTCAACATTTCTAAAGAAGTTAAAAATACCATATAGGAAAAGGTAGGGTGCAGAGGAACATGAAGTCAGATACTGGATCCACCACCAATTGTAGTCTTCACCACACAGCTGAAAGTAGGGAAACTTGCAGTGCTTTCAATTGCAGTGCTTTCAATTGAATCAATGAAGTGATGTTTCTGCTTAAATCCAAGACATGTAGTGAATTAATTAACAATAAATCAATAAATCAATGAATTCAGAAGTCTCATTATTGGGCAAGCAAGGGGCAAATCAAATAATTTGCACTTAATCAAACCCACATGGGTTGATCTCATGTGCATGCAAGCACACTACCATTTGTAACTTGTTTTAACCTTGTTGAAAGATTTTTGTATATATAGATTTGAAGATAGACTAAAGTACCTAACGTGGACACAGAACCTTTTGAATTATTTAAAATTTACATCAAGCAATTCATAGTACTAATCTTTTCGAAATAAAATTAACCCCCACTCACAAATTTTGTGTCTAGTCATATTATAAGTACCAAGATACACTTATGTTGGAGACACATGCAAGCATTAAACAACAAAATGCATAGTTAAGTTAACAGTAACAATGTTCCCATGATCTTCTGATTCATAAGCTGCTTCATGGTTTTTTAGTCTTAACCATTTCCAATTATACTTGTTTTATCTAATCACATTATGTGTTTTATTTCATAGTCTTAGTTTAAATATTTTTTAGAAGTTGTAAAGCCATCAAAGCAACCTCTCTTCATAAACAAAAAAGTCAAAAAATTAACCCAATCAACTTTAACTCCCAAATTTCAGAATCAGAAGTTATAGATTTACAATTCAACAATATGGTCAGAACCTTGGTCAGTCTCATTCAATGTGATGACCCCATGCTCCTTCAAGGGGGGAACATCAATAGGAAATAGAACACCACCTAATTCTATGAACTGAAAATTAACTGCATCAAATTTAGGAGCAACCTTGTGTTCCACAAACAAGAGAAGAAAGTTTTCATATGCAACAAAGTATGTCATTTCGGTTACAAGAAAAAAGGAGACACCTTTGAACACAAGCATATCTGATAGCTTCCCAAATCAGATTACATATACAATCTGATGATTGGTGCCTCTATGCTGCTGCTTACCTAAACTGTGCCCTGCTCCAATTTCCTTTCTGCTATCTAGGGATACCAATTGGAGTCAATCCGAAAAGAAAGGTGGTGTGGGAACCCTATAATCACGAAGTTCAAGGCTAGGTTGAACAAATGGAACCAGAGAAGCATTTCCTTGGCTGGCAGAATCACTCTAATCAATGCTGTCCTAACAGCATTGCCTTTGTTTTATTTGTCTTTTTTAAGGGCCTCTACAGCAGTGATCAATAGGTTAACTGCCATCCAAAGGCAATTTCTTTGGGGTGGTAATCGAGAAGGGAAGAAGATTGCTTGGATATCTTGGAGACAGTGTTGTGCTTCTAGATAAATGGGAGGTTTGGGGATCAAAGATATTAACATCCTCAATAATGCTCTCTAAATGAAATGGAAGTGGCTGATGTTTCATCAACCAGATCACCTTTGGAACAGGATTTTGGTCTCTAAGTACAAGGGATGAAGAGGATTGGATCAGGGGCCACAAAAGCATTATTTCTCTCCATGGTGGGCTGATCTAAGGGCTATTAACCAACAGCAGAGTATGATTGATGTCTCTAATCAATTTTCTTGGAAGGTGGGTAAGGGAGATCAGATTCTTTTCTGGGAAGATTCTTGGGTTGATGGTGGGATACCCCTCAAAGACCAATTTCCAGAATTATATGGAATCTCTTCCCGAAGACTTCACATTGTGGCAGATATGGGCTCCTTCTATGAGAATGGGTGGGAATGGAATCTCTGTTGGAGAAGAAATTTCTTTGATAACGAGATGGGGATAGCTTTAAAATTTATTGATCAAATCACAACAATCAGCTTAAATGTCAACCTGAAGCACAACTGGGTGTGGAAAGCATAATCTAATGGGATCTTTTCTACCAAATCTGCATAACAAGTTATTAAAGCTGAGTAGCCTTATGAAGTCCAGTGTATGGGTTTCCATCAGCTGTGGGATATTAAAATCCCTCCTAGAGCCTTATCATTTTCCTGGAGATTGCTATGGGATAGACTTCCTACAAAGGATAACCTATCTAGGAGACAAATTCAGACTGACAGTGACCTATGCCCATTCAGCCAAAGACAAGCTGAGTCTGCCACTGTAGGCCGATGGATAACTTCCTCCAGCATTCATCTACAGCAGGATCAATGGCTACTAATAGAAGATGGAAAATTTGGTGGCTGGTAGCTACAAAGTCAAACTGGAAGCTTAGAAATGACATGATCTTTCATAATCAGTCTTTTCATATCTCTAAGCTGGTAGACAATACAATCTTCCTCATGTGGACTTGGCTGAAGGGGTGGGAAAGGGATTTCAATGTTCCTTTTCACCATTGGTCCTCAGCAATGTCTTTAGTTTTTTTATAAAGTTTGTTTTGAAGGGCTGGGTTTGTTGTTGGGTTGCTGATCCTTTTTATCTTACATGAGAGTTAATATCCTGTGTTATCTTGTAGTACCACTGGTACTATTCTTATATTAATATAAATTATATTTGCAGTTCAAAAAAAAAAGATTACATATACAATGAGTTAAGAAAAGTTTCTATATAACATAAAGTAGTAATCTTGTAAACCTTAGCATCCCTTCTCCACAAATGGCCATTTTATCAGAAGCAGAAAATACACTATGTGAGGACACCACAAGTCTCCTCGAGGATAATAAAAATCAGTACAAAACTAAAAAACAATCAGCCAACTTTTGAATCAGAAAATAGAATCAAAACAACTTCCTAAGTCAAAATTATAATTGCCTTTTTCTTTTTCTTAATGAAGAATATACGTTGTCTAATCTCTAGACCCGCTACATATGCCCATTGGATAACATAACATATTTGTGTAAGTCTACTAAAAGTTAAAAATTGATTCAACAAACCCAAAGACATATTCAAATTAAATCTGTCCAGGGAAATGCATTTGGCAGTTGCTTTGTTTACCTAAGAAACAAAATTAAAGAAACATAATGAAATCAAAATCGAAATAAAAATCACGACAATCGAACTTCCTATGGCCAAAACTAATAATTGTTAATTCTATTGCAACGCAAGCTTTACTAGTATGGAGCCCAAGAAAAGAGCCTATTAACCATCAATTTATTCAGAGAAACCCAATATAAAAATAACCAATTGAATATTTAACCTATAAATTTATATTTTATTTGAAATCTATTTGTTTTGGTTTAACTTATCCTCAACTTTTTAAAATGGCATAAAAATTATCCCAAATGACAGACTAAGCTGAAGTGGAAACCAAGAAAGTGCTTCACTAACCAACTTCATTCACAGAAACTAAAAGACAAAAGGTAAGATGTAGAACCTCAATGTTCAACAACAAAGAAAACAAATCTGTTTTTGTTGAATTTAACAGATATCTATAGCTTTGGATAAGTAAACCATTAAGATTCACATGCCAATATCAAAATGAAATAAAGGTGCAGAGTGATGTGTCATCAGTTACTCATGGATGCCATTGAGAAGAGTACCTTAGGTAGTTTATTGAGAATGAGGAGCATCTAAGTGTAACTCAAATCAACAGTTTTGCTAGCTTCAGCATTGGGTTTATGTGGCCTTGTGCTGGGTATGGGATGCACATAGAAAAAAAGAAAACACAAATCAATAAAAGTAGCAACTTAGCATAAAAAAAACTATAAAACATGAACACCCACTAAAACTTAGCATACTTATACCATCGTGCACACAGCTACAACAACCCACAAAGAACACGAAGTTCACCTACGTACCTCGCGGAGAAAGCTTTAAGCTTTGAGCACCCACGAGTGTTTCAGCACCCTAGTACCTAGCGGAGGAGTGTATAGGGTTTTCTTCGAGCCACACTTCCAAGAGTAGTGTAGGGGGTTCTATGGCTTCGAGCGAGAGGTCTCCGACAGTATTGAAGACAATGTGGGACAATGTGGGTGTCAAGGGAGCGGTTTCCGGCAGATTTCAGGTGGGAAGAGAAAGAGAAGACTGATTTCAAGCAGGAGGAGAAAAAGAAGAGAAAGAGAAGACCGAGCGCGCGGGTTGTGAAATGTCAACGTTTTAACTTATAAACATAACAACATCAGTTTTTTAAGGATAACCGATGTTAACTGAATATAGTTAACATCGGTTTTGCCAAAACCGATGTTAACATCAAACAGGTTACATCGGTTTGTTATAAAACCGATGTTAGGATGAACTCCTTAACATTGGTTTTCTCAAAAACCGATGTTAATTCTATGAAGTTAACATCGATTTTTCCAAAACTGATGTTACCATATTCATCTTAACATCATGTTAACATCGGTTTTTTAAATAACCGATGTTAACATGAAGTAGTTAACATCGGTTTTTCTAAAACCGATGTTAAGTAACTTCATTTAATTACAAAAATGCCACAGTGCTTTCTTTAACATCGGTTTTCGGAATAACCGATGTTAATGAAGTGATGTAGAAAGCCTTTTTTTAGTAGTGTAAGGTTGTTTGCTTGTGGTTTTAAAAGAGATGGGTAACCCACTCCATACACCTTTATGTTTTTAAATGAGGGTGAATGATTAAGGTTGAATGACCATCGGAAACGGGATGGAATGGCTACAACAAGCACTAAGTATGTGGAGGAACTTGTTCAAGAAGAAGGATCCCTTGAGGATGCCTCATGAGTTTCAAGTGGGTATATACAGATTTTATTTTTTGAGTCATTGCTTTGAATTTTAGTTTAATGAAAACCGAACTATTTCTTTAAAAATGATAATTTGTGTATGGAGACATTTTATTTTACCTATTATGAATATGCTTATTATGAATATGTTAAGGATGTCTTTTTTCTCAGAATTTCTAATAATGACGTTTTAAAAGCAATGACAAAAAGTTATTCATTAAATTAATTCCATGGGTACTATACCCCTTGTAAAAATGTTAACATATTACTTCATTTGTCAATAAAAATTATTATTATTATTATTACATAATAATTAAGAGGTATTCATTTTGAGACAAATAAGAAAAATTTTCAAATAAATAAAATAAATTATTATCTCATCTTATTAATCAATATCTGAATATATTTTTAACTTTATATATATATATATAGTGTGTGTGTGTCTATAATAATATATAAATGAAATATCTTTTTTATGTAGATATTTATTTTGTTTCACATTTTTACCTTTAAAATAATAAAAAATTATTATTTATATATTGTCTTTCATTTGCTCATGTAACTCACTTTATTTAAAAAAGGGCAGTTTGATTTTTTGAATGAATTATCTATAACAATAAAAGTAACTGCACACTAAAAAATTGATACCTCTCACGTTCAAAACTACCACAAAGTTGCATAACCTTTAAAACAATTGTTCCAATCCCAACTCTCACACGTTCTACAACTGCCATAGCCTATAACATGTACAACATTATTCTTAAAACTGATTTCCTTTCTCAAACTTTCTTCCTCACCCCTTTGTCTATCAGCGCACCTCCCATTCATATCCGAATCACTCTCTTGACATTAATATATTTTGTTTACTCTACAGGCATGTTAGTAAAACATTCATATAATATTTCATGGGATGAGATCGGAGATTGACATTGTCTGTAACGGGGTTTTTTTTTTAACGAAAAGGGATTTTTTTTTTAAATGAGATTGTTTTTGAATTATTTACCGAGTAATTTCTCTTGAGTTAGAAGTCGTACCATACTTTAATTTTTTTTAATTGAAGTTGTAAAATTATTTATGACTTCAATATAAACTTTTTTTTATTTTACGACTTTGAAGTTATAACCTTTTTATTTTTAAAAAATTAAAGTTGTAAAATTATTTATGATTTTAATTTAATTTTTTTATTTTATCAATTTTTTTTATTATAACTTCAAAATCATAATACTTATTTTTTAATTTGAAGGTGCATGAGGTGAAGTCTTGAACTTGGCTACGACTTCACTGACTTTGCTGACTCCGCTGTGTCCTCTTTCCAAACTTTATGATATTATATATTATTTTATAACATTAAGAATTTTTTAGGCATTTTTTTATTTTATTTTGTTTTGTTTTCAATTTTTTTATAATTGTTAACAAAATTTATTTATTTAATTATTAAATAACTAATTTTAATTTTACTTATTATTAATTTTATTTAATATGTTATATATTTTTGTAATGTTTTATTATTTAAAATATATTATATCTTTTTAATATTATTTTATCTAAATATTTTTATCGTAACACCTGCTACGACTTATCTCTTTAGTTAAATAATTCAAATATAACCATCTAGAAAAAAAAACCACTTTTTATGTAAAATCCTCCTTTTTTTCAAATTTTATAATATTATATATTATATATTAGAATATTGTAGTTCATATTATTATTTTAGGGTTTAATGTGTTAATAAGTTATAGCATCTTAAATAAAAGATTATATAAATTTTAAATACACAAAAATATTAAAATAAAATAATATTGACAAGAAATAATATATTCTAAATAATAAAGCATTACAAAAATATATAACATATAAAATAAAAACATAAAAAATATATAGCATATTAAATAAAATTAATAATAAGTAAAATTAAAATTATTTATTTAATAATTAAATAAATAAACTTTGTTAGCAATTTTAAAAAAAATTGAAAACAAAAAAAATAAAATAAAAAAATGCCTAAAACATTCTTAATATTATAAAATAATATATAATATTATAAAGTTTGAAAAAAAGGACATACTGAAGTAATAGCCAATCTCACGACTTCACCTCTATGCACCTCCAAATTAAAAAATAAGTATCACAACTTTGAAGTCCTAATATCAAACAAAAAACTATTGTAAATTAAAAAAAATTCACTAAATTCATAGATAATTTTATGACTTCAGTTTTTTTTTTAAGATTACGACTTTAAAGTCGTAAAATAAAAAAAATTTACACTGAAGTAATAAATAATTTTACTACTTCCGTTAAAAAAATTAAAGTCAAAATATATGTTACGACTTCTAACGCAGAAGTCGTGACACAATTTACCCTTTTAGGTAAATAATTCAAAAATAACCCCATTTATAAAAAAACCTAAAAAAGCTGTCTGTCATAGAAGTAATGACATTTCATCTATCTTTTTTTTTTTTTTTTTGTGTGTGGGAACATTTAACTTTGTTCATTACTTCACAATTTTTTCTTGGTTTTACAGAGGAGAATAAGCAATGAACAAGAGAATAACGATTGAAGTATGAGTGAAACTTTGCAAAGCCTTTGGAATGAAGGGTATATTTGTTTCTTATTTTAAAACTTATTTTTTGTTTGAGGAAATTTTTAAAAATGAACTGTTAATAATTATTTGACCGTGATAGTTGGTGAAGACATATTTAAAATGAACAGTTTTAAAATCAGTTTCAATTTTAAATTAACAATTTTGCATAAAAAACTGAAATGGGTTTTTAAATCAGATGAATGACCATTTATTATGAATCCAAATATTTGGGTTTGGTCGAATTAATGTTGTGTACTTGTGTTCAGCTTCAAATATTTTTGGCTTATAGCCGTATAGGTGTGCTAAATATAATTGAGTTTTAAAACTTCATGTAAAAATAAAATTGTCTTAAATCTAAGTTGACTTCTAAACAAAAACAAGTCGTGTTTATTAGGAAGATATTCTAATTTTCCTTTTGTAAAACATATTTACTATCTTTCTTTTTAAAAATTTGTGGTCGAATATATTCTGAATTTTTCTGGCTGAATATTTTAAAATACTTGATGATGTTCATTTGCTGATTAATTTTTATGGCTATGTAGGTTCCAATCGAGATAAAAATTGCCAACAAGTGAACAACACACGAAGTTGTTTCTAGTATGATCATTGCAACTAATGTTTCGTAAAATTTAGGGGGTGTTTGGTTTGCATTCTCATTTTTTGTTTTCATTTTTTATTTTCGTTTTCTAAAAACTGTTTTCATTTTTAAAAGATTAAAATTCAGAAAACATAGTTTGGTTTGACTTCTTATTTTCTGTTTTCAGGAAATAAAAACATGAAAATTTATGATATATTGACTTCTTGGCTTTTGTGTATTTTTAGATTTGTTTAAAATTACATTCTTTGTCATCGCATTTTCATTTTACCCAAAATGAGGTTCCTATTTTCAACTGAAAACACTGAAAAATGAGATTTTATTGTTTTCATTTTCTGGTTGTTTCACTACTAGAAAAGTGGGATTTTACGACAGCCATTTTACATCGGTTGATGGAAAACCGGCTTAGAAAGAACATAATGGCATTTTGGTAAATAAATGCAACACCTCTACTACGGTTTTCGGAAAAACGCCTTTAAAAGACCGTAATTCTAAGACGTTTTTTATAAAAACCGCCTTAGAATATGACTCTACATTTTTTAATATTTCATTTTCTCCCTCCAGCCTCTCGCGTTCTCTCTCTTCAACTTCCCTCTCATTCTTCGACTCCACTTCTAGGGTTTCGCCGTCATCGCTGGTGCCCTCCTCGATGCTCTTCCTCCTCTAGGGTTCCTTAGCCGTCATCGCTGACGCCATCATACCATACATGTAACGTGCTTCATCTTCACTTTGTTTTGTTCTTCTTCTTCTTCATTTTGCTTCTGCCAATTTCGATGTCGGCAATTCCTATTACCTCCAGCTATGCTTCCACCTTTTCTTATTCTGCTGCGTATGCTCTTCATGAGAAAGACACGACACGGCGATGAAGACGGAGAACAGTGGTGTTTGTGTATGTACACTTAATTGTATTTCTGTTTCTGCCCTTTGTCTAGTCTAGTACACTTGTATATGCAAAATCTAGTCTTGTATGCAGTGTCTGTTCTAGCAGTGCGTCTCTCTTTTCCATATATGTAGTTATTTACTTGTAAGTATAAATAGATGCTTATGAAACTAATATTATCTACAACATTTATTTTCTCCTAAATTCTGCAGTGAAGATGTAATTGTAGCTCTGACTGATATCTTGAAGCTACCTCTAATGGATAAAAGCAATGGCTGCAGCTTCTCTAGCATATCTTCAATTGCTGTCTTTTCAAGTGCTGTTTTTGTTGTCTCCTTTATGTCTTATACTGTAGCAGCAAGCCCTTGAGCAAAAGGGCTTCAAAACCTTTTAGTACCCTTATTATTTTAGGATCAGGTTTGCACTTTCTTTTCCTTCTTTTCCATCCATATCAAAACATTTCATGAGAATTCCACAAATTTATAGTTTTATCTGCTGTAGGTGGTCATATTGCTGAGATGCTTAATCTACTAGCAGTGTTACAGAAAGGTAGGTTTAATCCAAGATTCTACATTGTTGTTGCTACTGATAATATGAGTCTTCAAAAAGCTCAGTTGTTGGAGAATTCCCTGGCTGCTGAGGTTCTATTTTTTGCTATGTCTCTCAAAGTACCTTTTATTCAATGAACTATATTTTTCTTTTTTTTTCTTTGGTGTGTGTGTGGGTGTTTTGGTGGGGGTGAGGGGGAGTTCTAAAATATAAATTGGGTAGTTTTCAACTTGGTGCTCCTTTATTGCAACATATGGATCAATATGTTAATGGCTATAGAAATAGGTCTTCAACACTTTGTTTATGCTTTCATTTGATAATTATAGGAAAATTATGGAACTCTTTGTTTGGAGATAGTATATAGGCTGAAGTCCTGTATATTTAGATGTCACAATAATTGGCTTTGACTGATGATTATAAGCATGACTACTGCTAATGATTCAACCTGTTGCTTGAATAGGTAGATCCAAAGCAATGTTGTCTGGTGCTTTATAGTTTTGTTACATGACTGTATCTAGGAATCTAATAATAGCTTATTGCCACAAGAACTTTGTAGTCTTTAATTATCTGCCATTATCCTTGATGAAAATTATTTTTAAATACTAAATTAAAATATCTGTATTTTTTAAATGGTATCGATAATATGTTTTGCTGATTTCTGCCATTCTTTCTGGTTTGCTAATCTCAAACTTTTGCCAGTTGCAGATTTGGGGACAGGAAATAGACAATATATATCTATCTAACTTGTCCTTTTCTGTTTTCCATTTCTTCTATTAACATATATGTAGCTTATCAGTTTTGGAGAGCATCATTACCTGCCAAAATCAAACATGTTAACGAATTTGATTCAATTAAATAATTCTTATTTGACTCAATTAAATAACATGCTAACGAACATATAATGATAGCTATAAGTTTGAACTTAGAATTACATGCAGACTGTCTAAACCTTCACCACTAACACTAACCTATCCTAATGAGTTTAATCTCTTAATACATTTAGTACGTTCATGATGAATCAGAAACTTTATCTGATATTGATGATGAAGAAGTTGATTTGTACATTGATGATGAGGAGGGGAAGCATATCAAGAAGATACTGTGGGAAACAACATATAGGGAGTATCTTGAGGTACATATAACTTTATCTACTATTTTCTTTTTAATAGTGCTAGATCAAGTTGTCCGTTAAGTTTTTTTTTTCCTACTATCTATCGTGATTAGAAGTTCAAATTCAGAACTGGGTGCTTGTACTTTTGTTTGTTCCTGGTTTTCTGTTTAATTTTAGGCTTATTTGGGAGGTTAATCTGCACGGATCTCACTCAATCTTCCTTTTTTTTTTTTCAGGAGCAGGCAGCCAAGGAAGCAGCTGCAGCAGCTAGCAAGAAAGCTTTTGAGGCAAAATTTGAAAACTGTTCGGAGGATATACTAGCGGCAAGAGAGCTTGCTGCATCTTCTACTGAAGCTGTGGCAAAATCCAAAAAGGTACTTTCTGAATCTTGTGAGGTTCTTCGTGTGAAATTAGACCATAAGTAACTTAAGATAAATATTTCATTAAATCCACTGTTAGATTTTTATCTCTCATTACATAAATTATGTCAAGAAGTGTCATGTCAACTTGATTTTAATCCTTTATTAGTACATCATTTAATTAACATAAATATGATTTCCATAATTTATAAAATTGACTACTAGATTTTGGCTTATCAATAACCAATTTATTTGAAATTTGATATTCACGAACACTATATTTCTCACAATTCAATGGTAAGATTGATGAAGATCACATAAAATAAGTTACTCAATTGTCGAAGTGTTTCAATTCTTTATAATGTCGTTCATGTTTTACTAACATGGGCATTAGTTTGGAATTAGTTGCTATGAAATAAAAAATTGGGACTTCATGGCCAGTGCAAGCAGAAAGTGCTAATTACCACTGAAAAATATATTTGTGATTGACAAAAATTTTTTTAACTGCTTTATTTTCAAATTGATTATACTCCTCGATATACTTTTCAATGGCTGTGCTTTCGTAGAGTGGATCCAATAGTTATGCACTGTTTTTTTTTGTTTACATAGTATCATTTATGCTGCATAAACTACTGCAAGACTTCAAGCGTATAATTTTTTTTGTTTGTTGAATACACTATTGCAGGAAATGAGACAGAAACGAGCTTATGAGGCAAAAAATACAAGGCCAGCTCAATCTGCTGCAGAGGCCTTTGGCCAAATGTCTAATAAAAAAAGGGTATTTATTCAACAAGAGACATACATTTTCTTTAGATATTCTTATAGCCCAATACATTGTATATTTGTAAAATGTCCTGTATATTCTACTTGGTTGTATGTATTTTTTAAATTCCTAGTTTCTTTTTTTAGGAGATTTTAACATTGATGTAGTTTAGTCTATATATTGACGTTATGTGCAGTCTTTTGAAATGAGGAATAAAGTTAAGTTGATCTATTTTGTCACTCCTACCTTTTATAACTAAATTATTGTAACAAAGTTCTATTTCATAAATTATATTTGGTTAAGATAATGATAAATATAAGATTTGAGTAAGACCTTAATTATTATGTTAAAACTTATCGTGAGAAAATTTATTTCTACGTCTACATTTAATATACATTGAGCTTATATGATCCTTCATAATAAAAGTATTGAATTATATTCCTTTAAATCAAGTTAGTTGATTAAATTATAGAACATAAATTGTAAGTACGTGTTTTGTTTTGTTTTATTCACTTATTCCTTTTTTTGGTTCTATATTTCCTTATTCTTTCTGATTCCCTCCATTCTTTCCTTTGCAAGACATTATGAGCCTCCTTTTTGAAAAAGAATATAAAATTGTATATATAAGTGTGCAACTTAGAAATAAATGGTATGAATGAATTGTGGCACAATAAATTACAATATTAAATGCAAAATAAAACTGCATTCCCTTAAGCATATTAAATTGATTAAATTACAGAACATTAATTGTGACTATGCAATGTGCTTATCTTTTTTTTTTACTCCCTTATTTCTTCCCTCCTTCTTACAAGCCGAATTATGAGTCTTATTTATTTAATTTAAATATAATATAAAGGGAAGGAATGATGTCCAATTCAAAGCAAAGGAAAACCTGTAGACTCAAATATCAATTAGGAGGTAATCTTTTTATTCTAAAATAAATATTTTTTTAGGTTATTTTACACATATAAAAATTAATAAATAAATAAAAGAGAATAATATTAATATTAGATTAAAAACTGGGTGCTTGTACTTTTGTTTGTTCCTAGTTTTCTGTTTAATTTTAGGCTTATTTGGGAGGTTAATATGCACGGATCTCACTCAATCTTCCTTTTTTTTTTCAGGAGCAGGTAGCCAAGGAAGCAGCTGCAGCAGCTAACAAGAAAGCTTTTGAGGCAAAATTTGGAAACTGTTCGGAGGATATACTAGCAGCAAGAGAGCTTGCTGCATCTTCTACTGAAGCTGTGGCAAAATCCAGAAAGGTTAGAGGTGTTCATGTTAGAGGTTATGGTGTTCATGTTCGATTTATAGTTATAGACCATTTTTTGGCTAGTACCTAGTAGCATAAGATTTTAGAAGAGTTGGTCCTCAACATGGTATATCAAAGTGCTTATGGCCAATAGGTTAGAGGTTTCCTGGCTTCAAGCCTAAAGATTTTACACGTGAGGGGGAATCTGAGGTATAAATTGTTCCTGACACAATAGCACTGCACTAGCTTAAACTCTTCAGATAGTTGCTGCTTGAGAGTTTGACTTAAACTTGTTCGATTGAGTCTGCAATTTTTGGGACCTACTTTAGGAAGGAAGGAAGGAAATGTTCGTAGGCATACATGCTCCAATAAGTCATGAGTCATGTTCCTTATTTTTCTTCCTCCCTTTTCTTTTTATTGGTCCGTCATCTGTCATCTCCTTGCTTCTACTTCCTATGTTATTGGGGGTTGCTAAAGCTTTCTTCTACTTCTGTTCAATGCATTATGCATAACTCATCTTTGAATCAGTCATGCTTGTGTGTGTATACATAGTCTAAAAATCCCATGGGATTCCTTTGTAAAACCCCAGGATCAAGGGATTAGGTTAATCCAAAAATTACTAGGTTATGATACATTTGTAATTATTAAGAGAATATTTGTTTTTGTATTTTCTAGTAGGATCTGATTATTAAATTTTTCTGGAGTTTGTTCTCTTTTAATGCATATTTTCCTAGTTGATAGGGGATGTTGATGTGTGATTGGTTGGATTGTTGCTGGGTGGGTGCTTGGGTGACTTGGCCTGTTAAAGCTGATGGTATGTTTGATTAGCACGGTTTAGCCCAATCCACTGTTAGGTGGGTGGTTTGTAACTGTCTAGAACAGACGAGTAGAAAAGGAACTCAAAAGTGAACTTTTGCTCCCTAGGGTCCATATGGGCGATAGAACTATCATTTGGAACTCTAATTTCAAATCCTTGAGAATTCAGGTTTAAGGCTTCTTTGTTGACTTCTTTTTAGATAAAGATGATCTTAGATTTTTTGTGATTTAGGGTTTTTTTATGTGTGTGCAGCTTTGTTGGTCAAATTTTTTAGATTCATTTTAATTATTCACATAAGATCTTCTGAAATTGTTAATAAATTACTGACAATACTTGTTTGCTTGTAGAATTTGCAGGGTCTCAAATCTAAAGTCAATTTTAAACTCCTGAATGAATTGTTTGATGAAATGGTAATTCTCTCTAGAACTGTTTTTTCTTTTTAATGCATGTAATAATATTGATACTTTTTGAGTTCCACCAACACAAGAAAATATCTCATATTAAAACCTTGTTTGGATAAACTTCTCATTAGCTACTTAAAAGAGAAGAAAATAAAAGGATAAAATGAATAAATTTCCTATAAGTTAAAAATTAGGTTATGCATATGCTAACTTATAGAAAGAAGGATATCCCATTTAGCTTCTCCTAAACCTGATTTTAACGGATACATAAGCTAATTTTAACTTATTAGAGACCTTCAATTCATTTTATCTTTTTTTTTTCACAAGTGTTTCTTAAGTCCAAAGAGGACCTAGGTTCTTGTTTGGATAAATTCTTCTTTAAGAACTTACAGGGGATGGAAATAAGAAGTTTAAATAAGTTTTTTCTCCTACGAATATTGCTAAGGGCATTGGTTAAGAAATTAAAAAGAGAAAGTATTTATTATGAAGAATCATAGGAGAGTGCAAAAAATATCATGGGTATTGTAATTTTATGCCTCCCAATAAAAATATTTCTATTTTTAGTTCCTTAACCAATAATATCCTTAGGACACTGGCTGGCATTTGTCTTCTCCTACAATCTAAAATTAGCTTATGGGAGAAGTTTATTTCATTTTTTCTTCTTATTTTCCTCTATATCGAAAAACTTATGCAAATAGGCCTAAATGATTTTGCTTTACCTGCCTGACATTTCATTCTTGATTTACTGGATAGTTTGACATTGCTTTATCTCAACATGTTTAAAAGACAAATTTGGAAAATAGTATCTATATTATAGTTCTTTAAATCAAGATGTTGGACTTCATTTAAATGTTCTATCATACGCAGGATACGCAGGAAAATACCGATGGTCTCAAGAAATAGAAGAAAGTACCTATAATTTGTTTTCGGAGCATTCTTTAACACTGTTTAATTGCCTAAAAGGATTATAAAACTATATTATGTATACACATAGTTAATAGTAATAGAGTTTCCAGTTTTTTCATTATTCTACATCGGTTGAGTGATAAACGATGTAGAAACCCTTCAAATTCTACATCGGTTGACTTATAACCGATGTAGAAACCTTGCCATTTCTACCCATTCTACATCGGTTCAGTAATAAACGATGTAGAAATCTTTCAAATTCTACATCGGTTCAGTAATAAACGATGTAGAAATCCTTCAAATTCTACATCAGTTAACTTATAACCGATGTAGAAACCTTGCCATTATTACCCATTCTACATCGGTTGATTGATAATCGATGTAGAAACCCTATCATTCAACATCGGTTTCAGTCTTAGAATCGATGTAGAAAGCTTACATTCTACATCGGTTGAGCTACACAACCGATGTAGAAAGGTCATCCTTCAAAGATGGTTCTTGAACCGATGTCGGTATTCAACGACACTGTGTTACCACCACGCGTCATAACCGATGTAGAAAGTCCATTAGAACCGATGTAGAAGGCCTTTTTTTTAGTAGTGTTTCCTGTTTTTATTTTCGCCGGAAATATTTTCAAAAATCCAACCAAACACATTTTCATCACCATTTTCTGTTTTCAGTGAAAATAAAAACTGAATACAGTCAAACAAACACCCCCTTAGGTTGTTATGTTATCTATCACTTTTGATTATATATTTGTACCAAGGTTTGCTTCTGTTTTTCTTTTGGTAAGATCTTTTGATTTTAGTTCCATGTAAAACTTAAAATTCATTATTATAGTAACCTTTTTTATTTTCATATTATTTAGTCTCATAAGTTTATGGTATATAAAAGATGAATAATATCATTTCTTGGATTTATTAGTTTGTATATATTTAATACAAGCTGGATCAAATTACATCGATGTAACTTTGATAACTATTGTACTATTTTATAACTTTCAACTTAATAATATTTTCTTAAAATTCACCGTTAGATTAAAAATCTCTTTCACATATATCACATATACAAAATTTTATATTAATCTAAATCATTTGTTACCTTGTTCATATATATTAATATAAATATTTTAAAATATACTAAAATATGGATCATTTGATTATCTTATTCTTGTTGTTAAATTTTGACACAAAAGATGTTGATAATATGAAGGTATATTCAATTATTAGATCGATAAAAATCATATTCTATATCAAGTTATAAAAAAGGTGTAATAATTGTTAAAATTATATCGGTGTAATTTGATCACTCCTCATTTAATACATATCCACAATTTATTAATATGTCATGAGTGGATAATACAAATGGGATAATAAAATGCAATAATTTATGATATTTACCTATTTTACAATTCCATTCCATTTGCAATTTATGTTAAAAGTTCTGGTAGATTTAAATAATATAATTAATTTCTTAATGAATGAGGGATTTTAACTCAAAAAAATGAGTTAGGAATTTGTGTTAAGAGAGAAAAAGATTCAAAGCATAGTTGTGAAACCTGATTCGATCCGGTCGGTTGAACCGGTCCCATCGAGATCTGATAGCCTAACTAGATCGATTCTCTTATTGTATCAGTCACACAATTGATCCAAGATAACCTGACTAAATCCTATCAGTTAGACACCGGATCCCAGTTGGACCAGTCCGACTTGGTTGGTTTCACAACTATGTTTCAAAATTATACCTACTACACTAACCTCACTTTCTCATATATTCTCTCAGAAAAAGATGAAAATAAAATTTTAATTAGTACTTAAAAAATTTAGAAAATTAAATCGTTGTTCTACATCAAATTAACTATCTATCAAATTAATTGTTACGTTAATATAAAACATAAAAAAAGGGAAAGTCACTAAATTATCACAGCTTAAATATTTTATTGGACAAGAAAACTTTTTTATTTATAAAATTGTTAATTAATTTTATTTTTATTTATTGTTCTGGCTTGGGGTATCCTGTGCAGTTTCCCTGAGGTTATGACAAGCTTGAAGTTTATTCTTAATTTGCTTCCTTTAGTAAATTAGTTCAACTTTCGCAAATATTTTTTAATTGCTTCAATTTTAGGTCAATTGAAGGTAGTATAGTAGAAGAATTGGAAAGGGGTTCCTTTAAACGCCGTTGTTGGCATTGCTGCTCGAAATGAGAAAAAACACCACACCGCAACTATGAATGTTATTGAGGGGTTTCCGATCATCGTTATTGTTGTTGATATTGTTTCTGTTTTTTTTTCTAATAATCTTTTTGTTACTTTTTTCATTCTCTGATCGTGGATTGTGTTGATTCATATGAATATGGTTGTGTATCAATTTGTTTGTGTGGGTTCATGTTTTTTATGCCTGAGATTTTTCATCTGAGACAGTCTTCTTCGTTAAGAAGTTGAATTAGTCTGTGTGTTTTACTGGAATTTTGTTTTGAGTTTGACTTTCGTAGGGTTCTGTTATAGTCATGTTTGTATCAGTGTTTTGTGCTGTATCTTATTTAATATGGCTTTGTTTGTTTTGATCAAGTCAATCTTCGTTTTTAGAGTTGAATGGTCCTGTCTATTTTGCTGGAATTCAGTCTTCAGTTTTATGTTCAAGGGGTATGGATATAATGGTATCATTGAAGTGAGCAATTTGTGATCGTATAATTTATTTTTGTAGGTTTCATGTGATTTGAGTTTGGTTAGTCAAGAAATAATTGATGGATGATGATAGTAGAAATGAATAAAATGTCTGCTCCTTCATGTACACAACGCCTCTATGAAAGTTATCCCCTCCCCCCCCCCCCTCTTTTGAGGCCATTCACTGTGCTGGAAACCTTAAAAAATTGATAAACAAGCAACAGTTTTTTGGTGTAATTTCTTACTATCCTTCAAGCTAAATGTAGCAGGAATCTGGTTAATTTTGTTGATTAAAATGCTTTTTTGGTATTATGGTTTGTCAAAATTTTCAATTTGAGCCTTTATTTGCTATAATGTTGGATGCTATTCCTTCTCTGATATTTTTTAATGATTTATAAATTTTAGATTTTATGAAGTTACTTACTGAATCAATAAGTCTCTTTTTCACAAAAATTACTCTAGATAAAAGTGACCATGACCATGTGAAAGACACCGTAACAAATTGGCAGTAGGTAAGAAAATGACAATACTTTGTCACCAATCAGTGAATTGAACTGCTACTCTGGAGACTTTTTATTCCAAAGCTCATGTACTTCATTGTTAAACTCAAATGAATAAATATATTTATTGAGAATTCTTAATGTTCTTGGATTGTCACTTGCTAAACACAAAAAAGAATGACTATACGTTCAAATGAAAAATTTAGCATAACTTTTAACTTGTTGTTTTCCATAGTTTTCTTGTTTTTAAATTTTAATATTGATTTACATGAGGTCTTTTTGGTGATATGAATACTAGAGGTCTGATTGGTAACTTTACAATTATTTGTTACTTAGAACCTTGAATTGGAGAGTATGCGTCGGAGGTCGGCTCAGGTGCGTGTCCCATTAGATCCTAATGCTTGGCAACATTTTTTTCAAATCACATTTTTGGAATGACTGAAGAGCCCCTAGACTTAATTTGGAGCCCTTATAAAAGCTACTTTACTCTCCTCTTCATTCATGTTACAAACAACCTAGCCTCCTTCCTCCTTCTCTCTATAATGCATAATCTTCTCTCTAGAATATTTTCACAACCACTAACCATATCCAACCAAATTCAAGTATGTTGTAGAGGGCATCAAGAGCTACACGAGGATGGTTTTCATTTTAATTTTGGATCTCATTTTTATAGAAGCCTACAAGTTACAGGAGAGTATTTCCTTACTCTTGGAACCTATTGGTCTAATGGGTGAAGCTAAGTTTCTCAATGATGTTGTTAGTTTGTGATAAATTTCGTATTTGGTTCTGTTTGGCACTACGAATTATTCTGTTAGAATCTGATGATTTGGACTGCTAAAATGAGGATTGATACTTCTCATTATGTACCAACACGACCATCATTTGAGGATTGATACCTCTCATCATGAAGAATGAGTGAACATTTGTTAAGAATGGGTGGATGACATGTAGTAGGTACACCGGGGGACAATCCAAATGATTCAAAGGAACCTGTGGGAATGTTGAGTGCTGATAATCTGACTAAGGGCATTTCTGGTTAGTTCGGGGGACTTGCGGGCCTCATTTGGCATTCTTGACTATAGTGAAGTTATATCCATGGTTGGTGAAAGTGTCATGTTATGTATCGACAATAGACGTGTCCTCCTAATCGTCATCCATATATTGTGTAAAACCATTAAGGCCTACGAGGCTTAGTAGCAATGTTTGCAAAAGACCATTAATGCCAGTGCAACTTATTGGCAGTGTGGACCCAAGATGTGATAATGCATGAGATAGATGTGCGGACTAGGATACCGTGAATGTTGTTTGCTAGTGAGCCACAAATGGTGGTTGTGTAGGTTGTGTGTGATAATTCTTTGTTTGTTTCTTCTAAGTGAGCGAAGGACTTATCACTACTAAAAAAAAGGCCTTCTACATCGGTTCTAATGGACTTTCTACATCGGTTATGATGCGTGGTGGTAACACAGTGTCGTTGAATATCGACATCGGTTCAAGAACCATCTTTGAAGGATGACCTTTCTACATCGGTTGTGTAGCTCAACCGATGTAGAATGTAAGCTTTCTACATCGGTTCTAAGACTGAAACCGATGTTGAATGATAGGGTTTCTACATCGATTATCAATCAACCGATGTAGAATGGGTAATAATGGCAAGGTTTCTACATCGGTTATAAGTTAACCGATGTAGAATTTGAAGGATTTCTACATCGTTTATTACTGAACCGATGTAGAATGGGTAGAAATGGCAAGGTTTCTACATCGGTTATAAGTCAACCTGATGTAGAATTTGAAGGGTTTCTACATCGTTTATCACTCAACCGATGTAGAATAATGAAAAAACTGGAAACTCTATTACTATTAACTATGTGTATACATAATATAGTTTTATAATCCTTTTAGGCAATTAAACAGTGTTAAAGAATGCTCCGAAAACAAATTATAGGTACTTTCTTCTGTTTCTTGAGACCATCGGTATTTTCCTGCGTATCCTGCGTATGATAGAACATTTAAATGAAGTCCAACATCTTGATTTAAAGAACTATAATATAGGTACTATTTTCCAAATTTGTCTTTTAAACATGTTGAGATAAAGCAATGTCAAACTATCCAGTAAATCAAGAATGAAATGTCAGGCAGGTAAAGCAAAATCATTTAGGCCTATTTGCATAAGTTTTTCGATATAGAGGAAAATAAGAAGAAAAAATGAAATAAACTTCTCCCATAAGCTAATTTTAGATTGTAGGAGAAGACAAATGTCAACCAGTGTCCTAAGGATATTATTGGTTAAGGAACTAAAAATAGAAATATTTTTATTGGGAGGCATAAAATTACAATACCCATGATATTTTTTGCACTCTCCTATGATTCTTCATAATAAATACTTTCTCTTTTTAATTTCTTAACCAATGCCCTTAGCAATATTCGTAGGAGAAAAAACTTATTTAAACTTCTTATTTCCATCCCCTGTAAGTTCTTAAAGAAGAATTTATCCAAACAAGAACCTAGGTCCTCTTTGGACTTAAGAAACACTTGTGAAAAAAAAAAGATAAAATGAATTGAAGGTCTCTAATAAGTTAAAATTAGCTTATGTATCCGTTAAAATCAGGTTTAGGAGAAGCTAAATGGGATATCCTTCTTTCTATAAGTTAGCATATGCATAACCTAATTTTTAACTTATAGGAAATTTATTCATTTTATCCTTTTATTTTCTTCTCTTTTAAGTAGCTAATGAGAAGTTTATCCAAACAAGGTTTTAATATGAGATATTTTCTTGTGTTGGTGAAACTCAAAAAGTATCAATATTATTACATGCATTAAAAAGAAAAAACAGTTCTAGAGAGAATTACCATTTCATCAAACAATTCATTCAGGAGTTTAAAATTGACTTTAGATTTGAGACCCTGCAAATTCTACAAGCAAACAAGTATTGTCAGTAATTTATTAACAATTTCAGAAGATCTTATGTGAATAATTAAAATGAATCTAAAAAATTTGACCAACAAAGCTGCACACACATAAAAAAACCCTAAATCACAAAAAATCTAAGATCATCTTTATCTAAAAAGATGTCAACAAAGAAGCCTTAAACCTGAATTCTCAAGGATTTGAAATTAGAGTTCCAAATGATAGTTCTATCGCCCATATGGACCCTAGGGAGCAAAAGTTCACTTTTGAGTTCCTTTTCTACTCGTCTGTTCTAGACAGTTACAAACCACCCACCTAACAGTGGATTGGGCTAAACCGTGCTAATCAAACATACCATTAGCTTTAACAGGCCAAGTCACCCAAGCACCCACCCAGCAACAATCCAACCAATCACACATCAACATCCCCTATCAACTAGGAAAATATGCATTAAAAGAGAACAAACTCCAGAAAAATTTAATAATAAGATCCTACTAGAAAATACAAAAACAAATATTCTCTTAATAATTACAAATGTATCATAACCTAGTAATTTTTGGATTAACCTAATCCCTTGATCCTGGGGTTTTACAAAGGAATCCCATGGGATTTTTAGACTATGTATACACACACAAGCATGACTGATTCAAAGATGAGTTATGCATAATGCATTGAACAGAAGTAGAAGAAAGCTTTAGCAACCCCCAATAACATAGGAAGTAGAAGTAAGGAGATGACAGATGACGGACCAATAAAAAGAAAAGGGACGAAGAAAAATAAGGAACATGACTCATGACTTATTGGAGCATGTATGCCTACGAA
The DNA here is from genome assembly GCF_000004515.6 of Glycine max. NCBI lineage: Eukaryota > Viridiplantae > Streptophyta > Magnoliopsida > Fabales > Fabaceae > Glycine > Glycine max. The sequence continues at coordinate 41,979,156 of NC_016088.4, forward strand.
CATTTCCTTCCTTCCTTCCTAAAGTAGGTCCCAAAAATTGCAGACTCAATCGAACAAGTTTAAGTCAAACTCTCAAGCAGCAACTATCTGAAGAGTTTAAGCTAGTGCAGTGCTATTGTGTCAGGAACAATTTATACCTCAGATTCCCCCTCACGTGTAAAATCTTTAGGCTTGAAGCCAGGAAACCTCTAACCTATTGGCCATAAGCACTTTGATATACCATGTTGAGGACCAACTCTTCTAAAATCTTATGCTACTAGGTACTAGCCAAAAAATGGTCTATAACTATAAATCGAACATGAACACCATAACCTCTAACATGAACACCTCTAACCTTTCTGGATTTTTCCACAGCTTCAGTAGAAGATGCAGCAAGCTCTCTTGCCGCTAGTATATCCTCCGAACAATTTCCAAATTTTGCCTCAAAAGCTTTCTTGTTAGCTGTTGCAGTTGCTTCCTTGGCTGCCTGCTCCTGAAAAAAAAAAAGGAAGATTGAGTGAGATCCGTGCATATTAACCTCCCAAATAAGCCTAAAATTAAACAGAAAACTAGGAACAAACAAAAGTACAAGCACCCAGTTTTTAATCTAATATTAATATTATTCTCTTTTATTTATTTATTAATTTTTATATGTGTAAAATAACCTAAAAAAATATTTATTTTAGAATAAAAAGATTACCTCCTAATTGATATTTGAGTCTACAGGTTTTCCTTTGCTTTGAATTGGACATCATTCCTTCCCTTTATATTATATTTAAATTAAATAAATAAGACTCATAATTCGGCTTGTAAGAAGGAGGGAAGAAATAAGGGAGTAAAAAAAAAAGATAAGCACATTGCATAGTCACAATTAATGTTCTGTAATTTAATCAATTTAATATGCTTAAGGGAATGCAGTTTTATTTTTGCATTTAATATTGTAATTTATTGTGCCACAATTCATTCATACCATTTATTTCTAAGTTGCACACTTATATATACAATTTTATATTCTTTTTCAAAAAGGAGGCTCATAATGTCTTGCAAAGGAAAGAATGGAGGGAATCAGAAAGAATAAGGAAATATAGAACCAAAAAAAGGAATAAGTGAATAAAAAAAAACAAAACACGTACTTACAATTTATGTTCTATAATTTAATCAACTAACTTGATTTAAAGGAATATAATTCAATACTTTTATTATGAAGGATCATATAAGCTCAATGTATATTAAATGTAGACGTAGAAATAAATTTTCTCACGATAAGTTTTAACATAATAATTAAGGTCTTACTCAAATCTTATATTTATCATTATCTTAACCAAATATAATTTATGAAATAGAACTTTGTTACAATAATTTAGTTATAAAGGGTAGGAGTGACAAAATAGATCAACTTAACTTTATTCCTCATTTCAAAAGACTGCACATAACGTCAATATATAGACTAAACTACATCAATGTTAAAATCTCCTAAAAAAAGAAACTAGGAATTTAAAAAATACATACAACCAAGTAGAATATACAGGACATTTTACAAATATACAATGTATTGGGCTATAAGAATATCTAAAGAAAATGTATGTCTCTTGTTGAATAAATACCCTTTTTTTATTAGACATTTGGCCAAAGGCCTCTGCAGCAGATTGAGCTGGCCTTGTATTTTTTGCCTCATAAGCTCGTTTCTGTCTCATTTCCTGCAATAGTGTATTCAACAAACAAAAAAAATTATACGCTTGAAGTCTTGCAGTAGTTTATGCAGCATAAATGATACTATGTAAACAAAAAAAAACAGTGCATAACTATTGGATCCACTCTACGAAAGCACAGCCATTGAAAAGTATATCGAGGAGTATAATCAATTTGAAAATAAAGCAGTTAAAAAAAATTCTGTCAATCACAAATATATTTTTCAGTGGTAATTAGCACTTTCTGCTTGCACTGGCCATGAAGTCCCAATTTTTTATTTCATAGCAACTAATTCCAAACTAATGCCCATGTTAGTAAAACATGAACGACATTATAAAGAATTGAAACACTTCGACAATTGAGTAACTTATTTTATGTGATCTTCATCAATCTTACCATTGAATTGTGAGAAATATAGTGTTCGTGAATATCAAATTTCAAATAAATTGGTTATTGATAAGCCAAAATCTAGTAGTCAGTTTTATAAATTATGGAAATCATATTTATGTTAATTAAATGATGTACTAATAAAGGATTAAAATCAAGTTGACATGACACTTCTTGACATAATTTATGTAATGAGAGATAAAAATCTAATAGTGGATTTAATGAAATATTTATCTTAAGTTACTTATGGTCTAATTTCACACGAAGAACCTCACAAGATTCAGAAAGTACCTTTTTGGATTTTGCCACAGCTTCAGTAGAAGATGCAGCAAGCTCTCTTGCCGCTAGTATATCCTCCGAACAGTTTTCAAATTTTGCCTCAAAAGCTTTCTTGCTAGCTGCTGCAGCTGCTTCCTTGGCTGCCTGCTCCTGAAAAAAAAAAAAAGGAAGATTGAGTGAGATCCGTGCAGATTAACCTCCCAAATAAGCCTAAAATTAAACAGAAAACCAGGAACAAACAAAAGTACAAGCACCCAGTTCTGAATTTGAACTTCTAATCACGATAGATAGTAGGAAAAAAAAAACTTAACGGACAACTTGATCTAGCACTATTAAAAAGAAAATAGTAGATAAAGTTATATGTACCTCAAGATACTCCCTATATGTTGTTTCCCACAGTATCTTCTTGATATGCTTCCCCTCCTCATCATGAATGTACAAATCAACTTCTTCATCATCAATATCAGATAAAGTTTCTGATTCATCATGAACGTACTAAATGTATTAAGAGATTAAACTCATTAGGATAGGTTAGTGTTAGTGGTGAAGGTTTAGACAGTCTGCATGTAATTCTAAGTTCAAACTTATAGCTATCATTATATGTTCGTTAGCATGTTATTTAATTGAGTCAAATAAGAATTATTTAATTGAATCAAATTCGTTAACATGTTTGATTTTGGCAGGTAATGATGCTCTCCAAAACTGATAAGCTACATATATGTTAATAGAAGAAATGGAAAACAGAAAAGGACAAGTTAGATAGATATATATTGTCTATTTCCTGTCCCCAAATCTGCAACTGGCAAAAGTTTGAGATTAGCAAACCAGAAAGAATGGTAGAAATCAACAAAACATATTATCGATACCATTTAAAAAATACAGATATTTTAATTTAGTATTTAAAAATAATTTTCATCAAGGATAATGGCAGATAATTAAAGACTACAAAGTTCTTGTGGCAATAAGCTATTATTAGATTCCTAGATACAGTCATGTAACAAAACTATAAAGCACCAGACAACATTGCTTTGGATCTACCTATTCAAGCAACAGGTTGAATCATTAGCAGTAGTCATGCTTATAATCATCAGTCAAAGCCAATTATTGTGACATCTAAATATACAGGACTTCAGCCTATATACTATCTCCAAACAAAGAGTTCCATAATTTTCCTATAATTATCAAATGAAAGCATAAACAAAGTGTTGAACACCTATTTCTATAGCCATTAACATATTGATCCATATGTTGCAATAAAGGAGCACCAAGTTAAAAACTACCCAATTTATATTTTAGAACTCCCCCTCACCCCCACCAAAACACCCACACACACACCAAAGAAAAAAGAAGAAAAATATAGTTCATTGAATAAAAGGTACTTTGAGAGACATAGCAAAAAATAGAACCTCAGCAGCCAGGGAATTCTCCAACAACTGAGCTTTTTGAAGACTCATATTATCAGTAGCAACAACAATGTAGAATCTTGGATTAAACCTACCTTTCTGTAACACTGCTAGTAGATTAAGCATCTCAGCAATATGACCACCTACAGCAGATAAAACTATAAATTTGTGGAATTCTCATGAAATGTTTTGATATGGATGGAAAAGAAGGAAAAGAAAGTGCAAACCTGATCCTAAAATAATAAGGGTACTAAAAGGTTTTGAAGCCCTTTTGCTCAAGGGCTTGCTGCTACAGTATAAGACATAAAGGAGACGAACCAAAATCAAGGAGACAACAAAAACAGCACTTGAAAAGACAGCAATTGAAGATATGCTAGAGAAGCTGCAGCCATTGCTTTTATCCATTAGAGGTAGCTTCAAGATATCAGTCAGAGCTACAATTACATCTTCACTGCAGAATTCAGGAGAAAATAAATGTTGTAGATAATATTAGTTTCATAAGCATCTATTTATACTTACAAGTAAATAACTACATATATGGAAAAGAGAGACGCACTGCTAGAACAGACACTGCATACAAGACTAGATTTTGCATATACAAGTGTACTAGACTAGACAAAGGGCAGAAACAGAAATACAATTAAGTGTACATACACAAACACCACTGTTCTCCGTCTTCATCACCGTGTCTTGTCTTTCTCATGAAGAGTATACGCAGCAGAATAAGAAAAGGTGGAAGCATAGCTGGAGGTAATAGGAATTGCCGACATCGAAATTGGCAGAAGCAAAATGAAGAAGAAGAAGAACAAAAAAAAGTGAAGATGAAGCACGTTACATGTATGGTATGATGGCGTTAGCGATGACGGCTAAGGAACCCTAGAGGAGGAAGAGCATCAAGGAGGGCACCAGCGATAACGGCGAAACCCTAGAAGCGGAGTCGAAGAATGAGAGGGAAGTTGAAGTGTGAGAACGCGAGAGGTTGGAGGGAGAAAATGAAATATTAAAAAATGTAGAGTCATATTCTAAGGCGGTTTTTATAAAAACCGTCTTAGAATTACGGTCTTTTAAAGGCATTTTTCCGAAAACCGTAGTAGAGGTGTTGCATTTATTTACCAAAGTGCCATTATGTTCTTTCTAAGCCGGTTTTTCATCAACCGATGTAAAATGGTTGTCGTAAAATCCCACTTTTCTAGTAGTGTATCTGTTTGTGGGTTAGCATCTTTGAGTGTAGGAGGATCCCTAGGAACTTTTATATGTGTTTAGTCATCTTACTTAATATTTACCTTCGATACTTATTTACTTATGTATGGTGGCCATAGAGACTCATCTCAAATCTATGTATGTATATATGTATATATATACATATACATGATGGTATTTCAAAGATCTGAGGTGCTTTATTTAAAGTTTAATTATTTATACATATCAACTTATGGCTTTAAATGAAACAACATTTTGTAAATATGTATGTTGCATACAATTTCGAAAATAGATCACTTTTTTTCCAAGTTGATAACTTTCATTAGAAAAAAGAGGGTTGAGGAGCCTTCATGAAAAAATTTATTTCAACACTTATCAAAAGGTTTTGAATTCACTTGTTTATGAAGATAAATAAAAGGTATTTGAAGTGTATTTGTAAATCCAGATTTTAAGGTGTTACATTTTTCATTTCCTGCCTCCTTTCTTGTTCCATATTTTGGTGTTGAAGTGCATAATGTCATTCCATTCTAAATGATAAGAGAGTATAAATTTCAGATTCAAGATACATTACAATATATGACTTCTTACAATAACATGGAATTAGAAAATTTATTGAATAAAAAAAATTATACAAAAAATGTTTCATAAAAGTTTATATGTAACTAATTGTAAGGAGCATATAAGAATGATGACAAATATTGTTCATAACCTGTCCATATAAAGTTACATTTACAACGCCTGAATGCATATTAGCAGTGCCATAGATGAGATAACCTCTTTTTTCTATTGCAATGTTTGCCTTTTGGGCGTGAAGAGATTCACCACCATCATTTGTGGGAATGGTATACTCTACCTACAAGGAATTAGGAATTCACTTTTGTTACTCACTCTAATGTAGATTGAAAAGTCTTGATTTTTTTCCTACAAAGTACTATCTTTAATAACTTTTCCACTTGACAATCATGAATTAGTATTTTGGAAGCATTTGATCTCACTCGGTCGATGGAATCTAGTATGTAAACCTTAACTGGTACTTGGTATTTGTTCCAATCAACCCAACTTATTTTTTATCTTAAGGAAACCATTCTCTTTGAACCTTGAAAATCCTCTATTTGTTTGCATTGTAAGTTTTCATGACAACAAAAGAAACCTCCTTTATAATTTGTAGACAATGGTTGCTTATGTATATCCCTTGTGACATTATGAAAGTCCTTCGAGAGATTCATATGGTCACATCTACATTCAGTGCTAGGTTTTTTATCTTGTGCTCCACGTGTATCAATGGCCATGATGTTGAGCAACCATTTCTCTTCATATCCATTTTTAATTTTTGTAGGGTTACCTTGTTCTATAGCATAAGGCTTGAGAATGTTTGAGGTAGTTCCTTGTGATTCAACTCCAAATCCCAATAAAATGGGAGCATACCATCATTACATGTGCCTTCATTTCTTTGGTAAACAACATCCTCGTGACAGTGACTCTTAGGATTGGGTGACATAGTAATATTTTCATGGTACTTTATTGCAAACCCATGATGAAGGTAAGTTTCATATGAAGGTATAGAGTTCCCTTCTTGATCAACTAGTTCAACATCAAAACTCTTAATTCCCACATGACCTTTTGCTGCAATTGATCTCAGTCCCATTTCAAAACTCTTAGATACAAAAGTAGCTATCTTGATATGGTTTTTATGCTTGTGATATAGTGAACATGATGTACTTGTGATGTGTCATTATTTTCTCCTATTTCTTAACCTTTTTTGTCATCATTTTAATTACTGATTAGCCTTAATTGTCAAATTAATTATGCAGTTTTATCATTTGGGCCTACTTGACTAATTTTGTGTTTTTAATTTAATTTCAGGAGAATTATAAGCAATTGGGCTTGAATCCGGAATTGGGCTTGGACTTGAAGAGAGCAGACAATTTTATCTTATCTAGATTTTATTTCATCTAGATTTTATTTCGTCTAGATTTTATTTCATCCAATCTTATCTTATCTTGTCCAAATTTTATTTTATTTCGTTTATGGGCTTGGACTTAAAATAGATTTGTAAGCTTTGGGGTTGAGGACATATATAACAGCACCAGGGTTTTAGTTTAGGAGTTTTTTTTGGGAGAGGAGAATAATTTTAGGGTTTTGCAATTCCAGTTTTTATTACTGTTCATGCACACTGTTCACGTAGAATAAAATTCGTTTTTTGCAATTTCGTTTCTGCTTCAATCTATAATTTCGTTTTCTGCTGATTAATGGAAGGCTAAGTCTCCAGCGTTGTTTTCTCTTGAGGATCAAGCACAACTCTATTTGAGGTTTTGTTATTACTATTGAATAATAATCAATTTTTCCTCTTCACCAATTACTATGTATTTTTTGCTATTAATCCATGCATGCTTAGTTCTTGATTAATTGTCTCTGCGCTTAATTTACGTTCATGCTTAATGATCAGTTTCGTTCATGATTAATTAGTGTATGTGTTGCTTAATCACATAATGACAACCTTATGTTAATTTTCGCTTAGTAATTTAATTTAGGGTTGGATTAAGTGGTTGAACTGATTAAGGATAAATTCTCGTAACCTAGAATAAGAGACTTTCTTGTGAATCAAAGGGGAAATAACATGTTTTAATTCTGTTATTTTCTAATTCAAATTTGCTTGCTTTTTAATTTACAAAAACAAACAACCCCCCCCCCCCCAATTCATTACTATTTTATTACTATATGTTATGAACGTTTGGTTGACTATTGCTCGTTGGAAAACGACCTAGGATCACTTCCTAGATACTGCATTTTTAATGTTTATTTGATTCGGGTATGGCCTCGATCAAATTTTGCGTCGTTGTCCGGGAGCAGTGGGCCAAAGGTTCATAATAGTGTTTAGTTGTTTTGTTTTGTGTAGCGCTCTGTTTTGCATTTCAATCGCGTCCCCTGTTTAGCGACTGATTCAGTTGGTGTTTTGCTGTGAACAGTGATTAGCGATTGGGAGTTAGCGATTGATTTTGCAATTTAATTAGCGATTTTTGTTTTGATAGTTAGAGTTGTTATTTTTGGCTAATTTTTTGTGTGGTAGTTTCTTTTGATCCATATTTTGTGTGAAAAATACCAGGAGCACTTGGTGTGGTTGAATTTGAGAGAGACAAAAATTTTGGCAACTTGTTTTTAGCAAAACTTAAAACGGCCATAACTTTTGCTCTGGGTATTAGAATGACTATTATTATATATGCATTTGGGGTAGAAAAAATTTCCCATACTATGGCAACCCGGTTTAGCCGGTTGGGGTCTCCCAAACTCGAAAAATCAGTTGTTTACTAAGTTTGTTTTTTTTTTTATTTTTCAAGTATTATTGTCCTATTTTTCTAAACTTTGCTTAGGTAATTTTCATAGTTAGACTTTTAATTTTTGTTTGAAATTTTTTGTGATATCTTTTCATGATTTTAGGATGTTCCTCACAAAATTTCAGCTCATTTTGATATCGTTTGAGTATAGCTGTAGTTTTACCCCCTTGTTAGGTGCTTGTTGAGAAACACATTGTTTGCTACATATAGTGCATGACTAGGGGCAATCCAGGTGATTTACAACCCTTTGATCCTGAAATAGATAGAACCTTTCATAGATTAGTTAGGCATAGTGTGCATCCTAGTCATTCTGTGCATTTTGAGCATTTTGAGCATTCTGTTGAGGGTGATTCTAAATATTTTGATTTTGAGCATTCCATTACTAATTTCATATTGAGAACATGGCTCAACCTCCACCTCGTGAGAGGACTCTTAGGGAGATGGCTACACCTGATTTCACTTATGAAAGCTTATGCATTCAATATCCTGATGAGAGTGTTCCATATGTTCTCAAGACTGGACAAATACATTTGTTGCCCAAGTTTCATGGTCTTGCAGGTGAAGATTCTCATAAGCATCTTAAAGAGTTCCATATTGTTTTTTCCACCATGAAGTCCCCTGATGTCCAAGAAGATCATATCTTTCTAAAGGTTTTCCTCTTTCTCTGGAGGGAGTGACAAAAGATTGGCTATACTACCTTGCTCCCAGGTCCATTTTCAGCTGGGATGACCTTAAGAGGGTGTTCTTGGAGAAATTCTTCCATGCATCTAGGACCACTGCCATCAGAAAAGACATTTCAGACATCAGACAACTTAGTGGAGAAAGCTTGTATGAGTACTGGGAAAGATTCAAGAAATTATGTGCAAGCTGCCCTCACCACCAGATTTCTGGTCAACTCCTTCTTCAATATTTCTATGAAGGACTTAGCAACATGGAGAGAAGTATGATTGATGCTGCCAGTGGTGGAGCTCTTGGTGATATGACCCTCGCTGAGGCTAGGAATTTGATTGAGAAGATGGTTTCCAACTCCCAACAATTCAGTGCAAGAAATGATGCTATTGTCCTTAGAGGAGTCCATGAGGTGGCCATACAGATCACCATATAGATCTTTGTCCTTCTTTGTAGCAATCTGGAGTCAATGAGCAACCTGAAGCTTATGCTGCAAACATTTATAATAGACCTCTTCAACAGCAAAACCAACAACAACAAAATCATTATGACCTTTCAAGCAATAGATACAATCCAGGTTGGAGGAATCATCCAAATCTGAGATGGACAAGTCCTCCACAACAACAACATCATGTCCCTCTTTTCCAGAATGCTGTTGGTCCAAGCAAGCCATATGTTCCTCCTCCAATGCAGCAACAACAGCAGCAGTCACAACAAAGACAACAAGCAACTAAGGCTCCTCCTCAACCTTCCTTAGAAGAGTTAGTGAGGCAAATGACCATCCAGAATATGCAATTTTAGCAAGAGACAAGAGCCTACATTTAGAGTCTGAAAAATCTGATGGGGCATATGGCTCCTCAGTTGAACCAAGCTCAGTCCCAAAATTCTGACAAATTGCCTTCACAAACTGTGCAGAATCCGAAAAATGTGAATGCCATCACCTTGAGGTCTGGCAACCAAATTCAAGTGCCTCCACCAGTAGCAGCACCTGCACCTGAACCTGTTAAGCTTCATTCTACACCTGAAAAAGAGGATGAGACAGTTGCACAAAAGAGGAAGCTTCCTAACAAAATTTTTCATGCAGGTGGACCTTCTTCTAGTAATTCTGACTTACCGCAGCCTCCTATCCCTCTTCCACTCCCACCTAGAGCAATTCCAAACAAAAAAATGGAAGAAGTGGAAAAGGAGATCTTAAAGACCTTCAGGAAAGTAGAGGTGAACATACCTCTGCTAGATGCCATCAAGCATATTTCAAGATATGCCAAGTTTCTAAAGGAGTTGTGCACCCACAAAAGGAAGCTCAAAGGCAATGGAAGGATTAGCATGGGCAGAAATGTGTCATCATTGATAGGTAAATCTGTTCCTCACATTCCTGAGAAATGTAAGGACCCAGGTACTTTCTATATACCTTGCATTATTGGGAACAATAAATTTGAGAATGCCATGCTAGATCTAGGAGCATCAGTTAGTGTCATGCCTCTGTCCATTTTCAATTCTTTATCTCTCTGACCTTTGCAATCTACAGATGTGGTGATTCATTTGGCAAATAGAAGTGTTGCTTACCCCGTAGGTTTCATAGAGGATGTGCTGTTCGGGTTGGTGAACTTATTTTTCCTGTTGATTTTTATGTTCTTAATATGGAAGAGGGATTTTCCCATGGTTCAGTTCCAATTATTTTAGGCAGGCCATTTATGAAAACAACCCGGACCAAGATAGATGTTTATGCTGGCACATTGTCTATGGAATTTGGTGATATTGTTGTTCATTTTAACATTCTTGATGTCATGAAACATCCATCTGAGGATCATTCTGTTTTTCGTGCTGGGATAATTGATCAGATTGTCGATGATTATATGTTTGATTTTGATCCTCTTCATGATAGGAAACATCCATTTTTATCTGATTTGTATACTTGTCATTCCTTATGCATTGACTCTGAACCTGAGTTTGAATTTGATCCTGTATCTGATTTTTATGCTAAGAGTGAATTTGAATTTGAGTCTGGTGTTGTACCTCTTGATGTTGATTTTTTAGAGTCAGAATGCACTAACCATGTTGCAGGAAGTACATATACTTCTGACTTGCTTTATGAGGTACAGGCTGAGGAACCTTCTTCTTCTCCTACCATGGTTCCTCCCACTGTTCAGCCACCACCCACACTAGAGTTGAAGCCCTTACCAGCAACCCTCAAATATGCTTACTTCGAGGACAAGGAAAAATTTCCAGTGATCATCTCTGCCTCCCTTGCTATTGAGCAAGAGGAGAAATTGTTGTTAGTTCTCAAGAAGCACAAGAAAGTCATTGGATGGACTTTAGCAGACATTCCTGGCATTAGCCCATCTACCTGCATGCATAGGATACTTTTAGAGGATGGAGCTAAGCCAGTGAGGCAGCCACAACGGCGACTCAACCCCGTCATTCAAGATGTGGTGAAAAAGGAAGTAACCAAGCTCTTACAAGCTGGAATCATCTACCCCATTTCTGATAGCCAGTGGGTGATTCCAGTCCAAGTGGTTCCTAAGAAGACAGGCCTCATAGTGATTAAGAATGAAAGGGATAAGCTTATCCCCACAAGAGTGCAGAACAACTAGCAAGTTTGCATTGATTATAGGAGGCCGAACCAGGTAACCAGATATTAGAGCTTCTAATTTCTGATTTGAATAGCTAAAAACAAAACAAGATCGTGTAGGGATGAGAACCCTGTTGACAATTTTATATGACTATATATGTAAAAAAAATTTAATGTTATTTTGTGGTGAGCATTCCTGTATAAAATGTCACTGTCAACCATCCATCCTTAAATGAGAATCAGTTACAAGATGGTATGAGATACTTAAGCATTCAAAAGGACATTAAAATCCTGCTTCTTATGGCAAAAATAGTCGTGTGTAATAATTTTATATTATACCATTCTTCATCTTTGAATAGCTAGTGATTAGTTGTATTATTAGAATTTCTTCCTTAAATTTTCACCTTTTCCTTTTTTGGTTTCTATAACACCAAATGGGCAATCTTCAACAAGCCCATTCCCACAGTGTACATTTACAGGTACACCACCTTCTCTAGATTGAGTAGATTCTATTTGTTCACTTTGCTATATGCAAACAGAGGCATTGGATTATTAGTTCTTATTATAAACACTTGCTTTCCTAGGGCCCTATGTTTTCTACAGATCTATTAATTAAGAGTCGAGGACTAATCATATTTCACAGCCTTCTATTTAGCACCGGCTTCAAACATAGCTACAGTACTACTCAGCTCATGAGCAGGAAATTTGGGGCATAATCAATACAGATTGTAGAGACACTTGAAACAATATGGCATGCAGAAATAAGGCAGGTTTGAGGTTTAGTTACCAAAACAATTCATGCAATTCATAGTTTAAGAGCAAGATACATAAATTATACCCAAGCTTGGAAAGAGGATAGGATGGAACTACATGAAAATTTGAATCAAAGGCTCACTCTAATTACTTCCCTACTATATGTACACTTGGCAAATTTGTTTTCACTAATATTAGTAGGTCATCACCACTGCAGTAGAATTTAAGTTAAATTTAGATAAGTACCTTATGAAGAGGCCAGCTACCTTGTCACACCTAATAAGTAAGAATTGAAGAAATTTCTACATGTATAATTGAACAAATTTGTTATTAAACTTGTGTGTGTGTGTGTGTCTGTGTGTGTTTCTATGATGAGTGTGTGTGTGTGTGTGTGTGTGTGTGTGTGTGTGTGTGTGTGTGTCATGAGTGTGTGTGTCTCTGTGTGTTATGTTTCTAATTTAAAGTTCTAAGCTGTTTATTTTGTCTTAGGATGATGATGATAACATTGTTCTCCATATAGCAGCAGAAACAGCAAAAATGATACGTGAAAATCTTGATTAGCTCATTGTATGCTTGGGAATCCTAATGCTGATGTATTAGTCAGAAACTACTGCCAAGTTGCAGCTCTGTGCACTCATTGTCATTAGATTTTGATAATTTATATCACTTGTAAAGCATGACAACAAGTTTTCTTTTGGATTGAATTTCCTTTAATTTCTATATTAGTAACACTGGAGGTGAAGTAAAAAAAAGTAATCAATTACCAGGACAAAAGAATTTATCAACCAATTTCTCAAAGGGGGTCCTGTCATTGTAAATATACCTGCATCATTATCAACACGAGCATAAGATTGTTGTGTGTGTGTTTTTTTTTATCAGCCAAAAATATAATATATTCATTAATAAGTACCAGACGTACTAAATTGATACATATTTGTATAAGTACGAATCATAGCTGATTCTCTAACAAGCCTTGATATTATACAAGCTGAAAGAAAACTACATAAGATAATAGTGCAGAGCTGTATCCTATTTCCCTATGTTGGGGACCTTGCAGTGTTAAGACTGATTGTGGGTGCTTGCATATGCATGGCCACTTTCCCTTTGCTATTCCTAATGTATCTCAGTTGGCAGATACTGAGTTAAGGAAGTGAGAATAAAAAGAGACAATTGATGATAAGAAAAAGGTTGGGAAACTGGTGATTGACAAGGCTACGTGCCAGGCCTTATAGGGGAATGCAGATATTGGATGGGAATTCCAGCCATCAATAAACACAGCTGGTGGCTTAGTGTGTGTTTCTTGGATTCAAGGTGGACTTCGAGAAGGCGTATGATTCTGTTTCATGGTCTTTCCTGGATTACATGCTGGATAGGATGGGCTTCAACCTTACATGGAGAAAATGGATCAAGGCTTGTTTGCAATCTGCCACAATATCAATCCTAGTAAATGGCAGCCCTACAAAGGAATTTGTTCCCACTAGAGGTTTGAGACAAGGGGATCCTTTAGCCCCCTTGCTCTTTAATATAGTGGCTGAAGGTTTGACAGGAATGATGCGGGTAGCAACAGCCAAGAACCTGTACAGAAGTTTCATGGTAGGGAAGCAAAGTCAGCCTGTAAATATTCTGCAATATGCAGATGATACAATATTTGTGTGGCATGCTTCATGGGACAATGTCATTGTTTTGAAGCCTATGCTGAGGGGTTTTGAATTGGCATCTGGATTGAAGATTAATATTGCAAAAAGCCAATTTGGGATTTTTGGAGCTGGGGCTAATTGGATTCATGAAGTAGCACAATTTCTGAACTGTAGACATATGGAGACTCCTTTCCATAATTGGGGCTTTCCCATTGGGGCAAAGTCTACCAACAGCTTGGTGGGGGAACCTTTGCTCAGCAAATATAGTTAAGCTATTTAAATGGAATCAGAAATTTTTATCTAGGATGGGGAAGGTTCTTCGGATAAATTTTTTCTTGACTCCCCTCCCCAAATATTTTTTTTTTTTTTTAAAGCTCCCACAAAGAAAAGCTCCAAAACTTGTGTCTTTGAAAAGGAACTTTCTGGGGGGGGGGGGGGGGGGGGGTGATCAAGGGCATAAGAAAATCCCTTGGGTGAAGTGGGATGTCATATGTCTCCCCAAGGAGGATGGGGGCCTTGGGGTCAAGGATATTTGTAAATTCAATCCAGTTGTGGGCCAAAATACTAATGTCAAAATATGGAGGCTGGTCAGATCTTAGTAATGGAAGGGACAAAGCTTGGCATTCTCAATGATGGAAGGACCTCCGAAAGCTATATCAGCAGCCTGAGTTCACTCTTATTCATCAGCAGATGGTATGGATGGTAGGGGGAGGGGAAAAAATTAAATGCTGGAAAGATAAATGGTTGGGGGATGATTGTCAACTTGAACAGCAATATAATCAGTTGTTCTTGATTAGTGGTCAGCAGAATAGTACCATCTCGAACATGGGAAGCTTCTCTCAAGGCAATTGGTGTTGGGGCTTAAAGTGGAGAAGGAATCTATTTGATTATGAGCAACATATAGCTATGGCATTTATGGAAGCAATTACTGATATACAAATCCAGGCTCATATGCAGGATATTATGGTCTGGAAAGCTGATCCCAGTTGTGTATATTACACTCTTCGGCAGAAATATAATCAGTTTTTCTTGATAAGTAGACAGCAAAAGGCCCACATTTCCTGATTCGAGGAAAGAAGCCTATCTATGGGAGGCAGAATCACTCTCATTAATTCAGTTTTATCAGCCTTACCTATCTATTTACTATCTATGGGGGGCAACATGGAAGCAAAGAAGCCTATCTATTATGTGGCTGGGGGATAATTTAACTCTACAACCAAAATATCCTACTTTCTATTTAATAAGCAATCAACATACCTTTCTATTTCTATTTTTTACACATTTAAAACTCAAACATATAAAATAAAAAATATATAACAAACTAACAAAGATAAAGACAAAAAAAAGGAAATATAAACTCACCTCACTTGGTGCTGCTGCCCATCATTTCACTCTCACAACAAATAGGAATCATGTACCTGCATGGAAGAAATAATCACACAACACACAATGATCAGAATAAGCAAATGCATATAATTAAGTATGATACAATATCAATATTGATGGAAGTAACAATGACTTGTCAAAAATTTGGATGAAATTCAATATGTAAATCAAAGCTTTGCCCCTGAAACCCTCTGTGTAATATCTCGGGGCCTGATTTTTACCAAATTAAGGCACCAGAGAAGAAGATCCTAATCTAAATGACTGATTCCCAAAAACACAATCAAAACCAATGTAAAAACTAAAAAGCAATGTCATAGATACCAGCTGGTAAGGGAATAAGGACTGAATTTTATTCAAAAGAAATAGAACCCCCAAGATGTTTGAGAGCCTGGTCTCTCCCTTCCTGAAAACCCACTAAAAACTGCCTAACCCCCCCTGCTGTTACTCCATAATTTATTCTACAATAACTGCATAAGGCAGTTACATATGGTCCTAAATCACTACAGATTCAGTTACGATTAACCCTTTGTGCCTAACTAGGGTTTCAAAACATCACAACAGAGACAGACCATTGAACAATGGATTTTCATCATTAACATACAACAGAGACATACCTTCGATGGAAGCGCAGACACGAACTCAACAATGTGGTTGCAGTCACGGAAGCGCAGCCCAGTTTGCGACAAACACGAACTCAGGCAGAAGGAGAAACAACAATAACGCCCTGGGAGTACCCTTTTCGGGACTCTTTCCTTTCCTACTTTTCTTCGACCTGCGAAAGTGAGCAAATGTTAAAACGACGAACGCCTAATGTTAAAACGAAAGGACGTACCTCAATGGATAAGTGGCAAAGACGATCTCCACAAACACGATCTCCACAATGTGGTTGCAGTCACGGAAGCGCGGGCCAGTTTGACACAAAGACGATCTCAGGTAAAAGGAGAAAGAAGAAGAACGATAGGGTTCAAGCGCGCGGGTTGTGCAATTTCAGAAGTTTAATATATAATGATAACAACATCGGTTTTTTAAAAATAACCGATGTTAACATCAACTCGATAACATCGGTTTTGTAAAAACCGATGTTAACTAAGTCTACTTATTTACAAAAATGCCATCGCGCTTTTGTTAACATCGGTTTTGTGAATAACCGATGTTAAAGGTCCGATGTTATATGTAAAAATTGTAGTAGTGTATATAGAAGTAGTTGTATACCTATATTTACATACTGGTACCCCAAAGCAGCAAGCCTCGTTGACATCATTGCATCACCTGAAATAATAAACAAATATAACATAAAATCCAAATTGCTAGATATATCTGAAGATTCAAAACCATGAGTTGTTTTTGAGCCCATATGAATAATAGTATTTTCAGCTTCACAGTCACTTCTATGATTAACTACGACAGTAAAAAACATTGAACTTTTCCAGCTAAGAGATTGGATACTAAAAATAATTGAGACGATTTATATTTTAAATATTGCACTCCCATGAGTAAAATTAAACTCAAACCACAAGTTAACAAAGATAATTTGATAAGGTTAAAATCAATAAGATAAAAATGTAAATTCTTTATACTGAAGATTTTGTAATCCAACTTAATTAATAGATGCAATTGAAAAAATATATATCCAGAGAGAAACAAATTATTAATAAGGCCCAATTTTATCCATCGCCCCTTCTTATTATCCACTCCAGTTACAATAGATCCTTGCTAATAGTACTTCTTTTAAGTCCTAAAAAAGTTCATACTAAATAGATGTATTAGTTTTTCCATTGTAGACCTTGTATATATATTTTTTGAGTTTAATATTATGCATTGTTAGGATAATATTTTTTTTACACCATCAAATAATATAAAATTATCACAAATATATTTTTTTAAGTAATTATTATAAAAGTGAGCACATTAGCATACATAACATTTTTTTTATTGGTTGACAATATAAAAACTTTTATACCATCCATGCATTCTACGTAATTTCATACATAAGTTCTTTTTCATAAATCCAAATATGCTTATCAGCTGCTTCCTTATAAAGTATATCAACCAAGTGAAAAGCATAGGGACTAATTGCTCCATAGTTTGAAAACTGTCCCTTAATCTATTGCTTTTAATTCATTAAAATTTTTAATTAATAAGTTTTATATTTGATTTTATTTCATTAATAACACACATTAACATTCTTTATGTTTTTTTATAGGGAGAATGCTTATCTTCTGTTCAAGTGTTTTCTTTAATAAATTTTGCATACATTCATAAATGATTACTTTTAGAATTTGTATGGGAAACAAAATGAAATAAAAACAGGTACAGATAAATTAGGTTATCTAAATTAATTGAGACTATATAATGTAATATTCAGTAAATAAATTAAACAGTGCAAAATAATAGATATCGGATAAAAAAAATAGTGATACATTGTAGTTTTACCAATAAGCCCAGGTTCTGACCATTGACCCCAAATTTAGGTCCAATAAAAATGGCTTTAGAGAAAGGAAAAAAATTATATATATATATATATATATATATAAAGGAAAAGTTTGAAAGTGATAAGCAAATTAAATTTGAAAATGATTAAAAATGCATGATATGTTCACAATATCATTTTACAAGCCGTTCTTTGAGATCTCACATTCTATACGCACATAATATTATATATATACCCAAATAAAATTTTTGTACTATAGGAGGCAGCACTTGATTTCATTTTATAAAACAATTATCATTATTATTGTTGTGGTAAACAATTATATATACTATCATATCATAGTATTTTGGTACCCGTAATCTTATATTAACATAGTATGTCATTTAAAAAAACCTATCATGTATTAATATTTAAAGTTTAATAAAAAAGCTTATGACAAATACTTTGGACCTTAAGATTTTTTGTTTGATACTTTTTGACATGAATATTTATGTAATATAAAAAACCCAAGTAAATAAATTTCTATAATAATAATAGTAAAAGGAAAAATTTAGGTTAATGAAATAATCAATCTACTATGTACATGAACCGCTTTGAGTTAAATCAAATTAAAAATTAGTTTAGTTTTTTAAAGCTCGAGTTATATTACTCAATTTGGATAATTTTTTTTATAAATATTTTTAAATCAATAAAATAAAATGAAATCATATTTTTAGACTTAAATGTACATTTTATTATTTAACCTATTATCATTTTATTACTTTAGTGTTTTTTTACGAAAAAAATAAAGAAATCATAGAATAAATCAGCATTGAGTTAATAATGCTTAAATGAAGTAGTCAGTAAAAAAAAAAATGATTAAGAGGAGAAGACTTCAACTGTCCTTCAACATACTGGAGTTATCCATCTACTCCATAAAATGGATTTTGCCTGCATAACTTTTGTGGCAAATATGAACTATCCATACAGAATAGGAAAAAGGTCTAGCAGCATGGTTGTCAGCAGCACAAACCTAAAAATCGGATAAAAATCTACCAAAATACTTAAACAGGAGAACAAATAAAAGATCTAGCAGCATGTAGGTCAGCACATTAATCAATTTTTTTCTCTCCACTACCATTACTGTTAGAAATATAATATATACATATATAACCATTTGTATCTTCACCTAAGAGCTTAAGCATTTGGGATAGTTGGTTGTTGGCAATTACCTTTCATTTCGATGTCCAGAAGCTATGCATTTAACCTTTACATAGCCACCAGGATCCATACCTCCACCTCTGCTCGTATCAGGCTTCAGAAGTGTAGCAGCTTCCCAAGACAAAGCAGTAATTATATCCAACCAACTCTCTTTTCCATCTTCATCACAAGTAGTTGGGTTCTCCACTTGTAAGAGCTGAGCTACCAGAGCTCTAAAATGCCCTTCCACTACAGTCTTCATGGCCTTCCTATGATCTTCACTTGTTTTATCTCTGCTACGACATTCTCCAGAACCAAAACTAGTGGAGTATCGTAGATACCCCCATTCCCCACCTCCAGTAGTACCTTCATCTTGGTCATCATAAAAAATAACAGCTTCTCTATCAGAAGAATAAACATAAAATAATAGTAAGAACAGAAAAAACAAAAAGTTTGACGACAACAACAGAATTCATCCAGAGACCGGCTCAAGGACTTGAGAGGCCTAAAACAAATTTAAGAAAGAGGTTTTTTATTTACTCATAAAATAGTTTATTAAAATTATCATTATTTTATTTAAAATTAATTTTTTGGGCTTTTTGTGATGTAAAATTATTGATTAAATTATCGTAATTAATTTTTATTTTTGAGTAGATAAGAGTACAGTAATTTGAGTAAATAAGAGTAAAATAAGTTATATTTTTAGCTTTTACCTGATATTGACACACTCAACAATAAGAAATATCAACTGTTCCCTTCTACCCTTCAAATAAAGACACATGCACATAAGAGATGAGAATAAACAAATAGGTATTGGGGAGCTATTGGCTAATGTGTCAAAGTAAAACAATAATCAAGTAAACTGAAGAAGTAGGAGATAAGACAAAGAAGTATGAGAGACAATGAGAAAAGAAGACAAAATTAGAATTAAATAAGAATAGAATAAAGAGAATAAAAATAAAAGAAAAGTTTTTGGATTTCTTTAGCTATTAACTATTAAATTTCTTTTTTTAAAACAAAGCTATGATATTGGTGAAGAGTTGTTGCTCATTAATTGTTATACCAATAAAAAGATTAAAAGTTACTTATAATATTTTAATTAAAATTTATTTTCAAATATAATTTTACAATAAATTTTTTTGAGGTATATTAGTACTAAAAAAAATGTGACCTTTTTTTTGGGGGCCTAAAGCCATTGCTTGGGCTACTTAGGCCTTAAGCCAGTCCTGAATTCACCATCATTAAGAACTATTCAAATATATATTTCTATTGCAAATGACATTGAGAACTAATTTGAAACAAGATCCTATCTAGACACCCTCTTTTTCAGTACTAAAATATCACCCCGTATCAGCACCATTAGGTTCATCTCTAGATCAGCACATGATGACATCAAAATTTTGTAGCACAACCTTATAAAATCCACATCTTAGCACAACTATACAAAAACACATATTTGCTAGACTAACATTCATCTATGTTCAACCAGATTCTCAATAAGCAAAAACTCTAGCTCATTTTATCTTTACTCGATGTGGATGTTTTCATCAGCATCAGAAATGCGAGGACTTAAATGACTCCAAATATTTACAGGGAATGGAAAGACAATTTCATTCAACAATTTGAAGAAATGAACAAAAAAGAAAATGTACTTGCTAAAGCAATATCCAAATTGGTTACATGTACTCACATTCCCTATAGCCTCAGAGGGATTTGCACTCCTCCCAGAATTTAAATTTTCTTGCTCATCTGTTATCTGATTAATTTGTGAAGATTGACGGGAGTTATACGACACACACTGATAAGGCTAAGTTCTATAAGGAACTGAACCAACAGTGATGCTACTATTGTGACAGGTGCAACTGGACTTAGTGTTGACAAAGCTTAGTAGATATTAATTTTGCATTTGTCGAAACCCAAGGATAACAACAGGTTCACTAACAATGAAGATAACAATGGGTTCACCGATAAACACATACAGAAAAGAGTCCAAACCTTAGTATATGTTTGGACATGATCTCTCCAAAGGAAACTTGTTTTAAGAACATCTCTTAGGGTCGATATAACCTCAAAAGATGTGGCCTTTATAATATCATCGTCTTTCTTATAAGTTTTATCCTGCAACACCAAGTAAAATTCAATAAGAGAATAATTCAATTCAAATCTTTCAGTTTAATGAAAATATAAAATGAGGAAGCAATAGATAAAGACATACCTTGAGATGTTTGACTTTTACAGTAAGTGGATCCTCACTAACCTGCAAAAAAGACAAATTTTAAGTGCTAAATAAACATCATAGAACAAAACTTCCCTCATCGGAATAATAAAACTGTGAAGCTCCTTGATGATAAAACCCATGGAAGAGAATGCTATCTTGATAGAGCAATACGCGGATTCCCCTGCCTCTTTGAACCATTCCTTCCACTATAGCTTCTTCTTCATTATCCTCATCGAAAACAGAAGCTTAATGCTATTGGCTTTCCGTTCGATGTTTGCTGGAACAATCTCCATCGGCAGCTCGAACTCCTCTGCAAAATTCACCGACGCAAAGAAATCTCCTGAAAATCCTTTGAATCCAAGTCGTTTGCATTGGTATTTTCCTCAGAGAGCTGAAACTTGAGTGCGAGATCTTCAACCTTCTTCGCGAACTCTTCATCGAGGAAAGGCTCCAAGCTAGCACTGCAAGCTCTTCTCAAACTCCCCCTATGCGTGAAAAGCACGTGGTGCTCAAATGATTTGGTTCTCCGAAGGCACGAGGTGTTTGGAAAGAGGCTCAAGCGGTTCACAAAATGACACACTAGGGTTTGCATTTTGGACGATGAAGGGAAGAGATTGCAGAAGTGAGGGTTTGAGAAGAAGAGGAATGAGGAAGAACGTGTTGCGGACCATTGCAAACCTCTCTCAGTTTTAGTTGATAAACCTTTCCTACAACCAGTTCTCTGGCGAGATTCTAGCAAGCCTCGGGTTTGAGCGTCGTGACCTAAGAATGTAAACTTGAGAGGAGAGAAAAAGGCACATCCTAGGCATGTGAAGAGGAACGGGCTCGAGTGAGAAAATAAAGGCCTATGATGGTTGTTTTATGAAACCAACTTTGAATATCTAATTTTATAGATGATTTTGACAAAAACCATCTTTGAAAAGATATTTCAAAGACGGTTTTGCAATAACCATCTTTGAAAAATTACGATTATTTACAAAAATACCATCACGTTTTTGAAGAAGACAGTTTTCTAGGACTGTCCTTGATACAATGTTGTAGTGTTTTGAACATCCAAACAGAGTTTCAAGATCACTAACTTAGTGATCATAGAGATACACCCTATCTCTGCCTTAAACCATCATTCAAAGAGATAATTTAATTATAAGATTCATAATAAGAAACATTGTCAACTAATTGGAACTAAAAAAATTGTTATGAAGAAAACATGCACATGCATTCATGTTATAGTTCTTTATTTTAATGTATTTGGTTTGTCCTATTCCTTTTCTAATTTTTTTAACTTAGATTATTTACAAAGTTAGACTTTTCCAATAATGATTACAATCAATACAAGATATCATTTATAGACTAAGTTGTTTTTTTAGGAACAATCATTTTGTGATGTAGAAGGCCAGGCTTAATTGCAAGTATAGAACATATATACTGAGAATTACTCTTTTTTTTTGTTGAAAATTTGTCTACTTGCTCAATGAAGATAATGCTACAAGGTGCCCTTATTTCCATGCTTATTTATTTTTAGTGTATAATTGTAACATTTTTCATAAATACTTCAAGTTGCCAAAATAATAATGTAGGTAACCATTTGTACATCTTTTTGTTGCTACTTTAACTAAGATAATTATTCACTAGAAATTCACTTATCTGGCAAAAATAAATTTATTTTGCTAGATAATGGACCTAAAACCAATGACTAAAAGAGAAAAAAATTTGAGATGTTGTGTATTGGTTAATTTACCCAACACATTATTTAGTTACATCTATTTTTAATAATTAATCTCTTTTAAATAAAGGTTAAATTAATCAACAAGTTCATGGACTATTTAATAATTTTTAATTAGATTCGGAAATTATTTTTTAAACCTCGATCCCAATAACTTCATTTAGAAGTTTGTTAGAAGAAGTGATAAGAATGAAAAGTTACTATCAACTAGTCTTTTGCAGATACCATTGCCCAATCAAACAAGCTTATGAAGGAGTCCAAAGCTCACCAAATTCCAAGCTTCTTAACTAGATTCTAAGTTTACAAGCTTCTATAAACACGGATCTAATTTTGAAATATAATTCTTATTTCATAATCAATCTTGGAAAATATGCCTAAATTCAAGAGAGGGAATTTATTATGGCTTAGAGTATAATTTTTTTCCTAAAGATATAGTATAGGTTCAATAATGTTTAATAATTTAATTCACCAACAATCGGTTTAACCAAAGAAGCCATAGTCTTGCACAATGTGGTAAACCAAGTTCAAATTCTAGGTAAGAAATTTACGTTAAACAAGATTTTTTTAAAAGAAATTAAAAGATACACAGAAACAACATAAATATTTGAAACAATACCAAAAAACTAAATATTTGAATTAAAAAATTAACCTATTCTATTTTTTTGTCGACATATTTAATTTTCAGTTTCATATATTCTGTTTTGTTTTTTATTTTTTTTGCATATAAGGGAAACTAGGACAAAGAAAATCTAAAGGGATATGATGTTTGTCTCATGGAATGACCCACCTCCAACATCCTTTAACCCTAAGTCCTTAGACCAATGAAAGAAACCTAAGAAACAACCACCCTTAATTCCTCAACCATCAGACTCTAGAATTGCCCCAAAGAGAAAAGTTCCATATTCTCAGTCTGAACCAACAACAAAACAACCAACCTTCAAAATCAAACTCAATCTTCACCTCAACCATCTTTTCGTCCCAAGCCACAAGAATCTATGTTTGAGATTCTTGAGTAGCCCTAATCACAACCAACCCCACCCTTGAAGGAATAATAATCTAATGTTCAGATTCTTGAAACTCATACCTCCTACCTTCACCTTCTCTAGCATTTCCACCTCAATTTCTACCTCCTTAACCCCAAGCTCTACCCAAACCTGCTTCACCCCTTTTGAGCAAGAAGGAAGTTGATGCTTTCACTACTAAAAAAAAGGTTTTTTACGACGGTTAATAAGTGCATTTAATGATGATTATCAACCATCATTTTTTAAAACATCGTTAAAATGAAATTAGTTTTTACGACGGTTATTATAATAATCATCTTTGAATGTAAGAACCTTTCAAAGACGGTTATTAGCTAATAACCGTCTTTGTATGCTGTGTCAGAGTTTACATTCAAATATGGTTATTTGTTAATAACCGTCTTTGAACTGTGTGTCAGAATAGGCATTCAAAGACGGTTATTAGCTAATAACCGTCTTTGTATGTTGTGTCAGAGTTTACATTCAAAGACGGTTATTTGCTAATAACCGTCTTTGAACTGTGTGTCAGAATAGGCATTCAAAGTCGGTTATTAGTTAATAACCGTCTTTGAAAGGTGTGTCAGACTTTACAATCAAAGACGGTTATTAACAAATAACCGTCTTTGAAAGCTGTGTCAAAATAGGCATTTAAAGACGGTTATTTGCTAATAACCGTCTTTGAATGTTGTACCAAATTTTAGATGTAACAGTACAATAAACAGGTTTACCACAAATAACCATATATGCTGAATCATTGTCAACCAGTTTCAACTATTAGTATGTATTTAATAATCATAATTATCTTAAAAATTCATATGAACTGAATCAAGGGGCTGAACATGGAAAGCAGTGGACTTTGATAATAGGTTAGCTTTAACCATAACATCCAAAGAGGGTTCAGTTTCAGAAATCTAATCATAGCAACCTACAAAAAGCTAAAAATACAGCTATAAATGCTAATTACATTGAAATGTTGTGTATATTTATATTTATATGTTTAATTAGCATAAAATATTTGATGTTGCTTATTACAGTGGTGTGCATATTCCTAACAGAGAAAATGAAAGTTGTTATTTAGATATGAATGCATCACAAAAAAAAAATTTGAAAGTACAAAAAATTATTATATGAAAATGAACTAATTAAAGACGTTTATTAGGTATCTACTTATGTCAAAAAATCGTAGAAAAAAGGTGTTCCACTCTTTGAAAAGAAAGAAAATAAAAAAAAAATTTTAGTCAATTGTTTGTCATCCTAAGCTACTTACTTTCGCTAGCATGCACACATATTCGATGGGCACAAATCCTAAGCATGTCTCTCATCCTTATACTATGTACTTTTTCTCTCACCCTTGCAAATAATCTCAATTCTTATACACGTAGTATTTTTTTTCTCACAATTTTTTTAATGACAATTATGTTCAAGTTACAATTAAGCACTAAATTAAATATGAATTTTTTTAAAAAAATAATTTAAATCTTAATTGATCATATTATAAAAGACTTTTGTCTCCTACCTTGCACATAATCTCTATTATTCCTATATACCTTTTCTCAACTCCTACCTAGTTGATCATGTTATTTATTTTAGATATAATTCTGTGCGAAATACTATTTAACACTAAATATAAACATCTTTTTTAAAAAAACTTAAGCCTTAATTTTCCACCTTATAAAAAGATTAAATTAATTCTGAATCCCTATACACTACTAGTATAGTATAGTCTCACACACGCAAGTTGGAATAATTGACTAAATTATCTCCTAAAATTATGAAAAAAAGTGTTTAAAATTATTAAAATATTATCTTAATTAGTTCTTAATTAAAATCAACAAAGAATAGTCATTTCAGTCCAAAAATATTTATCATATTATTCTTTAAAGTTACATATATAAAATAATAAATTTCAACATATTAAGTTGCAAAGAATCATTTTTTGGTTCCCTTGATCATCTTAGACCATCAAAATGAGATGCAAAGAAACACGTGAAATACACTAATATACAAAACATGAAGAGAGACATAGAGAGTAGTGAGGCAGAAACATAACACACAAGACTGCAACGGCAGCCAAAGGCACTATTGATTCTAACATTTGTTGGTGCCAACATTCTCTACACGATAAAAGCTTCCAATCTCTTACCATTTTTAATCCTTGTTTTTCTCTTTCCCTTCTTAATCCTTTACCAATTTCTACATACCTCACCCAACCAAATCCAGGCCTAGCTTACCTAATTGAGCAGCTTTTTCTAGAACCACTCTATTAACTCTCTTTTCATTACACTCCAAACCCCCAACAAGTCTCCTTTTTTTGTCTTTCTTGTCATTCACACACAAGTTTTTATAAGCAATCACAACATTGAGTAGGCAACAAACTCACCTTAGAACAAGTAAATAATAAAACACTACTATAAGTGTGGAACATGGCAAGTAGTGATTAATTGTATAAGTGGGAATTGTCCATAATAAGTTACGGAAAAAAAAAAAGCACAAGGCATAAACAAATTTCTATTAAGTTGACAAAGGGGGAAGGGGGATAATCCACTAAAATAGAAAGATTTCCTAGCAATATAAACTTATTTGCTTGTAATTAAGTGATCTTCACCTGCCATCCTGAAGCTTTAGAAAATATGCCTTGCCTTATGACACAACAATAGCAGATATAGAAGCTGCAACAAAAGTCCAAATGCAAGGTACAAAATCCATTAGAAAACACACTAGAGTAAAACAAGTAGAGAGTAAAACAAATTCGATAAAAATACAAGTGAAATGTGTTGGAGACTCAGAAGTCCCAAAATTAAAATAAAATAACTATAAAATTATACATGGGGTTGCAAATTCAAGTTGCCAGAGTCCATTGCACTGAAAACCTGACACAAATGACAAAACAAAAGAAGATTCTAAAACTCAATGAAAGGGGAGGGGATGCTCATCAAGGTTAAGGATAATTGGGTCCAGAGCACATCCCTGTCATAAAACAAAAAAAAATGGTAACAATAGCACTGTTATATAGCAAGCTCATTATTTTCATTGGCAAGTTTATCTACTTGTGCATCATCCTCATTATTGAGGTAAAAAACACTACATTTTTTTTGTATAATGTGAATTAAGGAACATAAAATATGAAAACATGTATTAAAAATTATGTATGTGATAAAAGTGATTAGTAGACTTCCAAGACAGATTTTGTTAATGGGAGCCATTAGGTTCAATTCATTACAAACAAAATCAATCAAAATGAACTTGATAAAAGGTCAAGAAAAGGAACAATAGTTGGCAGTTGAAAATGTTAAGCACAAACCTATGTCATGCGCAAAATTATATTTCGTATCTATTGTACTAGAGGAAGGTTTTGCTTTCATGGGAGATTCAAGATCAATAAAACCATTTGTAGAAATGCATCAAATTCAAAGACGGAAAAACCTCATAAAAACTTTGCTTTTTCATTCATAATTAATTGAATTAGTTGTTAACTATGTTTGTACCAACTAGAAAACCAACCACTTGTTTGATTTTTTCAAGTGATCTCTGACTCACCTCAACTTAAGCAACTCTGGACCTAGTCTAAAATTGGGTGGGGATTTTAATCTACGAATACATGGTAGTTGCTATGATTCTGGAATCAAAAGGAAAGAAAAAACAGTTTATTTCACAAGTGATATCTGTGTCTTCACACGTGCTATTTTCTATTCTCCGATGACGTAATTACGTGCTATCATGTTACACTTGTAATAATCAATAACAATTGAAAGTGACATGATAGTGATTCAAATTAATAAAAAGAAAAGAAAAAACAGTTTATTTCACAAGAAAAATTGCATTGAACTACTCTTAATCAATAGTAGTACTTTATATACTAAAAAGTATAACTTCAAGTATCCAATTATTTTGTGTTATATCTCTTAGCTAGGGCCGAAAATTTTTCTTATAAAATGGGTTATCAATATCATGACTTACATCATATAATAGTTCTTTTTTCTCTAAAGCTTATAAATTTTGTTAAGTGGAGGTGTATTCAATCCTGAATTTTAAAAGTTTTTTATTAAAAAAATTACAATTTTTAATCGAACTTTTAAATAATAAAAATAAGCCTTATTGCTACAAAGTCATAACTTCTAAGTAACAAATATTTCAAAAATAAATATCATGTGAAGATTTAAGACTTATTTGTTAAAGCTTTAGAGAATAATGGTTCTAGGAAAATCATATATTTGAAAAACTCTTGCAGAATTTTTTTCAAGGAAAATGATATATTTCTAACAATAAAATCCTTCTCCTATTTTACAAAAAAAGTATCAAAAAATAGATATATTTAACGAGGAGGGATGAAATTATTTTAAGAATAATATTTAGTCTTTATTTCAACCATTCATTTTTTTTAAATTCAATAATCTTATAGAACGATATGGTATAATAGATTTAGAAACAAACTACCTAATAGAGAACCCAAATATTTTCACTTGTTCCGTGAATAAAAATTACGTAAACTCTTTTTCTTATACATTTATTTTTAGTAGTAATTTTTATTGTTACCATTGTTTATTGCTTAACTTGTTAAACATTCTTTAATTTTTATTATTTCTATTATTTTATAGTACACCAGTACACTCGTTTCTCCTTCACGAGGATTGAAAATATTATTTGTCTTAAATATTAATATAGATTTCTGTTTTATGTTAACAAAGCTCAAGTATAATATTTTTAAAATGTAATTTTATATATCTAGAAAGGTATTTATCTGCACGTGACTAGAAATGTATTTATCTAGAAAAGGTCAAGTAATTTTTACATGGTTATTGAGGTTCACATAGGGGATACGAATTTTGTTTTTATCACTTTTGAGGTTTGTACAATATTTTTTAACAAGAAGCATGAATGTATTATGAAAATTCAGAAATTGTAACATATCCAGCAGAAAAGATGTTTATTTATAGTCCAAACATAAGATAGAAAAGATATTTTCTTAAAAGCAACTAGATGCATCATATAAAAAAGTATCCAATAACTCTAGTTATGCATAGAATCAGATATTCTTTTTTGGCTTCCTAAGCACTCTAATATGACTGAAATCTTCAAAAGTTCAAACTGAGACTTCAATTCAATCCTCACACTTCCACTTGGTAGATATACCACTCAATTATTAGTAGATACTTATTGTTCTATTATTTCTAAATCTTCAGGAATACTAAAGGGTGATCAAGAAAGGACTCTCACAAGGTCCTCTTACCTCAGTGATTATGTCTAAGGCAGCATCTTGAGGAGGAAGCTAACCTGAATAGCCAAATTGCACCAAATTGCACCAAATTGCTATCCGCATTTGAGACTGGAAAAGTCAAGCTTTTTTGTAAAACAAAACTTCAAGCGGAAATTTAAGATGGTACAAGTATATATAGAAGTGGATTGATTATGAAGGTAGCTGAATCAAATGCTTTAGCTCTATCAATTTTTTTAAAGGAAAGTGAGCATTGGCTAGAAGGGAAAGACTAGAGAGCAAAGAAGGATCAGGAAGGCTCCTTATAGGGATAGCTTCATTTTATTTTAATGGTTATCAGATCTAGAGTTGTAGTTGCACTCACTATATGCTATGGGAACTAAAATCAATATATAAGAAACCATATAGAGCACTAAGTCACAGCTAGATTCCATCTATGTTGTCCAAATATCTATCAATTTTCTAAATGTTCCCATGTTCAATAGAAAAAAATTGGAATGTTGTACCTCTGAGAAAAAATCATCCAAACTCAGCTTATAAGAAAAAAAATAATGTTGTATCTATCAATTGGAATGTTGCTTCCCTCTGGCTTTCAGAGCAGCAGGAACTGTTAAATGAAACATCATAATACATTAATTGAAATATACCTTTCTTGGAATATATCTCATAGAATATTATTGCCAGAAACAAAAATGGGCATATTATAATTATAATAGCAAAACAAATTCAGGGTGGGGAGGGAAGGGGCATTGCAGTTTATCAGGGTCCAGAACTAAGAATATACCTAAGTAATCCAATAACCGGTTGTAAAGCTCCAATGAGAAGAACTTCTTTCTTTATATTAAGTTCATTCACCAACCACAAACTTATTGTATTTTTTCAAAAAAAAATTGAACCGGAAAAGCTTAAAATACAATTAGCAAAGCAATGAGCCAATGATGATGTACCTCAAGATCACAATAACTCGGCTAACGTCACAGTTGTGTCAATGCATACATATATTAATCAATTGTCATTTATAAATGCACATGATCCAAATAATACCATCAAGACATATGAATTGCCAGCTACTATATAATTTAGTAGTAGTATTTTTTAAATCGGAATATCATCACACTTGCAAGTAAGATCAAAGACAATTGGAAAAGTTATTTATAGTCAATTTCTATATTATCTTATTTTTTTAAAAAATAATAATAAAAAAATACAATAAACTCTAGTTTAGTCAATGTATATATTGACAATTGACTATCAAAAGGACCTAGCTTGCTCTAGATATATATATTGACAATTTGGCTGATATAGCCCAATTAATATCATTTATATTACTATAAATTTTTATATATTATTTTGGATAGCAGATGCTTATGATTAGAAATATGCATGCATATACTTTATGCTTAATACTGGATGAGTAATTTATTTGACATGTGGATATTTTAATTGGAATCACGGATCGGCAATATAGTAGCGTTATTATCATATCTTATTTTGTTGCTAATGCATAAGAATATAAAGAAGAATCACAATTATTTTACTGATTTATACCTAAGTAAATTATTTTACTGATTCAAATCTCTTGACTAAATAGAGGGATTATATCAAATTCAACAAGTATAATTCAAAACCAAATATGTAGGCAAAAAAATAAAATTTATAAGGCCTTCTTTTGTTTTGCTAGAAAACTCAACTTAAGAACATAGGAATAGTATTCCCCTATGTAGCTTGTTATGTTATATTCTGTGAGAGTTGAAGAGGTTCAGCATAGCAGTGCATAATATGAATTCACTCAAGCAGTCCAATTTGTACAAATGATTTATTCAAGTAGTTGTTGGTGCAATAAAGTTTCATTCAGTCATTTTATCAAGCAGTTTGCAATCAGTAACCCTGTCTGTGATTCCAAAAAATAGCTCTAACAGCTTTGAAACCAAGTTAGTTCAAACATAAAAGCAACAAAAAATAATTATAATATGAAATGAAGCATACAATACAACAACAACATCAAAGTAGACAAAGACGCAAAACCAACAATATAGTTAAGCCCAAGTGATTCATACCCACAAAAAGAGACGTGTTGATGTTTGTGGAGCTTTCCTTGCACGCAACATGCCACGGTAATTGACCAAGTTCAGTCTTGGTGAATAATGAGTAGCAAAAAAAGGAGAAACACAGTCATTAATAATTCATTTCTTTAACATTATAGAGTATAGTATAGGCATCTTCAATTTTCTACGCATCATTCCAAATCTTGTACACGACTACCTGATCACAAAATTATCAATCTAGAAATGAGGAAAAAGGCTTGGTGTTGCCCTGCATTGCTGAAAATATAAATATACATATAAACGAGAATATTAAACATCTTTCTAAAGTAGAAAAAAAAAAGTGGCATAGTTTATTGGACTTTGTTGTGGCCTATTTGAAATCAAATTATATATGATTTAGAATCACATTAAAATGTCAACTGACATGATTTTAAGTCAATATCTACATATTTAATTTAATTTTAAATTAATTTGGAGTTAAAGTTCATCTAACTTCAAAATTAATTTTTTAAGTTCACCAGAAATGGTCACCCAATGACAACACAGGCAAGCAGACAAGTTACCTTGTGAGCAAGAGAGTAAGCCATTGCTCTTTCTCTTTTGAAAGCTCCTTCTTGCCTCATTTGTATCTTTGTCTTAATGTCTTCCAACGTTCCTCTGCTGTCACACCATCCTTCCTACAAATTCCATTAGATACAATACCACACCACAGGTAAATGATGAAACACAAGCTTGTATGGGTGAGTTATAAATTATAATACCTCAGCTTGCTTCAAAAGATCAAGTTTACTCCGTCACACGTTGAGCAAGTTCTGCACAGCTTGCCCCTCTATAGACATCCTCACACGACTAGCTCTTACTCTGGCCTGAACTCAAACCAAGGCCTGCATGCACCTTAATGTCACCGCTGCCTGCTTCCTCACATGTCTCCCCCCGAACAAGTGCTTGAATCCTCACCACTGCCTTCAATGCCCTCAAAGCCCTTCTTGCCTGCAATTACCACACTAGTGATGTCGAAATATAAGGTTGGTCTAGTGGTAAAGGCCGAACGCAGAAGGAAAAGAGGGAGAGGCCATATGTTAGAAACTAACAATCCTAACAATTAATATTTGTCTATAAAAAAATAGTGAATGTAAGATGGTATACCAAGAAGGCGCGGAGCTTGGACTCATCCAGATCGCACTGAGTGGAACCTTCAACGCTGCTGGTGACGTCGAGGAGGCGGTGGCCGCCCTCGGGGATGAAGGCGTCGGCATAGAGAGAGAGCCCACGGAGGCAAAAGGCAGCGAAGAGCGTGACGTCGACGGGGAACAACTGGGGGAGCGCCGTGAGAAGGAGGCAGAGGAGGGTGGAGAGTTGGGAGAGCGAGGCAGAGACGGAGAGGCATTTGGCCTTTGGTGCGAGGAGCGAGACGCGGGCGGAGCCTCTAGAGGGATTGGGGGTTAGGGTTCCTGGCTGTGCTGCGCATGGACCACTCTCACATATATATCTAAGGCTTTTGTTTTAATTGAGATAACGACGGTCTTTTATTAAGACTCGTTGTTATTGTTATCACTAACACACATTCTAAGGCGGTTTTTTCTAATAACCGTCTTAGAATGTGTCCTTTTTGTAAAATAATTACAAAAATGCCACCGGTTAATTTTTTAAGGCGGTTCCAAAATAACCGTCATAGATCCGCTGTCGTAAAATCCCACATTTTTAGTAGTGTTTGGCTAAGGCAAAAAAGAAGTCTCTAGCTAAATCAAGGAAGAAGGTTAAGCTTCACAAAACCCTTGAAAGAAAGGAAGCCATTTAGTTGGATGATTCTTGCCTTAGAATAATCTTTGTCTATTGAAGAGCATAAGAGGAAATTGGCTTTGGATACAAGACTTGTTTGTTGCCTTGGCATGAAAGGTTTCTAAAGACATTACAGAAAATGTTGTTCTAAAATCTCTGAAAACTCTTATCGCAACATGGGCCACGACGGGATGGCGAAATAAAAAATTAGATAAACAAATTGTTTTCCAAAAAATGGAAAACTTACTTAGGGAGTCGCCATCAATGTTTATTTAAGAAAAATGTCGGTAAAACAAAAAAAAATAAGGAATGGTCTATGATATGAAAAAAAGGATTCGAGAGTCGTTTACGCAAGGGGAATGTATTAACACCCCACGCACCCATCATGAAGACAAACATCCTTTAATCGAGTATGCTAAAAATAAAGTGACTTTTTAATGATTATCTTCCTTTGAGAACATCCATTATGTTTTATTTTATTTTATTTTATTTGGGTCGACAAGGGATTTGTCTTTGCTCCTACGTATCGTTAGGTGCAATGAGGAAATAAGACTTACATAGATCTTTGTAGAAAAAGAGCTTGGGTGTTGGGTTGATTTTATTTTATTTTGAAATATTTTTGTGGTAAACTTTGTGAAGTCAAGCAAGTCGGAGATCCAACATGGGATTCACAAAATTTACTCACACTTTATTGAAACACTGTCATGCAAGTCGAGGACCCAACATGAAGTGCATGTAACATGAAAAAGGAGAATTGAGTGATCATTCATTTGAGAATGTTACCATTTTTAGAAAAGACTTTAGTTTTGTGGTAAAATTTATGAACTCAAGCAAGTCGGAGATCCAGTAAGTCATTCACAAAATTTACTCACACGTGATTGAAATACCACCAAGCCAAGCAAGTCATAGACCCAGTATTGAGTGCACAGAGCATAAGTGTATACTAAAGAATGCTAATGCGGATTTAAATAAATAAATAAATAATTGGCATAGTGATAGGAAATCAAATAAATAAAATAGGAATAGAAAGGGATAAAATATAACTAGAGAACACTTAGTAATTAAGGATGCAGGATTGAAACGTGGGAAAAATAAGATGAATAACGATACATTGAAAATACATTATTAATTAAACTAACTTACTAGGCAAATGATAAATAGAAAATCACAATGAAGAATAAAATAAACGATAGAGACAATAAAATTAAATAAAGAGTTACCCACTAATATTTATAATTATTACTTTTTTGTCAAAGTCAAAGAGTTGACTTTGACTTTGTCAACACTGACAGAGTGCTGATATGGCGGGCTTAGTCACCATCCTAAGTGACAGGGTGCATATATAAAGGAACATGGTGTAACCATCAGTAATTTTATTTCACTTCACAAAAAAATGGGTTACGCCCAAAATGAAAGTAGGTGTATGTGTTGAAAAAGGGAGTGTAAATAGCAAACTTCATTTTATTTCAGACTCTACAAAAACAGGCTATGCCCAAAAGGAAAAGAAAGGTGCATTTGTTAAAAATGAGGTGTAAATAATGTTTTCTATTTTATTTCAAATTTGCAAAAATGGGCTAGGCCCAAAACGTTAAAGGAATGCAAGTGTTAAAAGTAGGTGTAAATAATGCTTTCTATTTTATTTCAGATTCACAAAAATGGGCTAGGCTCAAAACGTAAAAAGGGATGCATATATAAGAAAGGTGGTGTAAAAAAGCAATGTTCATCTTTCTTTTTTTTAGGGTTAGGGTTGGAACCGGGTCAAGGCGATCCGGCCCAACCCACATTTGGGAAACATGGTTGGCAAAACCCTGCGTGCCTCATCCCCAAAAATGCACAAACAAAGGGAGAAGCCACCACGAAGGGTGGCATGCCCCCTGACACCACTGCTGTAGGGTGGCACAACATGAGTCCGCCACGGGGACGACAGCCGCGGGGCAGAAGAGGCAATGCAAACGAAAAGAAGAAAAAGAATGAAGGAGATGACAAATGCATGAAAACCCAAAATGAATGTTGTTGGACAAGTGACCTTAAATAACTTAAGAGGGGGTGAATTAAGTTTCAAAATTTTTCCCACTAACAAACTTTAACCCTTTTTTAAATGACATATGATAGGCTCATAATGCAGAAGAAGAAGAAGAAGAAGAAGCAATTAATTTAATAATGTTCTTTTAATTGCACAAGACAAAGTAATTTTCAATAAAATAACTGAGATAAGGGAAGAGAGAAATGCAAACTCAATTTATAATGGTTCGGCCACTTCTCATGCCTACGTCCAGTTCTCAAGCAACCCACTTGAGATTTTCCACTATCTCTGTAAATCCTTTACAGACTTTGAACACACATTGGGATCCTTCTCCCTTGTGTTCAATATTCTCACAATCCAAGAGACAACCAGTCTCTTGATTACAACTAAGTTTATGAGATGAACAGAAAGATTCATCTCCTTTAGAGTAGATGATACAATTGAAGATTTTAGAAGAATTCTCAATAGATTTGCAAGTGTTTGGCCAGTAGTTATTTAGAGAGCATTTGACAATTAAGTTCTCTTAGAACATCTCTCTCTTTTGCTTTTCGAAGTCAGACACACATATATATAGGCCCATTGTGTCTTTTCAAAATGGTTTGAAGAGATATGTTTTTCAAAAATCTTTTTTGAAGTTTTGTCACTGGTAATCGATTACAGAATTCTAGTAATCGATTACACAGTTATATTTTGAAGGATCATGACTTTTCAAAGTGTTTTCTGAAGTGTTGTTAGTGGTAATCGATTACATGACATTTGGTAATCGATTACAAGATTTAAAATTCAAATTTCAAAACCCTTTTTGAAAAACTCATTTGAAATCTTGTCTCTGGTAATCGATTACAATACCTAGTAATTGATTACTAGCACCTTTGAGTTTGTTTGAAAATAATTTGTTGAGGCCAAAACTTAGCAACCAGTGAGATTCTTTTAACAAATAAACTAAGACCTTATCTTTTTCTTGATCTTATTTGCTTGACCTTGAATTAATCTTGAAGCAATCTCTTTTTGCTTAACCTTGAATGTTTCTTGAAGCAATCTTGTTTGATTATACTTTGGCATCATCAAAATATGTATTCATACATTTATATTCTCCCCCTTTTTGATGATGACAACCATTATCAAGTAAATTCTTTCTGACATCATCAAAACCTGCATGATTCACAAATGCAACACCGAAAAAAAAATAGAGATTCACCCACAGAAACCTCGCCAACGGACAAGGTGCTCACTGGCAAGCTAGGATGAAACAAAGGAGGAGATCAAGAATAAAAACAAAGAAGAAAGAAAGAATGGGGAAGAGAAGAAGAGGAGAGGAAGGGAGGAGAAGGAAGCGCGAAAGAGTGAGGGAATGAGAGGTTTCTTGGTGACCCCTCTGTCTTCTCTAACAGCATGGTTAAATGGTGCGATGTAATTGGTATGTTTTCTTCCTCGAGATTCATGTTCCCTCTGTCATTAATTCCCAGACTTTTCTCCTTTCCACTTTTATACGTTGTGTCCCCTCTCTTGACCTAATGAGTTCTCCTTAAGAGTCCAATAGGTCACAATTTTTTGTTTACGTTTTCTTTCCTTTTTTTTCTTTCCTTTCTTTTGTTTTTCTATTGTTCCTTTTTTTCTTTTTTTTTTTTGTTTTCTTTTCTTTATTTATTTTTGTTTTCTTTTTTCTTTTTGCCTGGACAAAATCAGGATCTCACAACTCTATATGTTAAAGAAGTCCAGACAAAGTCTACTAAGGAGGCCACCATCATGGATGTAGATGGTGAGTCTATACCTGAGAAGGTTATCATTAACTCTACGAAAGCTCACTCTAACAATGAGCAAAAGAGGGTTGAACTTGAAGAGTTGGAAAGAATACAATTTGCAATAGAGCATGGAGCTGAACTCGTGTCTCTGCTGCTAAAAAATGAAGTTGTGTTGCAGCAAGAGGTTAGAGCTGAGGATATGGGTCCATAAGACAAGGAAGCTCTGGAGGAGGCAATGCTTCAGTCTATCTTTAAACCATTTCTTAGTGAACATGAGATGATATTATGGAGACAGACTTGAGTGCTGAAAGATTCTATTCAAATCCAGAAGATGATAAGCAAGTTGTTGCTTCTTTATTTGAAGCAACAAACGAAGCTCAACTTCTCAAAATAGCATAAATATGTGGCACATCTACATCTATATCTATAAAAGCCATGAAAGTTAGTATGGAACATAGGAAGAAGGTTCAGATTGTTGTTGAGACTTATTTAATAACTAATACCTTCTCTAGAATCGAGATATGATTGACCAAATCAAATCAAAGACCTCCAGAATGGATCCTTCCTTACAGACCAAGACCTTAACCTCCACTTATTCAACCTATAGATCCTAATGTAAATGTTAGACTCTTCTCTAGCTTCAAAGGCTATGAAGTCTTGGACTAACAAACATGCAATAGGGTCTGGAAGGAAAAAGGTGATGTTGGGCCTCATATCTTGGATCCTAAAATGCAGCAATTGAAACTTGACAAGCTTAATCTGGTCAAACTTTGGAAGCAAGGATTCCTAGGGATTGATCCCTTGTACTATCCTATTGGGAAACACTTCCCGAAGAAGAAGTAAATGTTCATGGCTTGTATAGGGAAAGGAAACCAGTTTTTAAGGAATGTCCCATCAAACACACTTCTCCTCCAAACCCAAAAAGTCTCATTTTTTTAACACAAGTCAACTACTAGAAAGGTGTATCCTCTTGGTGGCATGATCTGGAAAGGCAGAGAAGCAGAGCCTTATGAAATGCCCTTCTCCACTACCCTGGATCTTCAACAATTAATGGGACTCCTGTGTGTAATGAATGTTGTTCTTCCTTCGGAGGGCACCGAGATTGAAGAAACCTTCTAGGTTAAAGATATGTCTTTGGAAGCCTTTGAGGAGAGTCCAACTTTTCAAGAACGGAAGAAGACAGAATATGGACCTGAACTGAGAATAAAGTTGCTTGTATATAGAGAAGAGATCAGATCAGATCAAGACAAACTTCCTTATGTTGGGTCTCATATAGAGAAGAGGGAAAACAAACAAGAAAACATATAAGAGCAGACTTACAATTTAAAGTAATAATATTTAGAGAATGGAAAAATTAAATCTCATTAAAGATAGCATGTGATAATCCAAGTGCTACAAAATGGAAAAACATATTTATGGAAGATTGTTTTATTTAGGCGTTATTATGTTATTCTTAGAAATTTTAGAATTTCCTGGTGTATAAGAGTTTTTTCATTATTCTTATGTTCTATGCTCTTACGAAAATATTATATTATGATTTTCCGTTTTAATTTAATTAGTATTTCACATTATATGAAAATAAATCTAAATTAGGATTTTATATTTAATTATGATTTATGTATGAATTTAATTATCTTGGAGTTACTAGTACCCTTTAGATGCCTTATGTTATTCACACCTTTGGCATAATTGTAATAGTAAGATTTCCTTTCTATCAGATAACATTTGAGATACTACTACTAGTCAGGAAAGTACACTCGAAAGAGTCCTCAATTACTCACGATAAGTTATCGTGACAATTTTATAAATCATAATTTAACACCTGGCAATAAAAGCAACTTCACTTTGCTTCTAATATGGATAAGATCTTTACTAATTTGTTAGAAGCTTCACTATTGATGCCCAACCCTAGGCGATTTCTTTATACTAACCTGTCCAGGTGTGATAAGTCCCTTCTCCTCTGCATCAGCAATCATACTATAGGCAATCCTATATTTATAATGTACATCGTTGGAACAAATCACAAAGTCAAAAAGGAGTCTTTAGGGAAAATAAAAGGCTCTGTATGATTTTTAATTTTGGCTCAAGGTATAATCAGTTCTATTCTACCTATTAGATAAGGCTAAGGTAACCAGCACTAATATTGAGAGTAATATGGATAGTATCCAAGGAAAAAAAATGAATGCAAAAGTGTGAGTGTCAGAAAAAAAAAATATCAAAAGACATACCTGAGAAAAGCAGAGGGACTGCATCAAAAGCTCAAGCTGGAATTCTGCAAATTAATGCTAATAGTTGGATCATTGTGCAAGCAATGATATACCTAAAGCTAGGATATTTAATGATAATTCAAGGAGACACAGATCAACATAAAAAGACCATGTGCAAGCTAAAAACAAACCAATATCTTTAATACAAAGAAATATAGTGGGGACTGCATTAATTACAAATGCTTCTCCTGATACTCCTTCTATAAAACGCTCTCCTCCAAAGAATACACGCTTTGCGCCATCATCATCCCTAAAGTTTGATCCCTCTTAAGAGTAGCCTAATGCAGCCTCTGTGAACATGTCGGAATGAAGTAAAAGATCAATAGACAAAGATTGTCCTGCCCAGAAATGAGAGAATTGTTATATGGTAATACACATATAAGCAACATAGTACCCTCAAAATTGAGAATATAGCAAAATATAATTTTATGAAAGAATGATATTCTTGTAATGAAAGGAAATCTATGACATAGAAGAACAATATGAAGGATATAAAATCACACCAATACAGATTACACACTGATACATTAAAACTAGTGAAGGGGAGGATATATTACTTTGAAGACATATATGTACTTGTTACTGCAGAATTTCCGTTCTTCCTTAAGATTTACAACCTGATAGGAAAAATTCTTCAATCAAGTGCTATATGCAAGTAGAATCAGAAACTATTGTAAGCCTGAGTTACTTACTTATAGACCGAGAAGGCCACATAATTAATGTTACTTTAAACAGTATGCAGAATCATATTTTGCAAGTGAAAAGAAGGAAGTAGCTATTGTAACATCCCAATTTTTCGTAAATAAATTTAAAAAGTTTTTTAGAAAAAAATAAATAAATAAATAAATATAGAGCAAATAATAGGCTGAGTACCCTAGATATAAATAATTATGTTAAGTCAGCTGTCTTCTTTTGGCCTCATTTTCGTTTTTCCCCTTCTCCTCTCAAAACTCTTTCTTTTCCCCGCAGCCCATCAAACCAGTCTCAGAAAAACGACGATCTCGAACCCGTTCACCGTTGGATTGTCGTGAAATTTGAGTATCATGTTCGTAACACAATTCCGAACATTCTCACCGTTGGGAATTTCGATATCATGTCTGAACTGAGAGAAACACCCTTCGCATTGTAGCCTTTTTCTTTCCTGCAGAAACCCAGAGCTGTCTTGGTAAAACTACGATCCCAGTTTCTTTAACCGTTGGATTATTGTGAAATTTGGATATGTTGTTCGAAATTCAATTTCGCACGCTTCCACCGTTGGGATTTGCGAGATAATATTCTTGGAGGGAGAAAAAGGAATCGCATGAAGACAGCACAAGTGGAGGTTTCAATCTCTTCTCCGTCCACGTTTGGGAATTCTATCGAAGCAGTCGAATGAATAATTGAAAGAATTTCCGGGAACCGCTAGAGATGTTGCTATCGCTGGCTGAAGACACGTGAGCCCGCTTAGAGGTAAGGGATGAGTTTATCGCAATTGGGGATTAGAATGAACATGTGTAGGGATCCTTAGAGAACTAAATTTGGGTTTATTTTGGGATGTTTATTGAATTATAATTTTCTCTTTATGATTATAAATATAATATTATTGTGTTCTATGTACCAATTGATGTCCAGATGAGAATTGATTGATAAACTTGAGTGCTCTTGATGTCTGTGTTTAACCCATGAATTTGATTAATTGATTGTGATATAATTGTGAGAAACTATTTCAGGGATTTTACACCCCATGCTGTGATGAAATCTTTTGTATAAATTGTTATGTTGAGGTTATGAAATGATGATTCAAACTATGAGTATGTGATAAATTGAACATGTGACGGATGATGAAATACATGTGTATTGAGATGAGATGTGTGTATTGAGTTGTGAACTATGAACTGTGCAATCACACAATTGTAAGACCCTTTAAGGGCGACGAGTATTGTGATGGGATCCACTGTGGGAATCCGACGAGTTAAAATGATTTTGAAAACAATTGAGTAGATGTGTGTATTGCATAGTTCATAGGTAAAGTGTACATGATTCATGAGGTGTGATAACATGTTAAATTGAGATTATACCATTGTGATTGGGATTAAGTGTATGTGATAAATTGAGTATGTATATGATTGAGATATATATGTGCATCGAGTTGTGAACTATGAATTGTACAATCACACGATCATAAGCCCCTTCAAGGGCGACGAGTTAATGCTAAGTCCCTTTTAGGGCGACGAGTTGATGTTAAGTCCCTTTTAGGGCGACGAGTTGATGCTAAGTTCCTTTTTGGGCGACGAGTTAATGTTAAGTCCCTTTAAGGGCGACGAGTTAATGATAAGACCCTTAAAGGACGACGAGTTAAAATTATTTTGAGAACAATTGAGGAGTCGTGTGTTTTGTACAGTTCATAGATAGAGTCTGTGTGCTAAAATAATTTTAGGGGTTGGACCTAAATCAGGAGGGAGAGGCCCTGACGGACTCTTCGGAGTGTAGGCCTTGGGGGTCACCGGGTTTGAGTGCTCCTTTAAGCCTATGTTGATCTCATATGGTTGAAGCATTCTCGCAAAATATCGTGACCCTGACTGGTCTCCCTATGATCTTACTTAGTGAGAGTGACCTGACAAACCCATTGTGTGGTGTGTCTTGTTATGTACTCCTAAGCGCCCCAGGGTGGTTTTTCACTGACATGGTACCACATTGCATATAGGCTTGAGTCTTAGCATAACTGTCGCATACGCTTGCTAATTGTTTATTATGAAATTGATGTGTTATTATGTCTTGATCGGAGTGTGTGATTTCTGTGTATAGTGATTGATGATTGAAAGGTGTAATTGATGGATGAAAAGTGTGATTGATGAATGACAAAGTGATGAAATAATGTGAGATATGCTAAGTAAATTGTATTTGGCTACTATATGTTGTGTTGTTTCTCTCTAGTAGTTAGCAATGTGATAACTCACTCCCGGTTTGCTGTTTGTGTTTGGATCCTGTGATGATCTTGAACTTTGTGTTCGGGGGAGCAGATGAATAGGTGGATGACTATGAAGAACTTCATGCTAGAGGACACGGGAACACAATGCTCTGATAGGATGTGACATTAAGATATAGGTTCTATATTAATTGTATGAAGACCTTGTTGAGTCGAGAATACTTTATTATTTATTTGGACAAGTTTGAATATGATGTAGAAGAAAATGAATGTGAGCCT
Source organism: Glycine max (assembly GCF_000004515.6). Classification (NCBI taxonomy): domain Eukaryota; kingdom Viridiplantae; phylum Streptophyta; class Magnoliopsida; order Fabales; family Fabaceae; genus Glycine; species Glycine max. Next base: position 42,021,261 of record NC_016088.4, read on the forward strand.
TTTTCCCCTTTGAAAGACTTGTTTAAAAAAAATGTTTTAAAAATACTTTTAATTAATATTTAAATTTTTTTTATTTCTTATTATTATATATGTGAGGGATAGAGGGTGTCACAGCTATGGTCCTTACTTACTCCTGTGTCCTGATTCATTAATGCAAAAGAATATTTTAAGGATTTTGCAAGCTTCTTCCTCAGAAAGTTCATAGGTTTTCTAGTGAACTCTTCACGCCAGATTACAAGTAGTGACTGAAGAAACTCTACATGTTCAACAATTGGCCAATTTGGAAAACGAATATCATCACATAGGTTCCTGAGGTAATAACAGTGATACCACATTTCATCTCTCAGCTTTGGGTATGTCACTGGAGGCATGAGGGCGTAGTCATATAAAACATGGCAATGCTGTGACAGTTTGTGCGGAAAATCACTAAGATGCTGCAAAACTTGATAAAAAGCAAAGGAGAATGGATTCAATTTTACTATGTAAATATCATACTAGTAACCCAGTGAATATACTATTATAAAAATTGAGGAAAAATAAAACTCATCAGGGTGGCTAAGTTTAGATTACCTGACGAATTAGATTTTCTGCCCTCATTTTGTGTGTCCATATTATCTCTGGGGTGTCAGAATCAGAAACCATTGCTGCAGCAAATGCTGCTGGACCACTACGCTCTAGTACGTACAACAAAGATTTAGGGAGAAGTCCACCAAGAACACTACGTTTTGCCAAAGGCAATGAAATTGAAACTGCAGTCTCTTCCCACCATGAAATGCTTGATGGACATGGGTGACAGAAAAGAGTTGCCCAATTGAAAATAGACCAGACCCCAGTGCAAAATATGTACAGACAGACCATAGCTTTGGGATTCCGTGTAACAATGGCCTTATGCAATGCAGCAGCCTCAACAATACTTGGTTCCCCAGAAAGAAAGGCCTGTCCCCATAAGATGCAACTTTTAATTTTTGTATTTATTTGTATCTAATTAAAATAATTAAGGAATCTAGACATAAATGTATTTTGACTTAACAATCTCCCCTTTTTATGATGCCAAACAAGTACAAATTTAAAAGTTGAAGACAAATTTATAAGATACATCAGTTAAGAGTAAATCAGTCTTATCTGATGTAGAAGAAAATATAACATAGGCATCATAAGACTTTGAGATAAAGTCTGTTAAAACTTCCTAAAACATTTCAGTTTATTCATAAAAAGAATTTTCATATCAAGGAGATGCGTTTTGAGTACATAGAAGAAAATGAATACAAGAAAAACATTAGAGATTTAAGTAACTAAAGCTTCCCTGGATTGATGTTTTCTTGAGATTTTAGCTCCCCTCAAATTATGATTCCAGCTTCAGCTTTTTACTTTTTCTCCCCTTTTTGCTTGGCAGTAGCAAAATCCTCATCAAGCTTCCTAAAGAACTCCTCACCAAAAGAATCAGAGTCTGATGACAAATCAATAGGAACAAGGAAGGGTACGCATTGGACTTCCAGGAGGGGAAGGACTTCTTGGAGTTTCCCAACCACTAACTTCTTGTAAAAGAAGTCTACAATTAGATGCTGCCACTTCACAGCTTGATCTTCAGCATAGCGTCTATCATCCAGAGCTTGAGCAAATGCTTTCCTCGTTCTAAGCAACTCAAGCTCAATTCTGCTAACATACTCACTTGATGGAGGGGGATCATACACTTCAAGTGCAAGAGCATCAGGATCATCAGTAGCTTCAAATTCAGAATCAACTTCCTTAATGTTAGGTGCAACATGATGGGTGAAGATGACGCTGGAGTATGGTAGATACACAATGAATGAGAAAGTGCGATCAGACACAGCACAAAACAACATGACCCATGAACATACCATGTTGAAAAGTGTTTCTTGAGTGAAACAAGTGTGATTCGAAGTCTGATAGCAATGTCCATTCTTAATGTTAGGTTCCAAACTAGAGCAGTTTCAGTCTGTAGAACCTCTTCATGGCAAACCAATCCAGACTTGTATGCCCTATCTTCTTCTTGAGAGCCTTAAACTCATGTTTAAAGAGCCTTCTTCAGCAAGCCTTCACAGATTTGGTTGGTGGATCATCTTCTTCATCATCAATAAGCAACTCCTAGCTTTTATAGCAGTTAGCCTTTTGGTGCAACACAAGATTATCCATTGCTATATGGAACTAAGTGTTTGGAGTGGCTATGCGACAAAATTAGGAACCAAGCGTAAAAGATAAATGAGTATTAAACCTTTCCAAATGCCTTAAGAGGTTAGAAAGTTTAATTAACTACTGACTAAATCTAACAAAATAAAACTATATTTTTAACTGATAACTTCCTAATTATCTCCAATTGGGAAGAATGCTGATGGACTGAGGTATTATTATGTTCTAATTTAGTTAAGAAATACCTTCAAATTAATCTTTATAAAACATGAACAATATTTTCAATTATTTATTAGTTTTTGGGATTGGGTCTGGTTACTCAGGTGTAAATTATTTTTAATATGGTATCAAAATCCATTTAAATTTGATTTCAGCCACTTGCAAATGTCTTACACAATCTTTAAGTTTTGTCTCTAGTCTACTGATATTTGATGTCAAGAGTGAAACAGATTCCAAAATTGTTTTATTAGTACTATTAATTTGAGTTAAAAATAATTTGCACTATAAATGTAGGTATTTATAATTTTTTAACAGAGTTGGTGACAAATTTGTACTGCCAATCTTCTGTCAGAAACAAGTATGTGTATTTGAACGTTGAATGATCCAGAGTTAATGGGTTGCTAAATTAGTAAAGTTATTTACTATATATAGCCCCATCAAGAATGAGGAAGAAAGAAATAAAGTTGCAGACACAGGCAGAAAGAGCAAAAACAGTTATATATCTTGGGAATAGCTTCGTACGCGCCATGATTCGTGAACAACTTGTCGTGAGTGCCATCCTAGTAATTATGTCCAATGGTGCATTATTTTTGTGTCTTTGTGTCGGTGCGCCCTATGGCACATACCTAAACATCAATTTTTATTTATTTATTATATACATAGGTCACCATAAGAAATGTAATAACAAGCAAAATAGAACACCACAATCCTCGCTAGCTAGAGCATTATCATAATGCAAGGAAGGCTGTGCAAAAAATCCAAATATATAAAATCAATCCATATCTAATTTAATTTTAAATTCATTTAAATATTCATTTAAATAGTCTGGTTTTATATTCAAATCTATTTTTTTGGATTTTAAATTTAATCCAATTAATTGGATATGGATTGGATATTTGTTTGAATTTTTAAATCCAATACAATTTTGGGGACGATGATGGCTTGGTTTTTGGCTAACTCCGGTAGGAGCTATTTTTTGATCGATTTCACCTACAGTTATTTTGGACAATACCAATTGATGATTTTTTAAGCCGTCATCGGTTGAGACTATTTTTTTATTAGTGTCGATAAGGATTTTTTCGGCCAACATTAGTCAGAATTATTTTTTGGTCGATGTTGTCCTAAGTTTGTCTGGCCAACATCAACGAGATTATTTTTTGGTCAACATCAATTAGTATTTTTTTTCGATGCTTGACGATATTATTTTTTGGTCAATGTCAGGTAGGTTTTTCGACCGACATCGACCGGGGTTTTTTTGGTCGACATCAAACAAGACTTTTTTTTGCCGACGTCAACTAGGATTTTTTGGCTAACATCGACCAAGAAACATCATCGACCGACATCGATAAAAAAAACCCTAACTAACGTCAGCCAAAATATTCCCGTAATTGACGTTGATCGAAGAAAAGCCTACTTGATATCAACAAAAAATATCCCTAGCCAGTGCTGACCAAAAGAAATAGTCATGGTTGATGTTGGCCAACAAACCCTAACTGACGCCAACGAAAAAATAGTTTCAACCAGCTTCAGCCAAAAAACCTAGCCAACGTCGAGCAAAATATAATATCGACTAATGATGGCAAAAAAAATATCGATGGCAAAAAAAATATCAATGACCGTCGTCGGCCAAAAAAACCTTACTAATGTTGGCCAAAACAATCCTAACTAGTGTTGACAAAAAAATCAGTCACAATCAACGTTAATTGAAAACCCCTAGTTGATGTTGGCCAAAAAATATTATTGACTAAAAATCCTAGCCAACCTCAACCATAAAATAACCCTACCTAAGATCGACCAAAAATATCTTTGATTGACGTCGACCGAAAATACATTGATTGATGTCAGCCAAAAAAAAGTTATGGTTGGCGTCAGTCGAAAAATGTCTGGGCCAATGTCAATCCAAATTACCCTAGTTGAGGTAGGCTAAAAATATCCTAACCAAGATCTATCAAAAATAGTCTTGGCCAAGGTCGATTGAAAATAACTCTTAAATGGACAAGTGCTAAGTTTTTATTTTTTAGCGTTTAATTACTAAAATTTGTAAAAAAATCCTTATTACATTTAAGTTTATATAAATTAGATATGAGCAAATCCATATCCACTTAAATGAATTGGATCTTGAATTCAAATTGTTTTTTTAAAAATTATGGATATAGATTAAAGATCCAATCTATTTAAATAGATATAGATTAGATTTTTAAAAATCCAATCCATACACACCCCTAATGGAGACGTTGAAAGAAAAAAGAAAAGAAAATAAAGTAATATTGTTGTTGTTTATCTATGAGATCTCAGCATTCAATGACTATATTTTTCAGAGGAGAAATCTGTTAAGTAGCACAAACTTTTCAGGAGTACTCCTATACCTATTTATCATTCAACATCTAATATTAAGCATGTCATTGACATTTTAGACTTTTAAAATAAATTATTAAATTGTCATTTTTAACATTAGATTAGCTTCTATTAATTAGCTCAGTCTTTCTTTAATTATACAAGTTAAACTATTAAATAAATATTGTGAGTTAATGCTAATAATATAATATATTATACTAATTAATAAATTATTCCATTAATATAAAATATTGATTTATATTATCAATATATCATATATGCTATTAGTATAAATTTTCAAAGGTTATATTAATAATTTTCGTTACACAAAACTATACTAATAAAGATAATCGTAATTTTGTTATAATATATCTTTATTATATTTTCTCCCAATAAAAAAAATAAGTTAAAAAGAATATATATATATAAAGGACAGAGAATATCCTTCTTTGTTTTGATCGGCTTTGTGGCTTTTAAGGAACAAAATAGTTTTTTTTTTCTAGGGACTGTCTTTGATATGACTTTTATTGTAAACAAGATTAAAGTCGTTCATGGTCATGATTTGTATTAAAAGGGGAGGAAATGGTTGCTTTTTTTTTTCCTCAAAATGGTATGTGAATCTTATATACTGTTAGGCAAGCCTTCATAGCCTTGCTGCTTGCTTCTTTATAAATGCATATGGGTTTTGTACTTTTATCAATTAATAATTTTGCTTATAAAATATTCACTAATTTGTTGATTTTTATAATAAATAAATTTTACTATTTCGATGGTGATATGATGTAATAAAAAAAAGTAAATTTTCCTACACATGATTAATAAGCTAGGATCTATTTATCACTCATATAATTATAATGTATGGCAATAAACTTGTACAGTTATATTTGGGTTATTTTTTGTATAAAAATGGTTCCCAAAAAGCTTATTTGTTGTTTGGTAAAGAGACAACTTCGGTTCAATGAATAATTTGGACAGCACATTGTTTTTGTAAAAACCGGGGGTTCTATAATCGCAATGTTCCAAACCGTTTGGTACTGATATAATAAAGTGCTATTCTAATATTAAAGAAACAACGCAGGAATTTGACTCTATTATTACTACAAGAGGAAAACTAGTTAACTCTTTTGGAAAGAATTTTACGTTTGAAAATTTTCTCATTCAAAGACAACATTTGAAATCCAGGATCGAGAAGAAAAAACCAAATCCATGTCATTTTTATATACTTTTTTCCTTCTATTTTCAAATCAAACAATTATCATTATAAAGTGTGTGAACCCGAAAAGACATGCAAAATTGGAAAGTATTATGGCATCTAATATTTTTCTCTTCTTTTCATGATACAAATTTATGACATATCTAATATTTTTCTAATTAAAAAATACATAATTTATCGCATCTAATATTTTTTCTTTCATTACCAAAAATCTTTTGACATTACAGAAAAATCTAATATTTTTCTTTCTACTTTTTCTTTTATCTTTCAATTTCTATCTTCTTTCCACCTTCATACAACCCATTTTGGGGTGTGAATTTATCAACATTCGAAAATTACCAGTATAGAGAATGACAGAAAAGTTATTAGTTGAAACGTACGTACACTAACTCGATCACCTGATGTTATATTAATCCTTTTTTTTTTATTCATTGATGTTAGTAATCCTAACCTATCTGCAAAGAAATAAGTTAAGGCTAAGTTTCTTGCAAATCATTGGTCTTCCATATGAATATATGTAATCAGTATGTCTTTTATTAGATATTTAGAAAAAATGACTGGGAAAATAGTCATGTTAAAATTTTATTCTATATAGTTTAGATTATGATTGTATTTACAAACTCTAATTAGCAAAATGGTCGTTAGTTTGAGAGAGAAAAAAAATTAGACGGAAGTTCTACAAAATAACAGCTTTGTTGTAATTATTCATCAATTCATTCGATTAATTAATTAACTGTTAAATCGCATGAAGCATGGGTAATAATTCAACAATCTAAGTCAGAGTTTACAACATTCTCATTGAAATGCTATATATCAGCTTTAACCTTTTTTTTCCTGGGCCGTATCAGCTTAACTTGGGAAAATGAATATAATTCATAACATGCGAATAGTGAAATCCAAATACATAAGTTTGGCGATGCACACAACCTAATGCCTAATGGTGTATCCGAATATGAATGACTACATTTGGAAGTTCAATTCGTTATTATAAGATACTGTTTGCTCTTCTTAGCTTAATTTATACGCAGTAGGCATTAAGGCTGTAAGTGGATTGGAGCCAAGAAACTGTCCAATCCCATTCCGTTAGATTATTTTAAATTGAATTGGGTCATTAAATTGAATTAATTTTAATTTAATGTACTTATTAAAATTGAATTGGGTGATAAATTTGAAGTTATGAACAAAACCAATCATCATATAATTAAATTACTAATATAAAAATTTTAAATTAAATATTCTTCATTCTCAAAGTAATATATTGTTTATCTTAAGATAATATATTTTTTTTAATTTATATATATTTTTATTTATTTTAAGATAATAATATTATTTCATAAATGATACTGAGTATATATTTATGTTTTATTTTTTTATTTATCATATAAATAATAAAAAAATTTATGAATGCTGATTTTTAAAATATCTTTACTATAAAAAAAATATTTTTACTATTTTTTAGTTTAAGAATTTCTTAATTTTTTTTCTTAAGACTTAAATAGGTGACATTTAAATAAAAAAGAAAAAACTTAATTTAATCTAACTCAATTAAGTTTAATTAAATTAAGTTAAAAAAAAAGGCAAAACTTGGTTATATAATTCTCATGATCCATCATTAAATCTAAAAACCACGTAGAATAAACAAGCACAAGCATAAATATTATTCATAAATCAAATATAATATGATGTTATATATTCTGTATTTCTCATTGCTACATTTTTTTTTTCTTTTTGGTATGGCGATCTAAGTTATATACTTATATTTGAGTCACTTTCACTAATTTACATTTTTAAACTGTATGCTAGCTTCCTAGTGCATACCCACATATCGTATGTTTTCTTCCACTATAAATCAATACTTGGAATTGTATAATGAATTATTACACCATTAGTAATGAACCATAACTTCTCTCAGAAAAAACTGATGAACCTTAATTAATCTATAATTTATTTCTGATTCCCTCATAGTTGCATAAATACCTTCTCGCCCATAATATTCCCGGCGGAGTATATAGAATCTAGCCCCGGCTTTTTTTCTAGAGAGAAACACCATATTGAACCGTGATCTTTATATTATTGTATGAAGTGTGTAACAAATTTAATTTACATTTTGTATACTTGGGTAGTTTAAATTATATACAAGGATAACATTATGATAATTTAAGTTGAATTGAGAATTTCGGTAACTGGTCAAAATTTTAAAATAACTAATAATAGATGAATATCAGAAAAGCAAATTATAAGCGAATATTGAAAAATATATACAACTAGTTTGCTTCTATAACTTGAAAAACATACAGAAAAAGTTTAATAACGTATAACTAAGGAAGGGTAGTGATGTTTGAATACTCAAAATTTACAAATTATAATGTCACATTAACTCATTTCATTTCTCATAATATTTTCTCTAACCAATGCTGACGAAACGTCTACCCTTTACACCTTCACTTCCGACGACTACAATTAGGCCGGTACTACATTTTTTATTAGTTATCAAAATAATTAAATTTAATTATGTGAATGTGTTTATTTGTTATACATAATTAAATTTTATTGTACTTACGAGCTAACTTAATTATTGCATTTTATATTGGATCACCATTAATTGAATTATCCAGAAATGAATCACAAAGTTCTATATGTCAGCTTCTTCTTCCTTTTGTTTTTACCTGATAAGAGTTCTAGCTTAGTTTTCTCTATGATCTCCATTTCTTCTTTTGCCTTAACTATTTTCTCAAGGTAAAAAAAAAAAGTCAATTTAGCATGAGTGTACATAAAATGGATGATTATGAAACATGAGAACATGCAGCTGAAATTTACTTATTAAAAGTCATAAGTTCATACCTAAGCTGCTGATAACGTTTCTTCGGCTCCAATTAGCATTTACATCTAGCGTTCTCACGTGCACAGGTCAATATCACTAACGCTTGAAGATCCCTCGTGTGCATGCAAAACCATATCTGCTAGCTGTCAAATTATCCTCATGTGGATGCAAAATGACAAATTGAGCTCTAAAATCTATCCTTAACTAGGAGATTATTTATATATGATACATTTCGGAAATTTCAGGTTACCAATTATTTTTCTTTGTAGCAACTTATTTATAATTAGAGGATCAACATATAGAATCAATGTAACAAATTTTTATATCAATCATTATGAATAGATTTCATTTCATTCACACAGAGAAAATATCATTATCTCTAATTCACGTTGAGCTCACCCTTTAAGATCATGAGTTTCAAGTAATTACAACTTATAATTAAATCTAGATCGCATATAAACATTACTTCTGCTTTTGTTATAAAGTATATTACTATATATACGTTGGTATTGAAGACTAGAAGCATGTATATATATCTAAATTTCTTTCCTTTTCTTTTTCAATTATAACCCAAAGTGAAACTAACGGCACTTTGTGTGAAGTAAGCCATTTCAACAAATGCTCCATTAACCTTAAAATTGTGCGTGTAAATGTATTGATAGCCATTATGGCGAGCACATTATGTCGCGGACAATGATATTGTGCCCGTTTTCAATTGTTTGTTTGTTAGGTAATGTGAATTTTTGAACCATAGTGCTCACTATAGTTTATATATCCATCTACACCTACAACCAGATCCATGGCTATTTGAAACATTGTTAAATTTCTTGGGGGGGACACACACTCACACGAGATATTGGTCTTCTCTCAATGATAACAGAACTGTAGTGCCTAGTTGTGTGACCAAAAACCATAATTACCATAGCCGAGTGCCATATATACATTATTAAAAAAAATGAAAGTAACAAAAAATTATGGTTCTTATTTATTTGCATTGGCTAAATTAGAAAGCCTCAAGTGGGCAAAACAGGAGGGAGAGAGATGGAACCACAACTGGACAAAATCATAAGAACTAGTATACTATAAAGTTAATTTTTTCTAAGAAATTGAGTTTCTAAGAACAAACCTCTATAATCAAGCTTCCTTTCATGAGAAGAAGAGGAAACACATTATAGTTGGCCACTTGGCTAGCTAGCTAACTACTAAACTACAGCACTTCCCTTTTTCTTGGAGCCCACTATTTGTATTTTCTTGTCAACAATCAAACACTAACTAGTCTCTTCAAGTGCGAATAGATTATCGAAATGAATTTTGTTTGGTACAACCAAGTCTTCTATGCTACATTCCTTGTCTCTCTAGCTTGTTTAGCAAAGCTGTGATTAGTGCATCCCTCTTCTCAGCCCTAGCTTCTTCCCTAATCCTCCTTTGTTCCTCCCTTTCTCTCCATCTTTCCTCCATCATTATCCTCTCATTCTCCAACACCTCCATGGCTTGTCTCCATTCCATCTCCTTCAGCCTCCTCTCATTCTCCCTCGCCTCAAACGCTTCCATCCATTGTGTATCTATTTGCATCTGTTGCCTCATGAACTCCTCCAAAATCTCCTTCAAACTGTTGAAACTACCACTACAGTTATCACCACCCCTACTACCTATCTTTGCTTTCTTCTTCTTTCTGCCGCTACCGGCTTCAGTACTCTCTTCATTTTCGTCCGATGAGAGCTGCGTTGTTGCCTTGTTCTTCTTTGATCCACCCTCAGCTTCTGCCCACAGCATTCTCTGCATCCTTGCTGTGAAAATCGCATTGAATTCATTGTAAAACGGGAATTGCTGTCTCGTCGCTTCTTGCTCCATTGTTTCAAATCCCTTAACATCTCAAATCAAAAGTACCTTAGTTTAAGTAAAAAGAAAGCCATAAAGCTTACAATAACTACAACTAGTTAGAACTTTTCTCAAACACCCTTAAATTCTTAACTATTTTATTAAAGTCTATAAACTAGCTAGTGTTATTTTTTAATTACTTCCAACTTTTTATCATAAGAGAAAAAGGCTAACTTATGAGAATTGCTATTATATCACGAGAAAACTAAGGACTTTGGTAAAATTATTTTTTGGAGTCAATAGTTAAACGAATTTAAACATACCAAGAGAGAGATGGGGGGAGAGAGAATTTCTTAATAATAATACTAAAACTCTTATATTTTGAAAGCTACCATAGAATTTCTGATTATGTATTCTCACGACGAAGTGCTAAGGTGGTAATTTTTTTCCATTATATGCATCAATTTCTGACCAAACTCAAGATGACATATTTAAAAGACTTGACCTATTTAGACTCACCAATTTGAGGAAAACAGGGATTTTATCATTTTATTTTGAGTTTGATGCACATATATAGAAAGAGATACCTTATAGCGGGTAACAAGGTTTTTCCACTTGCACTTGCACTGCTCTGCACTTCTATGGTAACCCTTTTCCTTCATTCGGTTAGATATCACTTCCCACAACTGCTTGTTCCTCTTAGTCTCCATGAAAGTCTGATCCAGCTCTTCACGGATCACCAGAAACTCCTTTGTTTCTTGGATGCTCCATTGAGGAAATCTATCGGTCACATCCACGTTCATATTCTGAGGAAGAACCCTTTGTTGCTGTTGTTGTTGATGCCCTTGGTGATGGTGATGGAGATGATGAGTACCTTCCATTCAAATCGAAGAACAATTTGTGACTTGATCGAATCTAAAGCAAGTTCTAGAAAGAAGAAACTATAGTTGCCCCTTGATTACACAGAAAAAAGATTGATTTTTCTTTGGGAGATAGAGAGAGAGAAAAAGAAAACAAAGGTTTTATATATGTGGGATGGTGGGAACACGAGAAGAGACAGTTGTGTTGTAAATCGCATTAGAGAGGAAAAAGAGAGATTTGTTTTCTCGGACAAGGGTTTCTATTTATGTTACAGTTTTATGCGTTCAGATAATTCATAACATGTTATTAAATTATTAACCAATATGATCATATGCTGTTTATTTTGAATAAATGAAAAAGTTGGACAACAACATTAAATTTGTACTCAATCTATTGTTTCAAGGACAGTCAAAGTCTAAAAAGCTAGATTATATTTGAGGGGAAAAAATACAATAATCATAGTTGATTGTCTGGCTATCATTTATATATATATTCCTATTTCAGATAATAAAACAAGAAACATATGTAATTTAATATTTTCTTAAAAAATACAAAAGTATGAAAAACAAAGGATTTTGTCGTGTGCAAATAATGCTCCTAACAACATGTTTGAGATTAAGTTGATTCGAAGTAAACTAATAATGCCTTTTTTTTAATAAAAAAAAATGATTATCTTTCATTAATAATCTAATCACTCATTGTTTCTCCCAAACTTTATTGAAGGAATTAGTATATTATATAGCATCAACATATCCTCCTTCAATTATGATGATCAATTGATTATAACGAAAATTCAACATGACCTTCCCATGGGACATGCTTCAATATAAAATAAAATAATGCTTACTTATCCACTTTCATATTTGGACGAGAGCAATCTTAGATTATTTTTAATATTATTGTTTTGATTAGAAAGCAAATTTCTTCTACCATAAAAAATTCTATTTAAATCTAATAAGATTATTATCAACAATAAAATTCTTCATCTTCTGAGTATTTAAGAAAGTAACATATAGAATTTGAATTGAAGATCAAATTAAATTTAAATAATCACATGCATATTAGTTGATTGATATGTTTGGTGGGAGATTATTTTTAATATATATACAATAACATTTATTTTATATATATATATATATATATATATATATATATATATATATATATATATATATATATATATATATTATTGTTATTATTTTAATTTGATGATATTTTTAAATGATTGCATACTTACAGTTGCTACGCAGTTCTGATCTGTCTACGCGGAAACTTTGTTTCCTGGCTCTTCATTCTTCAACTTTTTGGTTTGGCGTTCCCATTGCGTCTACGTATCGTCACGCTGACCAGTGGCGCCACATTTATTCTCTATGACCATGACCACATAACTTTGGTGCTAAGCTATTCTTTCTTTTTGTTTCCGTTTTATGTTATTGGTCATGTAGTAAAATTTTTTATCATAACAGTATAACTATAATTATTTGTTAATAGAAACCAATCGATGTTTCAGAAATACATATATTTTTGCATAGGGTGGTAGCTTATGTACAATATTGTGTGGGATTCACATGGGTCGTATATATTTTTTGAAAATTATAATATTAACTCTGAACAACTGGACGGAAAAAAAACTGGTAATATATTGAAAAACGCACAATGAATGATTATGTAAATCCAAAAATAAATGCCGTAAATATGTGATTGGATACACGTTAAATAAAAGACATGGCTCAAGGAAAACAAGCTTATGGCGTGTTTGATTATTTTTATAAAGAGTTATGAAATTATAATTTAGAAATGTTAAAAAAAGAAAAAATCATAAATTATAATTTAACAAATTTCTAATATATAAATATAATCAGTGGATGACTTTTCAAAACAGTACAAATACGATACCTAATAGAATCCTTGTGAGAAGGACTCAAACTTGAAACGCATTATTGGAAATTTATGACCACAGTGGGTTCCACATTAAAATCATATTTAACTATTAATTAATGAATATAATCATATATGACAAATATAATAGTCAGCAATGTGAAACTAAAAAGTTAAATTATAATTTTTTTACCTAATGCGAGATATTAAATAAAGAGTTAAAATATATTTTTTAATTCTTATAAATATTGAAAAGTTTGAAATTTATTGCTGTAAAAATTTTGGTATATTTTTCGTCTTCGTAAAATTAAAATGTGTTGTTTTTGGTATCAAATAGGACTTGGATGAATTTGAGCCTACATGATATTTTTTAAAAATTAAATTATAAGCTAAAATATATTTTTTGCCCCCATAAATATTGAAATGTTCAGAATCCATTCCGTAAAATTGAATTTTTTTTCATTCTCGAACAATTGAAATCTTACTTTTTGGCTTGGACATAGGTTCGAGTACCCGAACCTACATGTCACTCTTTCATTGGTTCTGTTCATGGCTCAGGAGTAGCTGATTTTTAGGGGTTAAAAAGTCATCAGGGGTTAAAAAGTCATCACAAAATGCAGGAAAAAAATCACAAATTTATAAATCTCTCTTTCCTAACTTCCTTCTTCCCTAACTTTCTTCATTTTCTTCAAATTTAAATAAATAATTTCTTTTTCTTTTTCTTTTTAAAATGTTATGTTCAATGGCAATTGTGAGCACAACTTTATTGACCTTGTCATCATCTTCTTCTTCTTCGTTGAATTCCCCTTCCTTCCAAAAATCTAACACCGTCATTCACAAATTCAACATTATGAATATCAATTTCAATTTTCTATCTGAATCAAACTCGTGACAAACTCAACAACCTTGGCTTCCAAATTCACCTCTCTCTCGGATTAGCCTGATGGACGAAGAAGATGAAGAAAGTTAAAGAAGAGGGGTTTACAAATTTATGGATTTTTTTCTGTATTTTGTGACGGTTTTAACTCTTAGAAATCACTCTCTTTCATAATCATCAATGAAAGAGTGACACGTAGGTTCAAATACCTGAACCTATGTCCGGAGAAAAAAGTAACATATTTTAATTTTTTTCAAGGATGGAAAAAGACTCAAAATTTTCTAAGAGCGGATTTCGAACATTTTGATATTTATAGGAACAAAAAACATATTTTAGTTTATAATTTAATTTTTTTTAAAAATGTCGCACAGGTTTGGGTTTGACTCGGGGTAAAAAAAATATTTCAATTTTACGAGAACGAAAAACATATAAAAAAATTTGCATTGAAAAATTTCAAATTTTTCGATATTTATAAGGACAAAAAATATTTAAGTAAAAAATAAAAAGGATCTTTATAAAAGTTACACTCATAATTTTTATTTAAACATAAAATAATAAACTATTATGACAGTTAATTTATTTAATTAATGTTATAAACAATATTTTGTATGTATTACCACCTAAGATTAACTAATATTTTTTAATTATAAAAATTTATAAATTAAAAAAAATATTTAGTATATAAACCTTTTTAATTTAATTTTATATTCTTTTATATATTTTTATTTTGAATAGTTCAGATATTTTATTTTTATTTTACTAGTTTATAATTAAATTTTATAAATTAATATATAAATTATTTTGTAAATTTATTTTAATAAAAAAATTATTTTTACTTTAGTTATGTAAATCAATATAATTGCAGTAAATTATAAAAGTTAAGTAAATTTATTTTTAATATGTATATTATTTTTATTCTAATTATATAAATTAATAAAAATTTAATATTTAATGTTTTAGGAAACTTACATGTTAATATTTTCATTTTAACTACAAAAAATTATTTAGTAAATATGGTTTTAATACCAATTATATAAATAAAAAACTACATAAATTATTTTAAATTATTTTATTTAATTTATAAAAATTATATAAATTTATTTTTATATATAAATAATACTCTTAAATTTTTAATTTTTAGATTGTTTAATTTTATTACATAATTTATATAAATTACATACACTTATTTTTTAAAATTATATATATATATATATATATATATATATATATATATATATATTAGTTTATGTAATTTTTTAAAAAATTATAATTAAATAAGAACAAACTTTATTAATAATAATATATTAATCTATGTTAAAATAATATTTTATAATAAAAATAAATGTATCTGAAATTAAATATTAAATATTTTATTTTAATTTAAAAAATTTATATTTTAAAGAAAAATAATAATAATTTTAGACTAATGATACCTGTAAAATAATATTTATAAAATTTACTAAAGAAAACATTAGTCGTAAATGTTTATTATTTTTTCTTAAGGTGCTGAATTCAACTTTTATTAAATTTTTCTTTATTTTTTATTTTATTCAACTCTTTATAATAGAAACATCATGTCAACATTGAAATATCTTGACAAGTTTAAAACAAAAAACAACAATAATCATATACAAATGAGAGTATAAAAAAATTGAAAAATCTCTCAATGTCATCTCCACTTTTATATGCCACCATCTACTTACTTCTCCTAGTCAACTTTTTTTTTTTATTCTTTAATTCACGTTTGATGTTTTATGTAACCATCTACTTCCTAGATAATATAACTTGTTTATTTGCTTTCTACCTTTCTCGTTTTTAAGTTCCTCACTCAGTAATATTGTTGGATAGGAAGGAATGTCGGGGTTCCGTGGCCAATTTTGTTGACTGATCTTTTTAATTTGACAGGTTGAAATTAAAATTCAGAAGTCAACATTGCCACTGATTATTTGCTTCATAAATGGATTTTCATGTTGATATTTTTCATTCATTAGGGTTGTTTTTGTTTTGGCTGCAGGAAAATATTATTTTCATCTGATGTTTATTGACAAAATGTGTTATCATATCCTAGTGGCAAAAATAGGATCCTTTTACACAACTGGATTCAAATACTAAGGGGTTTTTGGTTTCGTTATTAATTTTCACTAAAAATAAAAAATGATAATGAAAATGTGTTTGGTTAGATTTCTGAAAACATTTTCGTTTCAATGTTTTCAGTTGAGAACAAAAACCTCATTTCGGGTAAAATGAAATTGCGGTGGTAATGAATATAATTTTAAGCAAATCTAAAAATACAAAAAGACAACAAGTCAATATATCATAAATTTTCAGTATTTTTATTTCATGAAAACAGAAAACAAGAAGTTAAACCAAATATATTTTCAGAATTATAATCTTTTGAAAATGAAAACAGTTTTGAGAAAATGAAAACAAGAAATAAAAATGCAAACCAAAGACACCCTTAAGCTACTCCCACCACCTACTTTACTTATGTGCTTACATTCACATTTTCTCTTATTTAAAGGCATTTCATCCACTCCAGAGAATACAAGTTGCTGCATCTTAATGGGTTTTCTTGGAGTCATAACTGCGTGCCAGATTATCATATCCGGTAGGGGTGGGAATAGGCCAGGCCGGCCTACAGGGGCCTACGACCTGGCCTACATAAAATTTAGCCTGGACTGGCCTATTTAATTAAAAGGTTAGGCTCAAACTTTTTTAAAAGCCTTATAAGCCTGATAGACTGACATATATATATATATATATATATATATATATATATATATATATATATATATATATACTTATATTATTTGTTGGATACAATTAATTATTTTTTTGAAACTAGCAGACTTTGATTACACATGACTACTCCATAACTTTCATTTCTATAATCAAGTAAGACTTTAATTACAATTTAGGTGTGAGTTATGTACCCCTTTATATTCCTCATTATTTTTATTGACTTTCCTATTCATCTTAATGTTTTCTTTTCCTTTAACTTTCCTATTACGATCTTACTATTATTTCAGTTTTTAGAGCAAAGGAATATTAATGTGAAGAAGACTTTTAAAAAGACTATCAGGTCTTGTCAGACTTTTAAAAAGGTCAGGTCGAGCCAAAATAAAAGTCTTTGATAAACTATAGGCTAGACTCAAACCTCAAAAATTCATCGTAGGCTAGACTCAGGTCTTTTAAAGCCTGACCTAACCTATTCTCACCCCTAATATTTGGGTAAATTTATTCATGTTTTAATGTATGGAGTATTTTGTTTTCTTTTTTGTTTTTTTCTCTTATTCTTTTGTTCTTCTTTCTCCATATTCTAATTTCTCTAACAATGTCTATTTTTTTCTAATTTCTCTTTATTATTTTTCTTTTTTGATTTTCCTTCGTCTTTCAATTTTTTTTTCTTTTCATCCTCTCTCTTACTCTTTTTGGTATTATATTTTTCGTTTTAATTTTTTTTACGTACACTTGCAACTTTTTCTTTTCTTTTTCTGTCTTATTCTATTTGGTTCTTCTTTTTTTATCTTTTAATTTCCTTATGTGACCATCTGATTGTCTATGCGTGGATAATTCAGAGAGGCCACGACACCTAATGAAAATATCAAATGGGAAGTTTTAAAATCAAACTAACATTTTCTTCAAATTATGTTTCGTTTAAAAGTTTTTAATATTTTTTTTGCTTTTCTTTTTTTATGATTTTTTATGTTTGCATGCATTGCCTCTTAATATACATAATCTGATATCTTAAAAAAAGTTACTTTTTTTTTTCATTTCTCTTTTTGTTCTATCTCCTTTTTTTTTTTCCTTTTTCTTCTTCTTTCTCCTCATCCTTATGTTTGTCATATTGGATTGAAGTCATTTTTTTATTTAATAGTTTATCACTACGTGATGTTAATATAAAAGATTGGCGGTTATATAGCTTACTTGGCCTTTCTGTTTTTTAAATAAAATTTTATAACTTTATTATTAATAAAAACAGTTTTTATTTTACATTTTTAAAAAAACAATATCAACAATATTAATATAGTTTAAATAATACTTACTTGGTCTTTCTGTTATTTATTTTCCTAATTTCCAAACTTTAAACTACCCCACTTTTCTCTTCTTCTTGACTTTTTTAAATCATTAACTTTTTTATTTTTAATCTATAAACCTATTTGCTTATTGTTGGATCCGATAAAAAAGGTAATTTTTTCTATCACCTTTTTAAGGAACAACGATTTGAAAACAATCA